>NC_073259.2:4418611-5048055 GCF_029289425.2 Pan paniscus
GTATAAACATGTAAATATCTACATCGCTATCTGTATGAACATGGAAATATCTACACCGCTATCTGTATAAACATGGAAATATCTATATCGTTATCTGTGTTAACATAGAAATATCTCGACTGCTATCTCTATAAACATGGAAATATCTCCACCGCTATCTCTATAAACATGGAAATATCTACAACGCTATCTTTATAAACATGGAAATATCTACCCCACTATCTATATAAACATGGAAATATGTACACTGACATCTGTATAAACATGGAAACAGCCACACCGCTATCTGTATAAACATGGAAATATCTACACCGCCATCTGTGTAAACATGAAAATATCTACACCGCTATCTGTATAAACATTGAAATATCTACATCGTTATCTGTGTAAACATAGAAATATCTCGACCGCTATCTCTATAAACCTGGAAATATCTCCACCGCTATCTCTATAAACCTGGAAATATCTCCAATGCTATCTTTATAAACATGGAAATATCTACACTGCTATCTGTATAAACATGGAAATATCTACACCGCTATCTGTATAAACTTGGAAATATCTACACTGCCATCTCTATAAACATGGAAATATCTCCACCGCTATCTGTATAAACATCGAAATATCTCCACTGCTATCTGTAAAAACATGGAAATAACAACACCGCTATCTCTATAAACATGGAAATATCTACACCTCTATCTGTATAAACTTGGAAATATCTACACTGCTATGTGTATAAATATGGAAATATTTACACCGCTATCTCTAGAAACATGGGAATATCTACACCGCTATCTGTATATATATGGAAATATCTACATGGCTATCTCTATGAACTTGGAAATATCTACACCGCCATCTGTATAAACATAGAAATACCTACACAGTCATCTGTACAAACATGGAAATATCTACACCACTATCTGTATAAACATGGAAATATCTACACTGCGATGTGTATAAACATGGAAATATCTACACAGCAATCTCTACAATCATGGAAATATCTCCAACGCTATCTGTATAAACATGGAAATGTCTCCACGCTATCCGTATAAACATGGAAATACCTCCACCGCTATCTCTATGAACATGGAAATATCTAAATCGCTATCTGTACAAACATGGAAATATCTCCCCCGCTATCTCCATAAACATGGAATTATCTACACCGATATGTGTATAAACATGGAAATATCTCCACCGCAATCAGTATAAACATGGAAATACCTACACCGCTATCTGTATAAACATGTAAATATCTACACCGCTATCTGGATAAACATGGAAATACCTACACCGCTATCTGTATAAACATGGAAATATCAACATCGCTATCTGTATGAACATGGAAATATCTACACCGCTATCTGTATAAACATGGAAATATCTACATCGTTATCTGTGTAAACATAGAAATATCTCGACCGCTATCTCTATAAACATGGAAATATCTCCACCGCTATCTCTATAAACATAGAAATATCTACACTGCTATCTTTATAAACATGGAAATATCTACCCCACTATCTGTATAAACATGGAAATATCTACACTGCCATCTGTATAAACATGGAAACAGCCACACTGCTATCTGTATAAACATGGAAATATCTACACCACCATCTGTATCAACATGGAAATATCTACACCGCTTTCTGTATAAACATGGAAATATCTCCACCGCTATCTCTATAAACATGGAAATATGTACACCACTGTCTTTATTAACATGGAAATAGACACACCACTATCTGTATAAATATGGAAATATCTACACCGCTATCTCTATAAACATGGAAATAACTACACCGCTCTCTGTATAAACATGGAAATATCTACACCGCTATCTCCATAAACTTGGAAATATCTACACCGCTTTCTGCATAAACTTGGAAATATCTACACCGCCATCTGTTTAAACATGGAAATATCTTCACCGATATCTGTATAAACATGGAAATATCTTCATCGCTATCTGTATAAACATGGAAATATCTACACCGCGATCTGTATAAACATGGAAATATCTACACAGCCATCTCTATAAACTTGGAAATATCTACATAGCTATCTGTATAAACATGGAAATAGCCACACCGCTATCTGTATAAACATGGAAATGTCTACACCGCCATCTGTAAAAACGTGGAAGTATCTACACAGTCATTTGTGTAAACATGGAAATATCCACACCTCCATCTGTATAAAGATGGAAATATCTACACTGCCATCTGTATACACATGGAAATATCTACACAGCCATCTGTATAAACATGGAAATATCTACAACGCTATCTGTATAAACATGGAAATATCTACATCGCTATCTGTATAAACACGGATATATCTAAACTGATATCTGTGTAAACATAGAAGTAGCCACACCGCTATCTGTATAAACATGGAAATATATACTCCACCATCTGAATCAACATGAAAATAACTAAACAGCTATCTGTATAAATATGAAAATATCTACACCGCTATCTCTATAAACATGGAAATATCTAGACAGCTATCTGTATAAACATGGAAATATCTACACGGCAATCTCTATAAACATGGAAATATCTCCAACGCTATCTGTATAAACATGGAAATATCACCACCGCTATCTGTATAAACATGGAAATACCTCCACCGCTATCTGTATGAACATGGAAATATCTAAATCGCTATCTGTACAAACATGGAAATATCTCCCCTCTATCTCTATAAATATGGAATTATCAACAACCGATATGTGTATAAACATGGAAATATCTCCACCGCAATCAGTATAAACATGGAAATAACTACACCGCTATCTGTATAAACGTAAATATCTACACTGCTGTCTGTATAAACATGGAAATATCTACACCGCTATCTGCATAAACATGGAAATATCTACATCGTTATCTGTGTAAACATAGAAATATCTCGACCGCTATCTCTATAAACATGGAAATATCTCCACCGCTATCTCTGTAAACATGGAAATATCTCCAATGCTATCTTTATAAACATGGAAATATCTACACCGCTATCTTTATAAACATGGAAATATCTACACCACTATCTGTATAAACATGGAAATATGTACGCTGCCATCTGTATAAACATGGAAAAAGCCACACCGCTATCTGTATAAACATGGAAACATCTACATCGCTATCTGTATAAACATGGAAATATCTACACCGCTATCTGTATAAACATGGAAATGTCTACACCGCTATCTGTATAAACTTGGAAATATCTACACCGCCATCTCTATAAACATGGAAATATCTCCACCGTTATCTGTATAAACATGGAAATATCTCCACTGCTATCTGTTTAAACATGGAAATATCAGCACCGCTATCTGTATAAACATGGAAATATCTACACCACTATCTGTATAAACTTGGAAATATCTACACTGCTATGTGTATAAATATGGAAATATTTACACCGCTATCTCCATAAACATGGGAATATCTACACCGCTATCTGTATATATATGGAAATATCTACATGGCTATCTCTATGAACTTTGAAATATCTACACCGACATCTGTATAAACATAGAAATACCTACACAGTCATCTGTATAAACATGGAAATATCTACACCACTATCTGTATAAACATGGAAATATCTACACTGCGATGTGTATAAACATGGAAATATCTACACAGCCATCTCTATAAACATGGAAATATCTCCAACGCTATCTGTATAAACATGGAAATATCTCCACCGCTATCTGTATAAACATGGAAATACCTCCACCGCTATATCTATGAACATGGAAATATCTAAATCGCTCTCTGTGCAAACATGGAAATATCTCCCCCCCATCTCTATAAACATGAAATTATCTACACCGATATGTGTATAAACATGGAAATATCTCCACCGCAATCAGTATAAACATGGAAATACCTACACCGCAATCTGTATAAACATGTATATATCTACACCGCTACCTGTATAAACATGGAAATATCTACACCGCTATCTGTATAAACATGGAAATATCTACATCGTTATCTGTGTAAACATAGAAATATCTCGACCGCTATCTCTATAAACATCGAAATATCTCCACCGCTATCTCTATAAACATGGAAATATCTACACCACTATCTTTATAAACATGGAAATATCTACCCCACTATCTATATAAACGTGGAAATATCTACACTGCCATCTGTATAAACATGGAAACAGCAACACCGCCATCTGTATAAACATGGAAATATCTACACCGCTATCTGTATAAACATGGAAATATCTACACCGCCATCTGTATAAACATGGAAATATCTACACCGCTATCTGTATAAACATGGAAATATCTACACCGCTATCTCTATAAACATGGAAATAACTACACCGCTATCTGTATAAACATGGAAATATCTACACCGCTCTCTCTATAAACATGGAAATATCTACACCGCTATCTGCATAAACTTGGAAGTATCTGCACCGCCATCTGTATAAACATGGAAATATCTCCTCCGATATCTGTATAAACATGGAAATATCTTCATCGCTATCTGTATAAACATGGAAATAGCCACACCGCAATCTGTATAAACATGGAAATATCTTCACTGCCATCAGTAAAAACCTGGAAATATCTACAAAGTCTTCTGTAGAAACATCGAAATATCTACACCTCCATCTGTATAAACAGGGAAATATCTACACTGCCATCTGTATACACATGGAAGTATCAACAGAGCCATCTGTATTAAAATGAAAATATCTACACCGCTATCTCTATAAACATGGAAATACCTACACCGCTATATGTATAAACATGGAAATATCTCCACCGCTATCTGTATAAACATGGAAATATCTACACCGCTATCTGTATAAACTTGGAAATATCTACACAATTATCTGTATAAACATAGGAATACCCACACAGTCATCTGCATAAACATGGAAATATCTACACCACTATCTGTATAAACGTGGAAATATCTACACCGTGATCTATATAAACATGGAAATATCTACACAGCCATCTCTATAAACTTGGAAATATCTACATCGCTATCTGTATAAACATGGAAATAGCCACACTGCTATCTGTGTAAACATGGAAGTGTCTACACCGCCGTCTGTAAAAACGTGGAAATATCTACACAGTCATTTGTGTGAACATGGAAATATCCACACCTCCATCTGTATAAAGATGGAAATATCTACACTGCCATCTGTATACACATGGAAATATCTACACAGCCATCTGTATAAACATGGAAATATCTACAACGCTATCTGTATAAACATGGAAATATCTACATCGCTATCTGTATAAACATGGATATATCTAAACTGCCATCTGTATAAACATAGAAGTAGCCACACCGCTATCTGTATAAACATGGAAATATATACACCACCATCTGACTAAATATGAAAATATCTACACGGCTATCTGTATAAATATGAAAATATCTACACCGCTATCTCTATAAACATGGAAATATCTAGACAGCTATCTGTATAAAAATGGAAATATCTACACGGCAATCTCTATAAACATGGAAATACCTCCAACGCTATCTGTATAAACATGGAAATATCTCCACCGCTATCTGTATAAACATGGAAATACCTCCACCGCTATCTGTATGAACATGGAAATATCTAAATCGCTATCTGTACATACATGGAAATATCTCCCCTCTATCTCTATAAATATGGAATTATCTACACCGATATGTGTATAAACATGGAAATATCTCCACCGCAATCAGTATAAAGATGGAAATACCTACACCGCTATCTGTATAAACATGTAAATATCTACACCGCTATCTGTATAAACATGGAAATATCTACACCGCTATCTGTATAAACATGGAAATATCTACATCGTTATCTGTGTAAATATAGAAATATCTCGACAGCTATCTCTATAAACATCGAAATATCTCCACCGCTATCTCTATAAACATGGAAATATCTACACCACTATCTTTATAAACATGGAAATATCTAGCCCACTATCTATATAAACGTGGAAATATCTACACTGCCGTCTGTTTAAACATGGAAACAGCCACACCGCTATCTGTATAAACATGGAAATATCTACACCGTGATCTGTATAAACATGGAAATATCTACACAGCCATCTCTATAAACTTGGAAATATCTACATCTCTATCTGTATAAACATGGAAATAGCCACACCGCTATCTGTATAAACATGGAAATATCTACACCGCCATCTGTAAAAACGTGGAAATTTCTACACAGTCATTTGTGTAAACATGGAAATATCCACACCTCCATCTGTATAAACATGGAAATATCTACACTGCCAACTGTATACACATGGAAATATCTACACAGCCATCTGTATAAACATGGAAATATCTACAACGCTATCTGTATAAACATGGAAATATCTACATCACTATCTGTATAAACATGGATATATCTAAACTGCCGTCTGCATAAACATACAAGTAGCCACACCGCTATCTGTATAAACTTGGAAATATATACACCACCATCTGAATAAATATGAAAATAACTAGACGGCTATCTGTATAAATATGGAAATATCTACACCACTATCTGTATAAACTTGGAAATATCTACACCGCCATCTCTATAAACATGGAAATATCTCCACCACTATCTGTATAAACATGGAAATATCTCCACTGCTATCTGTATAAACATGGAAATATCAACACCGCTATCTCTATAAACATGGAAATATCTACACCACTATCTGTATAAACTTGAAAATATCTACACTGCTATGTGTATAAATATGGAAATATTTACACCGCTATCTCTATAAACATGGGAATATCTACACCGCTATCTGTATATATATGGAAATATCTACATGGCTATCTCTATGAACTTGGAAATATCTACACTGCCATCAGTATAAACATAGAAATACCTACACAGTCATCTGTATAAACATGGAAATATCTACACCACTATCTGTATAAACATGGAAATATCTACACTGCGAAGTGTATAAACATGGAAATATCTACACGGCAATCTCTGAAAACATGGAAATATCTCCAACGCTATCTGTATAAACATGGAAATATCTCCACCGCTATCTCTATAAACATGGAAATACCTCCACCGCTATCTGTATGAACATGCAAATATCTAAATCGCTATCTGTACAAACATGGAAATATCTCCCCTGCTATCTCTATAAACATGGAATTATCTACACCGATATGTGTATAAACATGGAAATATCTCCACCGCAATCAGTATAAACATGGAAATACCTACACCGCTATCTGTATAAACATGTAAATATCTACACCGCTGTCTGTATAAACATTGAAATATCTACACCGCTATCTGTATAAACATGGAAATATCTACATCGTTATCTGTGTAAACATATCTCTACCGCTATCTCTATAAACATCGAAATATCTCCACCGCTATCTCTATAAACACGGAAATATCTACACCGCTATCTTTATAAACATGGAAATATCTACCCCACTATCTATAAAAACTTGGAAATATCTACACTGCCCTCTGTATAAACATGGAAACAGCCACACCGCTATCTGTATAAACATGGAAATATCTACACCGCCATCTGTATAAACATGGAAATATCTACACCGCTATCTGTATAAACATGGAAATATCTCCACCGCTATCTCTATAAACATTGAAATATGTACACCGCTCTCTCTATAAACATGGAAATATGTACACCGCTATCTTTATTAACATGGAAATATATACACCGCTATCTGTATAAATATGGAAATATCTACACCGCTATCTCTATAAACATGGAAAAAACTACACCGCTATCTGTATAAACATGGAAATATCTACACCGCTATCTCCATAAACATGGAAATATCTACACCGCTATCTGCATAAACTTGGAAATATCTGCACCGCCATCTGTATAAACATGGAAATATCTCCACCGATATCTGTATAAACATGGAAATATCTTCATCGCTATCTGTATAAACATGGAAATAGCCACACCGCAATCTGTATAAACATGGAAATATCTTCACTGCCATCAGTAAAAACCTGGAAATATCAACACAGTCTTCTGTAGAAACATGGTAATATCTACACCTCCATCTGTATAAACATGGAAATATCTACACTGCCATCTGTATACACATGGAAGTATCAACAGAGCCGTCTGTATTAAAATGGAAATATCAACACCGCTATCTCTATAAACATGGAAATACCTACACCGCTATATGTATAAACATGGAAATATCTCCACCGCTATCTGTATAAACATGGAAATATCTACACCGCTATCTGTATAAACTTGGAAATATCTACACAATTATCTGTATAAACATAGAAATACCTACACAGTCATCTGCATAAACATGGAAATATCTACACCACTATCTGTATAAACGTGGAAATAACTACACCGTGATCTGTATAAACATGGAAATACCTACACAGCCATCTCTATAAACTTGGAAATATCTACATCGCTATCTGTATAAACATGGAAATAGCCACACTGCTATCTGTGTAAACATGGAAATGTCTACACCGCCATCTGTAAAAACGTGGAAATATCTACACAGTCATTTGTGTGAACATGGAAATATCCACACCTCCATCTGTATAAAGATGGAAATATCTACACTGCCATCTGTATACACATGGAAATATCTACACAGCCATCTGTATAAACATGGAAATATCTAAAACGCTATCTGTATAAACATGGAAATATCTACATCGCTATCTGTATAAACATGGATATATCTAAACTGCCATCTGTATAAACATAGAAGTAGCCACACCGCTATCTGTATAAACATGGAAATATATACACCACCATCTGAATAAATATGAAAATATCTACACGGCTATCTGTATCAATATGAAAATATCTACACCGCTATCTCTATAAACATGGAAATATCTAGACAGCTATCTGTATAAACATGGAAATATCTACACGGCAATCTCTATAAACATGGAAATATCTCCAACGCTATCTGTATAAACATGGAAATATCTCCACCGCTATCTGTATAAACATGGAAATACCTCCACCGCTATCTGTATGAACATGGAAATATCTAAATTGCTATCTGTACATACATGGAAATATCTCCCCTCTATCTCTATAAATATGGAATTATCTACACCGATATGTGTATAAACATGGAAATATCTCCACCGCAATCAGTATAAAGATGTAAACACCTACACCGCTATCTGTATAAACATGTAAATATCTATACCGCTATCTGTATAAACATGGAAATATCTACACCGCTATCTGTATAAACATGGAAATATCTACATCGTTATCTGTGTAAATATAGAAATATCTCGACAGCTATCTCTATAAACATCGAAATATCTCCACCGCTATCTCTATAAACATGGAAATATCTACACCACTATCTTTATAAACTTGGAAATATCTACCCCACTATCTATATAAACGTGGAAATATCTACACTGCCGTCTGTATAAACATGGAAACAGCCACACCGCTATCTGTATAAACATGAAAATATCTACACCGTGATCTGTATAGACATGGAAATATCTACACAGCCATCTCTATAAACTTGGAAATATCTACATCTCTATCTGTATAAACATGGAAATAGCCACACCGCTATCTGTATAAACATGGAAATATCTACACCGCCATCTGTAAAAACGTGGAAATTTCTACACAGTCATTTGTGTAAACTTGGAAATATCCACACCTCCATCTGTATAAACATGGAAATATCTACACTGCCAACTGTATACACATGGAAATATCCACACAGCCATCTGTATAAACATGGAAATATCTACAACGCTATCTGTATAAACATGGAAATATCTACATCACTATCTGTATAAACATGGATATATCTAAACTGCCGTCTGCATAAACATACAAGTATCCACACCGCTATCTGTATAAACATGGAAATATATACACCACCATCTGAATAAATGTGAAAATAACTACACGGCTATCTGTATAAATATGGAAATATCTACACCACTATCTGTATAAACTTGGAAATATCTACACCGCCATCTCTATAAACATGGAAATATCTCCACCGCTATCTGTATAAACATGGAAATATCTCCACTGCTATCTGTATAAACATGGAAATATCAACACCGCTATCTCTATAAACATGGAAATATCTACACCACTATCTGTATAAACTTGGAAATATCTACACTGCTATGTGTATAAATATGGAAATATTTACACCGCTATCTCTATAAACATGGGAATATCTACACCGCTATCTGTATATATATGGAAATATCTACATGGCTATCTCTATGAACTTGGAAATATCTACACTGCCATCTCTATAAACATAGAAATACCTACACAGTCATCTGTATAAACATGGAAATATCTACACCACTATCTGTATAAACATGGAAATATCTACACTGCGATGTGTATAAACATGGAAATATCTACACGGCAATCTCTGACAACATGGAAATATCTCCAACGCAATCTGTATAAACATGGAAATATCTCCACCGCTATCTCTATAAACATGGAAATACCTCCACCGCTATCTGTATGAACATGGAAATATCTAAATCGCTATCTGTACAAACATGGAAATATCTCCCCTGCTATCTCTATAAACATGGAATTATCTACACCGATATGTGTATAAACATGGAAATATCTCCACCACAATCAGTATAAACATGGAAATACCTACACCGCTATCTGTATAAACATGTAAATATCTACACAGCTGTCTGTATAAACACTGAAATATCTACACTGCTATCTGTATAAACATGGAAATATCTACATCGTTATCTGTGTAAACATAGAAATATCTCGACCGCTATCTCTATAAACCTGGAAATATCTCCACCGCTCTCTCTATAAACATGGAAATATCTCCAATGCTATCTTTATAAACATGGAAATATCTACACCACTATCTGTATAAACATGGAAATACCTACGCTGCCATCTGTATAAACATGGAAACAGCCACACCGCTATCTGTATAAACATGGAAATATCAACACCGCTATCTCTATAAACATGGAAATATCTACACCACTATCTGTATAAACTTGGAAATATCTACACTGCTATGTGTATAAATATGGAAATATTTAAACCGCTATCTCTATAAACATTGGAATATCTACACCGCTATCTGTATATATATGGAAATATCTACATGGCTATCTCTATGAACTTGGAAATATCTTCACCGCCATCTGTATAAACATAGAAATACCTACACAGTCATCTGTATAAACATGGAAATATCTACACCACTATCTGTATAAACATGGAAATATCTACACTGCGATGTGTATAAACATGGAAATATCTACACAGCCATCTCTATAAACATGGAAATATCTCCCCCACTATCTCTATAAACATGGAATTATCTACACCGTTATGTGTATAAACATGGAAATATCTCCACCGCAATCAGTATAAACATGGAAATACCTACACCGCTATCTGTATAAACATGTAAATATCAACATCGCTATCTGTATGAACATGGAAATATCTACACCGCTATCTGTATAAACATGGAAATATCTACATCGTTATCTGTGTAAACATAGAAATATCTCGACCGTTATCTCTATAAACATGGAAATATCTCCACCGCTATCTCTATAAACATGGACATATCTACAACGCTATATTTATAAACATGGAAATATCTACCCCACTATCTATATAAACATGGAAATATCTACACTGCCATCTGTATAAACATGGAAACAGCCACACCGCTATCTGTATAAACATGGAAATATCTACACCGCCATCTGTATAAACATGGAAATATCTACACCGCTATCTGTATAAACATGGAAATATCTCCACCGCTATCTCTGTAAACATGGAAATATGTACACCGCTATCTTTATTAACATGGAAATATATACACCGCTATCTGTATAAATATGGAAATATCTACACCGCTATCTCTATAAACATGGAAATAACTACACCGCTATCTGTATGAACATGGAAATATCTACACCGCTATCTCCATAAACATTTAAATATGTACACCGCTATCTACATAAACATGGAAATATCTACAACGCTATCTGTATAAACATGAAAATATCTCCACCGATATCTGTATAAACATGGAAATATCTTCATCGCTATCTGTATAAACATGGAAATAGCCACACCACTATCTGTTTAAACATGGAAATATCTTCACCACCATCTGTAAAATCATGGAAATATCTACACAGTCTTCTGTAGAAACATGGAAATATCTACACCTCCATCTGTATAAACATGGTAATATCTACACTGCCATCTGTAAACACATGGAAATATCAACACAGCCATCTTTATTAACATCGAAATATTTACACCGCTATCTCTATAAACATGGAAATACCTACACCGCTATATGTATAAACATGGAAATATCTCCACCGCTATCTGTATAAACATGGAAATATCTACAGCGCTATCTGTATAAACTTGGAAATATCTACACAATTATCTGTATAAACATAGAAATACCTACAGAGTCATCTGCATAAACATGGAAATATCTACACCACTATCTGTATAAACATGGAAATATCTACACCGTGATCTTTATAAACATGGAAATATCTACACAGCCATCTCTATAAACTTGGAAATATCTACATCTATATCTGTATAAACATGGAAATAGCCACACCGCTATCTGTATAAACATGGAAATATCTACACCGCCATCTGTAAAAACGTGGAAATTTCTACACAGTCATTTGTGTAAACATGGAAATATCCACACCTCCATCTGTATAAACATGGAAATATCTACACTGCCATCTGTATACACGCGGAAATATCTACACAGCCATCTGTATAAACATGGAAATATCTAAAACGCTATCTGTATAAACATGGAAATATCTACATCACTATCTGTATAAACATGGATATATCTAAACTGCCGTCTGCATAAACATACAAGTAGCCACACCGCTATCTGTATAAACATGGAAATATATACACCACCATCTGAATAAATATGAAAATAACTACACGGCTATCTGTATAAATATGGAAATATCTACACCACTATCTGTATAAACTTGGAAATATCTACACCGCCATCTCTATAAACATGGAAATATCTCCACCACTATCTGTATAAACATGGAAATATCTCCACTGCTATCTGTATAAACATGGAAATATCAACACCGCTATCTCTATAAACATGGAAATATCTACACCACTATCTGTATAAACTTGAAAATATCTACACTGCTATGTGTATAAATATGGAAATATTTACACCGCTATCTCTATAAACATGGGAATATCTACACCGCTATCTGTATATATATGGAAATATCTACATGGCTATCTCTATGAACTTGGAAATATCTACACTGCCATCTGTATAAACATAGAAATACCTACACAGTCATCTGTATAAACATGGAAATATCTACACCACTATCTGTATAAACATGGAAATATCTACACTGCGATGTGTATAAACATGGAAATATCTACACGGCAATCTCTGAAAACATGGAAATATCTCCAACGCTGTGTGTATAAACATGGAAATATCTCCACCGCTATCTCTATAAACATGGAAATACCTCCACCGCTATCTGTATGAACATGGAAATATCTAAATCGCTATCTGTACAAACATGGAAATATCTCCCCTGCTATCTCTATAAACATGGAATTATCTACACCGATATTTGTATAAACATGGAAATATCTCCACCGCAATCAGTATAAACATGGAAATACCTACACCGCTATCTGTATAAACATTTAAATATCTACACCGCTGTCTGTATAAACATTGAAATATCTACACCGCTATCTGTATAAACATGGAAATATCTACATCGTTATCTGTGTAAACATAGAAATATCTCGACCGCTATCTCTATAAACATCGAAATATCTCCACTGCTATCTCTATAAACATGGAAATATCTACACCGCCATCTGTATAAACATGGAAATATCTACACCACTATCTGTATAAACATGGAAATATCTCCACCGCTATCTCTGTAAACATGGAAATATGTACACCGCTATCTTTATTAACATGGAAATATATACACCGCTATCTGTATAAATATGGAAATATCTACACCGCTATCTCTATAAACATGGAAATAACTACACCGCTATCTGTATGAACATGGAAATATCTACACCGCTATCTCCATAAACATTTAAATATCTACACCGCTATCTACATAAACATGGAAATATCTACAACGCTATCTGTATAAACATGAAAATATCTCCACCGATATCTGTATAAACATGGAAATATCTTCATCGCTATCTGTATAAACATGGAAATAGCCACACCACTATCTGTATAAACATGGAAATATCTTCACCACCATCTGTAAAAACATGGAAATATCTACACAGTCTTCTGTAGAAACATGGAAATATCTCCACCTCCATCTGTATAAACATGGTAATATCTACACTGCCATCTGTAAACACATGGAAATATCAACACAGCCATCTTTATTAACATGGAAATATTTACACCGCTATCTCTATAAACATGGAAATACCTACACCGCTATATGTATAAACATGGAAATATCTCCACCGCTATCTGTATAAACATGGAAATATCTACAGCGCTATCTGTATAAACTTGGAAATATCTACACAATTATCTGTATAAACATAGAAATACCTACAGAGTCATCTGCATAAACATGGAAATATCTACACCACTATCTGTATAAACATGGAAATATCTACACCATGATCTGTATAAACATGGAAATATCTACACAGCCATCTCTATAAACTTGGAAATATCTACATCTATATCTGTATAAACATGGAAATAGCCACACCGCTATCTGTATAAACATGGAAATATCTACACCGCCATCTGTAAAAACGTGGAAATTTCTACACAGTCATTTGTGTAAACATGGAAATATCCACACCTCCATCTGTATAAACATGGAAATATCTACACTGCCATCTGTATACACGCGGAAATATCTACACAGCCATCTGTATAAACATGGAAATATCTAAAACGCTATCTGTATAAACATGGAAATATCTACATCACTATCTGTATAAACATGGATATATCTAAACTGCCGTCTGCATAAACATACAAGTAGCCACACCGCTATCTGTATAAACATGGAAATATATACACCACCATCTGAATAAATATGAAAATAACTACACGGCTATCTGTATAAATATGGAAATATCTACACCACTATCTGTATAAACTTGGAAATATCTACACCGCCATCTCTATAAACATGGAAATATCTCCACCACAATCTGTATAAACATGGAAATATCTCCACTGCTATCTGTATAAACCTGGAAATATCAACACCGCTATCTCTATAAACATGGAAATATCTACACTACTATCTGTATAAACTTGAAAATATCTACACTGCTATGTGTATAAATATGGAAGTATTTACACCGCTATCTCTGTAAACATGGGAATATCTACACCGCTATCTGTATATATATGGAAATATCTACATGGCTATCTCTATGAACTTGGAAATATCTACACTGCCATCTGTATAAACATAGAAATACCTACACAGTCATCTGTAGAAACATGGAAATATCTACACCACTATCTGTATAAACATGGAAATATCTACACTGCGATGTGTATAAACATGGAAATATCTACACGGCAATCTCTGAAAACATGGAAATATCTCCAACGCTGTCTGTATAAACATGGAAATATCTCCACCGCTATCTCTATAAACATGGAAATACCTCCACCGCTATCTGTATGAACATGGAAATATCTAAATCGCTATCTGTACAAACATGGAAATATCTCCCCTGCTATCTCTATAAACATGGAATTATCTACACCGATATTTGTATAAACATGGAAATATCTCCACCGCAATCAGTATAAACATGGAAATACCTACACCGCTATCTGTATAAACATTTAAATATCTACACCGCTGTCTGTATAAACATTGAAATATCTACACCGCTATCTGTATAAACATGGAAATATCTACATCGTTATCTGTGTAAACATAGAAATATCTCGACCGCTATCTCTATAAACATCGAAATATCTCCACCGCTATCTCTATAAACATGGAAATATCTACACCGCTATCTTTATAAACATGGAAATATCTACCCCACTATCTATAAAAACGTGGAAATATCTACACTGCCCTCTGAATAAACATGGAAACAGCCACAACGCTATCTGTATAAACATGGAAATATCTACACCGCCATCTGTATAAACATGGAAATATCAACACCGCTATCTGTATAAACATGGAAATATCTCCACCGCTATCTCTATAAACATTGAAATATGTACACCGCTCTCTCTATAAACATGGAAATATGTACACCGCTATCTTTATTAACATGGAAACATATACACCGCTATCTCTATAAATATGGAAATATCTACACCGCTATCTGTATAAACATGGAAATAACTACACCGCTATCTGTATAAACATGGAAATATCTACACCGCTATCTGCATAAACATGGAAATATCTACACCGCTATCTGCATAAACTTGGAAATATCTGCACCGCCATCTGTATAAACATGGAAATATCTCCACCGATATCTGTATAAACATGGAAATATCTTCATCGCTATTTGTATAAACATGGAAATAGCCACACCGCAATCTGTATAAACATGGAAATATCTTCACTGCCATCAGTAAAAACCTGGAAATATCTACACAGTCTTCTGTAGAAACATGGAAATATCTACACCTCCATCTGTATAAACATGGAAATATCTACACTGCCATCTGTATACACATGGAAGTATCAACAGAGCCATCTGTATTAAAATGGAAATATCTACACCGCTATCTCTATAAACATGGAAATACCTACACCGCTATATGTATAAACATGGAAATATCTCCACCGCTATCTGTATAAACATGGAAATATCTACACCGCTATCTGTATAAACTTGGAAATATCTACACAATTATCTGTATAAACATAGAAATACCAACACAGTCATCTGCATAAACATGGAAATATCTACACCACTATCTGTATAAACGTGGAAATAACTACACCGTGATCTGTATAAACATGGAAATACCTACACAGCCATCTCTATAAACTTGGAAATATCTACATCGCTATCTGTATAAACATGGAAATAGCCACACTGCTATCTGTGTAAACATGGAAATGTCTACACCGCCATCTGTAAAAACGTGGAAATATCTACACAGTCATTTGTGTGAACATGGAAATATCCACACCTCCATCTGTATAAAGATGGAAATATCTACACTGCCATCTGTATACACATGGAAATATCTACACAGCCATCTGTATAAACATGGAAATATCTACAACGCTATCTGTATAAACATGGAAATATCTACATCGCTATCTGTATAAACATGGATATATCTAAACTGCCATCTGTATAAACATAGAAGTAGCCACACCGCTATCTGTATAAACATGGAAATATATACACCACCATCTGAATAAATATGAAAATATCTACACGGCTATCTGTATCAATATGAAAATATCTACACCGCTATCTCTATAAACATGGAAATATCTAGACAGCTATCTGTATAAACATGGAAATATCTACACAGCAATCTCTATAAACATGGAAATATCTCCAACGCTATCTGTATAAACATGGAAATATCTCCACCGCTATCTGTATAAACATGGAAATACCTCCACCGCTATCTGTATGAACATGGAAATATCTAAATCGCTATCTGTACATACATGGAAATATCTCCCCTCTATCTCTATAAATATGGAATTATCTACACCGATATGTGTATAAACATGGAAATATCTCCACCGCAATCAGTATAAAGATGGAAACACCTACACCGCTATCTGTATAAACATGTAAATATCTACACCGCTATCTGTATAAACATGGAAATATCTACACCGCTATCTGTATAAACATGGAAATATCTACATCGTTATCTGTGTAAATATAGAAATATCTCGACAGCTATCTCTATAAACATCGAAATATCTCCACCGCTATCTCTATAAACATGGAAATATCTACACCACTATCTTTATAAACTTGGAAATATCTACCCCACTATCTATATAAACGTGGAAATATCTACACTGCCGTCTGTATAAACATGGAAACAGCCACACCGCTATCTGTATAAACATGGAAATATCTACACCGTGATCTGTATAGACATGGAAATATCTACACGGCCATCTCTATAAACTTGGAAATATCTACATCTCTATCTGTATAAACATGGAAATAGCCACACCGCTATCTGTATAAACATGGAAATATCTACATCGTTATCTGTGTAAACATAGAAATATCTTGACCGCTATCTCTATAAACCTGGAAATATCTCCACCGCTATCTCTATAAACATGGAAATATCTCCAATGCTATCTTTATAAACATGGAAATATCTACACCACTATCTGTATAAACATGGAAATACCTACGCTGCCATCTGTATAAACATGGAAACAGCCACACCGCTATCTGTATAAACATGGAAATATCAACACCGCTATCTCTATAAACATGGAAATATCTACACCACTATCTGTATAAACTTGGAAATATCTACACTGCTATGTGTATAAATATGGAAATATTTAAACCACTATCTCTATAAACATTGGAATATCTACACCGCTATCTGTATATATATGGAAATATCTACATGGCTATCTCTATGAACTTGGAAATATCTTCACCGCAATCTGTATAAACATAGAAATACCTACACAGTCATCTGTATAAACATGGAAATATCTACACCACTATCTGTATAAACATGGAAATATCTACACTGCGATGTGTATAAACATGGAAATATCTACACAGCCATCTCTATAAACATGGAAATATCTCCAACGCTATCTGTATAAACATGGAAATATCTCCACCGCAATCAGTATAAACATGGAAATACCTACACCGCTATCTGTATAAACATGTAAATATCAACATCGCTATCTGTATGAACATGGAAATATCTACACCGCTATCTGTATAAACATGGAAATATCTACATCGTTATCTGTGTAAACATAGAAATATCTCGACCGCTATCTCTATAAACATGGAAATATCTCCACCGCTATCTCTATAAACATGGACATATCTACAACGCTATCTTTATAAACATGGAAATATATACCCCACTATCTATATAAACATGGAAATATCTACACTGCCATCTGTATAAACATGGAAACAGCCACACCGCTATCTGTATAAACATGGAAATATCTACACCGCCATCTGTATAAACATGGAAATATCTACACCGCTATCTGTATAAACATGGAAATATCTCCACCGCTATCTCTGTAAACATCGAAATATGTACACCGCTATCTTTATTAACATGGAAATATATACACCGCTATCTGTATAAATATGGAAATATCTACACAGCTATCTCTATAAACATGGAAATAACTACACCGCTATCTGTATGAACATGGAAATATCTACACCGCTATCTCCATAAACATGGAAATATCTACACCGCTATCTGCATAAACATGGAAATATCTACAACGCTATCTGTATAAACATGAAAATATCTCCACCGATATCTGTATCAACATGGAAATATCTTCATCGCTATCTGTATAAACATGGAAATAGCCACACCACTATCTGTATAAACATGGAAATATCTTCACCACCATCTGTAAAAACATGGAAATATCTACACGGTCTTCTGTAGAAACATGGAAATAACTACACCTCCATCTGTATAAACATGGAAATATCTACACTGCCATCTGTAAACACATGGAAATATCAACACAGCCATCTTTATTAACATGGAAATATTCACACCGCTATCTCTATAAACATGGAAATACCTACACCGCTATATGTATAAACATGGAAATATCTCCACCGCTATCTGTATAAACATGGAAATATCTACACCGCTATCTGTATAAACTTGGAAATATCTACACAATTATCTGTATAAACATAGAAATACCTACAGAGTCATCTGCATAAACATGGAAATATCTACACCACTATCTGTATAAACATGGAAATATCTACACCGTGATCTGTATAAACATGGAAATATCTACACAGCCATCTCTATAAACTTGGAAATATCTACATCTCTATCTGTATAAACATGGAAATAGCCACACCGCTATCTGTATAAACATGGAAATATCTACACCGCCATCTGTAAAAACGTGGAAATTTCTACACAGTCATTTGTGTAAACATGGAAATATCCACACCTCCATCTGTATAAACATGGAAATATCTACACTGCCATCTGTATACACATGGAAATATCTACACAGCCATCTGTATAAACATGGAAATATCTACAATGCTATCTGTATAACCCTGGAAATATCTACATCACTATCTGTATAAACATGGATATATCTAAACTGCCATCTGCATAAACATACAAGTAGCCACACCGCTATCAGTATAAACATGGAAATATATACACCACCATCTGAATAAATATGAAAATAACTACACGGCTATCTGTATAAATATGGAAATATCTACACCACTATCTGTATAAACTTGGAAATATCTACACCGCCATCTCTGTAAACATGGAAATATCTCCACCGCTATCTGTATAAACATGGAAATATCTTCACTGCTATCTGTATAAACATGGGAATATCAACACCGCTATCTCTATAAACATGGAAATATCTACACCACTATCTGTATAAACTTGGAAATATCTATACTGCTATGTGTATAAATATGGAAATATTTACACCGCTATCTCTATAAACATGGGAATATCTACACCGCTATCTGTATATATATGGAAATACCTACATGGCTATCTCTATGAACTTGGAAATATCTACACTGCCATCTGTATAAACATAGAAATACCTACACAGTCATCTGTATAAACATGGAAATATCTACAACACCATCCGTATAAACATGGAAATATCTACACTGCGATGTGTATAAACATGGAAATATCTACACGGCAATCTCTGTAAACATGGAAATATCTCCAACGCTATCTGTATAAACATGGAAATATCTCCACCGCTATCTCTATAAACATGGAAATACCTCCACCGCTATCTGTATGAACATGGAAATATCTAAATCGCTATCTGTACAAACATGGAAATATCTCCCCTGCTATCTCTGTAAACATGGAATTATCTACACCGATATGTGTATAAACATGGAAATATCTCCACCGCAATCAGTATAAACATGGAAATAACTACACCGCTATCTGTATAAACATGTAAATATCTACACCGATGTCTGTATAAACACTGAAATATCTACACCGCTATCTGTATAAACATGGAAATATCTACATCGTTATCTGTGTAAACATAGAAATATCTCGACCGCTATCTCTATAAACCTGGAAATATCTCCACTGCTATCTCTATAAACATGGAAATATCTCCAATGCTATCTTTATAAACGTGGAAATATCTACACCGCTATCTGTATAAACATGGAAATATCAACACCGCTATCTCTATAAACATGGAAATATCTACACCACTATCTGTACAAACTTGGAAATATCTACAGTGATATGTGTATAAATATGGAAATATTTAAACCGCTATCTCTATAAACATTGGAATATCTACACCGCTATCTGTATGTATATGGAAATATCTACATGGCTATCTCTATGAACTTGGAAATATCTTCACCGCCATCTGTATAAACATAGAAATACCTACACAGTCATCTGTATAAACATGGAAATACCTACACCACTATCTGTATAAACATGGAAATATCTACACTGCGATGTGTATAAACATGGAAATATCTACACAGCCATCTCTATAAACATGGAAATATCTCCAACGCTATCTGTATAAACATGGAAATATCTCCCCCGCTATCTCTATAAACATGGAGTTATCTACACCGATATGTGTATAAACATGGAAATATCTCCACCGCAATCAGTATAAACATGGAAATACCTACACCGCTATCTGTATAAACATGTAAATATCTACATCGCTATCTGTATGAACATGGAAATATCTACACCGCTATCTGTATAAACATGGAAATATCTATATCGTTATCTGTGTTAACATAGAAATATCTCGACTGCTATCTCTATAAACATGGAAATATCTCCACCGCTATCTCTATAAACATGGAAATATCTACAACGCTATCTTTATAAACATGGAAATATCTACCCCACTATCTATATAAGCATGGAAATATGTACACTGACATCTGTATAAACATGGAAACAGCCACACCGCTATCTGTATAAACATGGAAATATCTACACCGCCATCTGTGTAAACATGAAAATATCTACACCGCTATCTGTATAAACATTGAAATATCTACATCGTTATCTGTGTAAACATAGAAATATCTCGACCGCTATCTCTATAAACCTGGAAATATCTCCACCGCTATCTCTATAAACCTGGAAATATCTCCAATGCTATCTTTATAAACATGGAAATATCTACACTGCTATCTGTATAAACATGGAAATATCTACACCGCTATCTGTATAAACTTGGAAATATCTACACTGCCATCTCTATAAACATGGAAATATCTCCACCGCTATCTGTATAAACATCGAAATATCTCCACTGCTATCTGTAAAAACATGGAAATAACAACACCGCTATCTCTATAAACATGGAAATATCTACACCTCTATCTGTATAAACTTGGAAATATCTACACTGCTATGTGTATAAATATGGAAATATTTACACCGCTATCTCTAGAAACATGGGAATATCTACACCGCTATCTGTATATATATGGAAATATCTACATGGCTATCTCTATGAACTTGGAAATATCTACACCGCCATCTGTATAAACATAGAAATACCTACACAGTCATCTGTACAAACATGGAAATATCTACACCACTATCTGTATAAACATGGAAATATCTACACTGCGATGTGTATAAACATGGAAATATCTACACAGCAATCTCTACAATCATGGAAATATCTCCAACGCTATCTGTATAAACATGGAAATGTCTCCACGCTATCCGTATAAACATGGAAATACCTCCACCGCTATCTCTATGAACATGGAAATATCTAAATCGCTATCTGTACAAACATGGAAATATCTCCCCCGCTATCTCCATAAACATGGAATTATCTACACCGATATGTGTATAAACATGGAAATATCTCCACCGCAATCAGTATAAACATGGAAATACCTACACCGCTATCTGTATAAACATGTAAATATCTACACCGCTATCTGGATAAACATGGAAATACCTACACCGCTATCTGTATAAACATGGAAATATCAACATCGCTATCTGTATGAACATGGAAATATCTACACCGCTATCTGTATAAACATGGAAATATCTACATCGTTATCTGTGTAAATATAGAAATATCTCGACAGCAATCTCTATAAACATCGAAATATCTCCACCGCTATCTCTATAAACATGGAAATATCTACACCACTATCTTTATAAACTTGGAAATATCTACCCCACTATCTATATAAACGTGGAAATATCTACACTGCCGTCTGTATAAACATGGAAACAGCCACACCGCTATCTGTATAAACATGGAAATATCTACACCGTGATCTGTATAGACATGGAAATATCTACACGGCCATCTCTATAAACTTGGAAATATCTACATCTCTATCTGTATAAACATGGAAATAGCCACACCGCTATCTGTATAAACATGGAAATATCTACATCGTTATCTGTGTAAACATAGAAATATCTCGACCGCTATCTCTATAAACCTGGAAATATCTCCACCGCTATCTCTATAAACATGGAAATATCTCCAATGCTATCTTTATAAACATGGAAATATCTACACCACTATCTGTATAAACATGGAAATACCTACGCTGCCATCTGTATAAACATGGAAACAGCCACACCGCTATCTGTATAAACATGGAAATATCAACACCGCTATCTCTATAAACATGGAAATATCTACACCACTATCTGTATAAACTTGGAAATATCTACACTGCTATGTGTATAAATATGGAAATATTTAAACCGCTATCTCTATAAACATTGGAATATCTACACCGCTATCTGTATATATATGGAAATATCTACATGGCTATCTCTATGAACTTGGAAATATCTTCACCGCAATCTGTATAAACATAGAAATACCTACACAGTCATCTGTATAAACATGGAAATATCTACACCACTATCTGTATAAACATGGAAATATCTACACTGCGATGTGTATAAACATGGAAATATCTACACAGCCATCTCTATAAACATGGAAATATCTCCAACGCTATCTGTATAAACATGGAAATATCTCCACCGCAATCAGTATAAACATGGAAATACCTACACCGCTATCTGTATAAACATGTAAATATCAACATCGCTATCTGTATGAACATGGAAATATCTACACCGCTATCTGTATAAACATGGAAATATCTACATCGTTATCTGTGTAAACATAGAAATATCTCGACCGCTATCTCTATAAACATGGAAATATCTCCACCGCTATCTCTATAAACATGGACATATCTACAACGCTATCTTTATAAACATGGAAATATATACCCCACTATCTATATAAACATGGAAATATCTACACTGCCATCTGTATAAACATGGAAACAGCCACACCGCTATCTGTATAAACATGGAAATATCTACACCGCCATCTGTATAAACATGGAAATATCTACACCGCTATCTGTATAAACATGGAAATATCTCCACCGCTATCTCTGTAAACATCGAAATATGTACACCGCTATCTTTATTAACATGGAAATATATACACCGCTATCTGTATAAATATGGAAATATCTACACAGCTATCTCTATAAACATGGAAATAACTACACCGCTATCTGTATGAACATGGAAATATCTACACCGCTATCTCCATAAACATGGAAATATCTACACCGCTATCTGCATAAACATGGAAATATCTACAACGCTATCTGTATAAACATGAAAATATCTCCACCGATATCTGTATAAACATGGAAATATCTTCATCGCTATCTGTATAAACATCGAAATAGCCACACCACTATCTGTATAAACATGGAAATATCTTCACCACCATCTGTAAAAACATGGAAATATCTACACGGTCTTCTGTAGAAACATGGAAATATCTACACCTCCATCTGTATAAACATGGAAATATCTACACTGCCATCTGTAAACACATGGAAATATCAACACAGCCATCTTTATTAACATGGAAATATTCACACCGCTATCTCTATAAACATGGAAATACCTACACCGCTATATGTATAAACATGGAAATATCTCCACCGCTATCTGTATAAACATGGAAATATCTACACCGCTATCTGTATAAACTTGGAAATATCTACACAATTATCTGTATAAACATAGAAATACCTACAGAGTCATCTGCATAAACATGGAAATATCTACACCACTATCTGTATAAACATGGAAATATCTACACCGTGATCTGTATAAACATGGAAATATCTACACAGCCATCTCTATAAACTTGGAAATATCTACATCTCTATCTGTATAAACATGGAAATAGCCACACCGCTATCTGTATAAACATGGAAATATCTACACCGCCATCTGTAAAAACGTGGAAATTTCTACACAGTCATTTGTGTAAACATGGAAATATCCACACCTCCATCTGTATAAACATGGAAATATCTACACTGCCATCTGTATACACATGGAAATATCTACACAGCCATCTGTATAAACATGGAAATATCTACAATGCTATCTGTATAACCCTGGAAATATCTACATCACTATCTGTATAAACATGGATATATCTAAACTGCCATCTGCATAAACATACAAGTAGCCACACCGCTATCTGTATAAACATGGAAATATATACACCACCATCTGAATAAATATGAAAATAACTACACGGCTATCTGTATAAATATGGAAATATCTACACCACTATCTGTATAAACTTGGAAATATCTACACCGCCATCTCTGTAAACATGGAAATATCTCCACCGCTATCTGTATAAACATGGAAATATCTTCACTGCTATCTGTATAAACATGGAAATATCAACACCGCTATCTCTATAAACATGGAAATATCTACACCACTATCTGTATAAACTTGGAAATATCTATACTGCTATGTGTATAAATATGGAAATATTTACACCGCTATCTCTATAAACATGGGAATATCTACACCGCTATCTGTATATATATGGAAATACCTACATGGCTATCTCTATGAACTTGGAAATATCTACACTGCCATCTGTATAAACATAGAAATACCTACACAGTCATCTGTATAAACATGGAAATATCTACAACACCATCCGTATAAACATGGAAATATCTACACTGCGATGTGTATAAACATGGAAATATCTACACGGCAATCTCTGTAAACATGGAAATATCTCCAACGCTATCTGTATAAACATGGAAATATCTCCACCGCTATCTCTATAAACATGGAAATACCTCCACCGCTATCTGTATGAACATGGAAATATCTAAATCGCTATCTGTACAAACATGGAAATATCTCCCCTGCTATCTCTGTAAACATGGAATTATCTACACCGATATGTGTATAAACATGGAAATATCTCCACCGCAATCAGTATAAACATGGAAATAACTACAACGCTATCTGTATAAACATGTAAATATCTACACCGATGTCTGTATAAACACTGAAATATCTACACCGCTATCTGTATAAACATGGAAATATCTACATCGTTATCTGTGTAAACATAGAAATATCTCGACCGCTATCTCTATAAACCTGGAAATATCTCCACTGCTATCTCTATAAACATGGAAATATCTCCAATGCTATCTTTATAAACGTGGAAATATCTACACCGCTATCTGTATAAACATGGAAATATCAACACCGCTATCTCTATAAACATGGAAATATCTACACCACTATCTGTACAAACTTGGAAATATCTACAGTGATATGTGTATAAATATGGAAATATTTAAACCGCTATCTCTATAAACATTGGAATATCTACACCGCTATCTGTATGTATATGGAAATATCTACATGGCTATCTCTATGAACTTGGAAATATCTTCACCGCCATCTGTATAAACATAGAAATACCTACACAGTCATCTGTATAAACATGGAAATACCTACACCACTATCTGTATAAACATGGAAATATCTACACTGCGATGTGTATAAACATGGAAATATCTACACAGCCATCTCTATAAACATGGAAATATCTCCAACGCTATCTGTATAAACATGGAAATATCTCCCCCGCTATCTCTATAAACATGGAGTTATCTACACCGATATGTGTATAAACATGGAAATATCTCCACCGCAATCAGTATAAACATGGAAATACCTACACCGCTATCTGTATAAACATGTAAATATCTACATCGCTATCTGTATGAACATGGAAATATCTACACCGCTATCTGTATAAACATGGAAATATCTATATCGTTATCTGTGTTAACATAGAAATATCTCGACTGCTATCTCTATAAACATGGAAATATCTCCACCGCTATCTCTATAAACATGGAAATATCTACAACGCTATCTTTATAAACATGGAAATATCTACCCCACTATCTATATAAACATGGAAATATGTACACTGACATCTGTATAAACATGGAAACAGCCACACCGCTATCTGTATAAACATGGAAATATCTACACCGCCATCTGTGTAAACATGAAAATATCTACACCGCTATCTGTATAAACATTGAAATATCTACATCGTTATCTGTGTAAACATAGAAATATCTCGACCGCTATCTCTATAAACCTGGAAATATCTCCACCGCTATCTCTATAAACCTGGAAATATCTCCAATGCTATCTTTATAAACATGGAAATATCTACACTGCTATCTGTATAAACATGGAAATACCTCCACCGCTATCTCTATGAACATGGAAATATCTAAATCGCTATCTGTACAAACATGGAAATATCTCCCCCGCTATCTCCATAAACATGGAATTATCTACACCGATATGTGTATAAACATGGAAATATCTCCACCGCAATCAGTATAAACATGGAAATACCTACACCGCTATCTGTATAAACATGTAAATATCTACACCGCTATCTGGATAAACATGGAAATACCTACACCGCTATCTGTATAAACATGGAAATATCAACATCGCTATCTGTATGAACATGGAAATATCTACACCGCTATCTGTATAAACATGGAAATATCTACATCGTTATCTGTGTAAACATAGAAATATCTCGACCGCTATCTCTATAAACATGGAAATATCTCCACCGCTATCTCTATAAACATAGAAATATCTACACTGCTATCTTTATAAACATGGAAATATCTACCCCACTATCTGTATAAACATGGAAATATCTACACTGCCATCTGTATAAACATGGAAACAGCCACACTGCTATCTGTATAAACATGGAAATATCTACACCACCATCTGTATCAACATGGAAATATCTACACCGCTTTCTGTATAAACATGGAAATATCTCCACCGCTATCTCTATAAACATGGAAATATGTACACCACTGTCTTTATTAACATGGAAATAGACACACCACTATCTGTATAAATATGGAAATATCTACACCGCTATCTCTATAAACATGGAAATAACTACACCGCTCTCTGTATAAACATGGAAATATCTACACCGCTATCTCCATAAACTTGGAAATATCTACACCGCTTTCTGCATAAACTTGGAAATATCTACACCGCCATCTGTTTAAACATGGAAATATCTTCACCGATATCTGTATAAACATGGAAATATCTTCATCGCTATCTGTATAAACATGGAAATATCTACACCGCGATCTGTATAAACATGGAAATATCTACACAGCCATCTCTATAAACTTGGAAATATCTACATAGCTATCTGTATAAACATGGAAATAGCCACACCGCTATCTGTATAAACATGGAAATGTCTACACCGCCATCTGTAAAAACGTGGAAGTATCTACACAGTCATTTGTGTAAACATGGAAATATCCACACCTCCATCTGTATAAAGATGGAAATATCTACACTGCCATCTGTATACACATGGAAATATCTACACAGCCATCTGTATAAACATGGAAATATCTACAACGCTATCTGTATAAACATGGAAATATCTACATCGCTATCTGTATAAACACGGATATATCTAAACTGATATCTGTGTAAACATAGAAGTAGCCACACCGCTATCTGTATAAACATGGAAATATATACTCCACCATCTGAATCAACATGAAAATAACTAAACAGCTATCTGTATAAATATGAAAATATCTACACCGCTATCTCTATAAACATGGAAATATCTAGACAGCTATCTGTATAAACATGGAAATATCTACACGGCAATCTCTATAAACATGGAAATATCTCCAACGCTATCTGTATAAACATGGAAATATCACCACCGCTATCTGTATAAACATGGAAATACCTCCACCGCTATCTGTATGAACATGGAAATATCTAAATCGCTATCTGTACAAACATGGAAATATCTCCCCTCTATCTCTATAAATATGGAATTATCAACAACCGATATGTGTATAAACATGGAAATATCTCCACCGCAATCAGTATAAACATGGAAATAACTACACCGCTATCTGTATAAACGTAAATATCTACACTGCTGTCTGTATAAACATGGAAATATCTACACCGCTATCTGCATAAACATGGAAATATCTACATCGTTATCTGTGTAAACATAGAAATATCTCGACCGCTATCTCTATAAACATGGAAATATCTCCACCGCTATCTCTGTAAACATGGAAATATCTCCAATGCTATCTTTATAAACATGGAAATATCTACACCGCTATCTTTATAAACATGGAAATATCTACACCACTATCTGTATAAACATGGAAATATGTACGCTGCCATCTGTATAAACATGGAAAAAGCCACACCGCTATCTGTATAAACATGGAAACATCTACATCGCTATCTGTATAAACATGGAAATATCTACACCGCTATCTGTATAAACATGGAAATGTCTACACCGCTATCTGTATAAACTTGGAAATATCTACACCGCCATCTCTATAAACATGGAAATATCTCCACCGTTATCTGTATAAACATGGAAATATCTCCACTGCTATCTGTTTAAACATGGAAATATCAGCACCGCTATCTGTATAAACATGGAAATATCTACACCACTATCTGTATAAACTTGGAAATATCTACACTGCTATGTGTATAAATATGGAAATATTTACACCGCTATCTCCATAAACATGGGAATATCTACACCGCTATCTGTATATATATGGAAATATCTACATGGCTATCTCTATGAACTTTGAAATATCTACACCGACATCTGTATAAACATAGAAATACCTACACAGTCATCTGTATAAACATGGAAATATCTACACCACTATCTGTATAAACATGGAAATATCTACACTGCGATGTGTATAAACATGGAAATATCTACACAGCCATCTCTATAAACATGGAAATATCTCCAACGCTATCTGTATAAACATGGAAATATCTCCACCGCTATCTGTATAAACATGGAAATACCTCCACCGCTATATCTATGAACATGGAAATATCTAAATCGCTCTCTGTGCAAACATGGAAATATCTCCCCCCCATCTCTATAAACATGAAATTATCTACACCGATATGTGTATAAACATGGAAATATCTCCACCGCAATCAGTATAAACATGGAAATACCTACACCGCAATCTGTATAAACATGTAAATATCTACACCGCTACCTGTATAAACATGGAAATATCTACACCGCTATCTGTATAAACATGGAAATATCTACATCGTTATCTGTGTAAACATAGAAATATCTCGACCGCTATCTCTATAAACATCGAAATATCTCCACCGCTATCTCTATAAACATGGAAATATCTACACCACTATCTTTATAAACATGGAAATATCTACCCCACTATCTATATAAACGTGGAAATATCTACACTGCCATCTGTATAAACATGGAAACAGCAACACCGCCATCTGTATAAACATGGAAATATCTACACCGCTATCTCCATAAACATGGAAATATCTACCCCGCTATCTGCATAAACATGGAAATATCTACAACGACATCTGTATAAACATGAAAATATCTCCACCGATATCTGTATAAACATGGAAATATCTTCATCGCTATCTGTATAAACATGGAAATAGTCACACCACTATCTGTATAAACATGGAAATATCTTCACCACCATCCGTAAAAACATGGAAATATCTACACAGTCTTCTGTAGAAACATGGAAATATCTACACCTCCATCTGTATAAACATGGAAATATCTACACTGCCATCTGTATACACATGGAAATATCAACACAGCCATCTGTATTAACAGGGAAATATTTACACCGCTATCTCTATAAACATGGAAATAGCTACGCCGCTATATGTATAAACATGGAAATATCTCCACCGCTATCTCTATAAACATGGAAATATCTACACCGCTATCTGTATAAACTTGGAAATATCTACAGAATTATCTGTATAAACATAGAAATACCTACACAGTCATCTGCATAAACATGGAAATATCTGCACCACTATCAGTATAAACATGGAAATATCTACAATGCGATGTGTATAAACATGGAAATATCTACACAGCCATCTCTATAAACATGGAAATATCTCCAACGCTATTTGTATAAACATGGAAATATCTCCACCGCTATCTGTATAAACATGGAAATACCTCCAAAGCTATCTGTATGAACATGGAAATATCTAAATCGCTATCTGTACAAACATGGAAATATCTCCCCCGCTATCTCCATAAACATGGAATTATCTACACCGATATGTGTATAAACATGGAAATATCTCCACCGCAATCAGTATAAACATGGAAATACCTACACCGCTATCTGATTAAACATGTAAATATCTACACCGCTATCTGTATAAACATTTAAATATCTACACCGCTATGTGTATAAACATGGAAATATCTACATCGTTATCTGTGTTAACATAGAAATATCTCGACCGCTATCTCTATAAACATGGAAATATCTCCACCGCTATCTCTATAAACATGGAAATATCTACACCGCTATCCTTATAAACATGGAAATATCTACCCCACTATCTATTTAAACGTGGATATATCTACACTGCTATCTGAATAAACATGGAAACAGCCACAACGCTATCTGTATAAACATGGAAATATCTACACCACCATCTGTATAAACATGGAAATATCTACACCGCTATCTGTATAAACATGGAAATATCTCCACCGCTATCTCTACATACATGGAAATATGTACACCGCTATCTTTATTAACATGGAAATATATACACCGCTATCTGTATAAATACGGAAATATCTACACCGCTATCTCTATAAACATGGAAATAACTACACCACTATCTGTATAAACATGGAAATATCTACACCGCTATCTCCATAAACAGGGAAATATCTACACCGCTATCTGCATAAACTTGGAAATATCTACACCGCCATCCGTATAAACATGGAAATATCTCCACCGATATCTGTATAAACATAGAAATATCTTCATCGCTATCTGTATAAACATGGAAATAGGCACACCGCTATCTGTATAAACATGGAAATATCTTCACCGCGATCTGTAAAAACATGGAAATATCTACACAGTCTTCTGTAGAAACATGGAAATATCTACACCTCCATCTGTCTAAACATGGAAATATCTACACTGCCATCTGTATACACATGGAAATATCAACACAGCCATCTGTATTAACATGGAAATATCTACACCGCTATCTCTATAAACATGGAAATACCTACACCGCTATTTATATAAACATGGAAATATCTCCACCGCTATCTGTAGAAACATGGAAATATCTACACCGCTATCTGTATAAACTTGGAAATATCTACACAACTATCTGTATAAACATAGAAATACCTACACAGTCATCTGCATAAACATGGAAATATCTACACCACTATCTGTATAAACATGGAAATATCTACACCGTGATCTGTATAAACATGGAAATATCTACACAGCCATCTCTATAAACTTGGAAATATCTACATCGCAATCTGTATAAACATGGAAATAGCAACACCGCTATCTGTATAAACATGGAAATATCTACACCGCCATCTGTAAAAACGTGGAAATATCTACACAGTCATTTGTGTAAACAAGGAAATATCCACACCTCCATCTGTATAAACATGGAAATATCTACACTGCCATCTGTATACACATGGAAATATCTACACAGCCATCTGTATAAACATGGAATTATCTACAAAGCTATCTCTATAAACATGGAAATATCTACATTGCTATCTGTATAAACATTGATATATCTAAACTGCCATCTGTATAAACATAGAAGTAGCCACACCGCTATCTGTAAAAACATGGAAATATATACACCACCAGCTGAATAAATATGAAAATATCTACACGGCTATCTGTATAAATATGGAAATATCTACACCGCTATCTCTATAAACATGGAAATATCTAGACAGCTATCTCTATAAACATGGAAATATCTACACGGCAATCTCTATAAACATGGAAATATCTCCAACGCTATCTGTATAAACATGGAAATATCTCCACCGCCATCTGTAAAAACGTGGAAATATCTACACAGTCATTTGTGTAAACATGGAAATATCCACACCTCCATCTGTATAAACATGGTAATATCTACACTGCCATCTGTATACACATGGAAATATCTACACAGCCATCTGTATAAACATGGAAATATCTACAACGCTATCTGTATAAACACGGAAATATCTACATCGCTATATGTATAAACATGGATATATCTAAAATGTCATCTGTATAAACATAGAAGTAGCCACACCGCTATCTGTATAAACATGGAAATATATACACCACCATCTGAATAAATATGAAAATATCTACACGGCTATCTGTATAAATATGGAAATATCTACACTGCTATCTCTATAAACATGGAAATATCTACACCGATATGTGTATAAACATGGAAATATCTCCACCGCAATCAGTGTAAACATGGAAATACCTACACCGCTATCTGTATAAACATGTAAATATCTACACCGCTGTCTGTATAAACATGGAAATATCTACACTGCTATTTGTATAAACATGGAAATAACTGCATCGTTATCTGTGTAAACATAGAAATATCTCGACCGCTATCTCTATAAACATGGAAATATCTCCACCGCTATCTCTATAAAAATGGAAATATCTCCAATGCTATCTTTATAAACATGGAAATATCTACACCGCTATCTTTATAAACATGGAAATATCTACACCACTATCTGTATAAACATGGAAATATCTACGCTGCCATCTGTATAAACATGGAAACAGCCACACCGCTATCTGTATAAACATGGAAATAACTACACCGCCATCTGTATAAACATGGAAATATCTACACCGCTATCAGTATAAACATGGAAATATCTACACTGCTATCTGTATAAACTTGGAAATATCTACACCGCCATCTCTATAAACATGGAAATATCTCCCCCGCTATCTGTATAAACATGGAAATATCTCCACTGCTATCTATATAAACATGGAAATATCAACACCGCTATCTGTAAAAACATGGAAATATCTACACCACAATCTGTATAAACTTGGAAATATCTACATTGCTATGTGTATAAATATGGAAATATCTACACCGCTATCTCTATAAACATGGGAATATCTACACTGCTATCTGTATATATATGGAAATGTCTACATGGCTATCTCTATGAACTTGGAAATATCTACACTGCCATCTGTATAAACATGGAAATATCTACACCACTATCTCTATAAACATGGAAATATCTACACAGCCATCTCTATAAACATGGAAATATCTCCAACGCTATCTGTATAAACATGGAAACATCTCCACCGCTATCTGTATAAACATGGAAATAACTCCACCGCTATCTGTATGAACATGGAAATATCTAAATCGCTATCTGTGCAAACATGGAAATATCTCCCCGGCTATCTCTATAAACATGGAATTATCTACACCGATATGTGTATAAACATGGAAATATCTCCACCGCAATCAGTATAAACATGGAAATACCTACACCGCTATCTGTGTAAACATGGAAATATCTACACCGCTATCTGTATAAACATGGAAATATCTACATGGTTATCTGTGTAAACATAGAAATATCTCGACCGCTATCTCTATAAACATGGAAATATCTCCACCGCTATCTCTATAAACATGGAAATATCTCCAATGCTATCTTTATAAACATGGAAATATCTACACCGCTATCATTATAAACATGGAAATATCTACACCACTATCTGTATAAACATGGAAATATCTACGCTGCCTTCTGTATAAAAATGGAAACAGCCACACCGCTATCTGTATAAACATGGAAATATCTACACTGCCATCTGTATAAACATGGATTTATCTACACCGCTATCTGTATAAACATGGAAATATCTACACCGCTATCTGTATAAACTTGGAAATATATACACCACCATCTCTATAAACGTGGAAATATCTCCACCGCTATCTGTATAAACATGGAAATATCTCCACTGCTATCTGTATAAACATGGAAATATCAACACCGCTATCTGTATAAACAAGGAAATATATACGCCACTATCTGTATAAACTTGGAAATATCTACACTGCTATGTGTATAAATATGGAAATATTTACACTGCTATCTCTATAAACATGGGAATATCTACACCGCTATCTGTATATATATGGAAATATATACACGGCTATTTCCATGAACTTGGAAATATCTACACCGCCATCTGTATAAACATAGAAATACCTACACAGTCATCTGTATAAACATGGAAATATCTACACCACTATCTGTATAAACATGGAAATATCTACACTGCGATGTGTATAAACATGGAAATATCTACACAGCCATCTCTATAAACATGGAAATATCTCCAATGATATCTGTATAAACATGGAAATACCTCCACCGCTATCTGTATGAACATGGAAATATCTAAATCGCTATCTGTACAAACATGGAAATATCTCCCCCTCTATCTCTATAAACATGGAATTATCTACACCGATATGTGTATAAACATGGAAATATCTCCACCGTTATCAGTATAAACATGGAAATACCTACACCGCTATCTGTATAAACATGGAAATATCTACACCGCTATCTGTATAAACATGGAAATATCTACATCGTTATCTGTGTAAACATAGAAATATCTCGACCGCTATCTCTATAAACATGGAAATATCTCCACCGCTATCTCTATAAACATGGAAATATCTCCAATGCTATCTTTATAAACATGGAAATATCTACACCGCTATCATTATAAACATGGAAATATCTACACCACTATCTGTATAAACATGGAAATATCCACGGTGCTATCTGTATAAACATGGAAACAGCCACACTGCTATCTGTATAAACATGGAAATATCTACACCGTCATCTGTATAAACATGGAAATATCTACACGGCTATCTGTATAAACATGGAAATATCTACACCAGTATCTGTGTAAACTTGGAAATATCTACACTGCTACATGTATAAATATGGAAATATTTACACCGCTATCTCTATAAACATGGGAATACCTACACCGCTATCTGTATATATATGGAAATATCTACATGGCTATCTCTATGAACATGGAAATATCTACACCGCCATCTGTATAAACATAGAAATACCTACACAGTCATCTGTATAAACATGGAAATATATACACCACTATCTGTATAAACATGGAAATATCTACACTGCGATGTGTATAAACATGGAAATATCTACGCTGCCATCTGTATAAACATGGAAACAGCCACACCGCTATCTGTATAAACATGGAAATATCTACACCGCCATCTGTATAAACATGGAATTATCTACACCGCTATCTGTGTAAACATGGAACTATCTACACCGCTATCTGTATAAACTTGGAAATATCTACACCGCCATCTCTATAAACATGGAAATATCTCCACCGTTATCTGTATAAACATGGAAATATCTCTACTGCTATCTGTATAAACATGGAAATTTCAACACCGCTATCTGTATAAACAAGGAAATATCTACGCCACTATCTGTATAAACTTGGAAATATCTACACTGCTATGTGTATAAATATGGAAATATTTACACCGCTATCTCTATAAACATTGGAATATCTACACCGCTATCTGTATATATATGGAAATATATACATGGCTATCTCCATGAACTTGGAAATATCTACACCGCCATCTGTATAAACATAGAAATACCTACACAGTCATCTGTATAAACATGGAATTACCTACACCACTATCTGTATAAACATGGAAATATCTACACCGCTATCTGTATAAACATGGAAATGTCTACACCGCTATCTGTATAAACATGGAAATATCTACATCGTTATCTGTGTAAACATAGAAATATCTCGAACGCTATCTCTATAAACATGGAAATATCTCCACCGCTATCTCTATAAACATGGAAATATCTACACCGCTATCTTTATAAACATGGAAATATCTACCCCACTATCTATATAAACATGGAAATATCTACACTGCCATCTGTATAAACATGGAAACATCCACACCGCTATCTGTATAAATATTTAAATATCTACACCGCCATCTGTATAAACATGGAAATATCTACACCGCTATCTGTATAAACATGGAAATATCTCCACCGATATCTCTATAAACATGGAAATATGTACACCGCTATCTTTATTAACATGGAAATATATACACCGCTATCTGTATAAATATGGAAATATCTACACCGCTATCTCTATAAACATGGAAATATCTACACTGCTATCTGTATAAACATGGAAATATCTACACCGCTATCTCCGTAAACACGGAAATATCTACACCGATATCTGCATAAACTTGGAAATATCTACACCGCCATCTGTATAAACATGGAAATATCTCCACCGATATCTGTAAAAACATGGAAATATCTACACAGTCTTCTGTAGAAACATGGAAATATCTACACCTCCATCTCTATAAACATGGAAATACCTACACTGCCATCTGTATACACATGGAAATATCAACACAGCCATCTGTATTAACATGGAAATATCTACACCGCTATCTCTATAAACATGGAAATACCTACACCGCTATATGTATAAACACGTAAATATCTCCACCGCTATCTGTATAAACATGGAAATATCTACACCGCTATCTGTATAAACTGGGAAATATCTACACAATTATCTGTATAAACATAGAAATACCTACACAGTCATCTGCATAAACATGGAAATATCTACACCACAATCTGTATAAACATGGAAATATCTACACCGCGATCTGTATAAACATGGGAATATCTACACAGCCATCTCTATAAATTTGGAAATAACTACATCGCTATCTGTATAAACATGGAAATAGCCACACCGCTATCTGTATAAACATGGAAATATCTACACCGCCATCTGTAAAAACGTGGAAATATCTACACAGTCATTTGTGTAAACTTGGAAATATCCACACCTCCATCTGTATAAACATGCAAATATCTACACTGCCATCTGTATACACATAGAAATATCTACACAGCCATCTGTATGAACATAGAAGTAGCCACATCGCTATCTGTATAAACATGGAAATATATACACCACCATCTGAATAAATATGAAAATATCTACACGGCTATCTGTATGAATATGGAAATATCTACACCGCTATCTCTATAAACATGGAAATATCTAGACAGCTATCTGTATAAACATGGAAATATCTACACGGCAATCTCTATAAACATGGAAATATCTCCAAAGCTATCTGTATAAACATGGAAATACCTCCACCGCTATCTGTATGAACATGGAAATATCTAAATCGCTATCTGTACAAACATGGAAATAGCTCCCCCGCTATCTCTATAAACATGGAATTATCTACACCGATATGTGTATAAACATGGAAATAACTCCACCGCAATCAGTATAAACATGGAAATACCTACACCGCTATCTGTATAAACATGTAAATATGTACACCGCTGTCTGTATAAACATGGAAATATCTACACCGCTATCTGTATAAACATGGAAATATCTACGCTGCCATCTGTATAAACATGGAAACAGCCACACCGCTATCTGTATAAACATGGAAATATCTACATCACCATCTGTATAAACATGGAAATATCTACACCGCTATTTGTATAAACATGGAAATATCTACACCTCTATCTGTATAAACTTGGAAATATCTCCACTACTGTCTGTATAAACATGGAAATATCATAACCGCTATCTGTATAAACATGGAAAAATCTACACCACTATCTGTATAAACTTGGAAATATCTACACTGCTATGTGTATAAATATGGAAATATTTACACCGCTATCTCTACAAACATGGGAATATCTACACCGCTATCTGTATATATATGGAAATATCTACATGGCTATCTCTATGAACTTGGAAATATCTACACCGCCATCTGTATAAACATAGAAATACCTACACAGTCATCTGTATAAACATGGAAATATCTACACCACTATCTGTATAAACATGGAAATATCAACACTGCGATGTGTATAAACATGGAAATATCCCCACAGCCATCTCTATAAACATGGAAATATCTACACCGCTATCTGTGAAAACATGGAAAAACTAACACCGCTATCTGTATAAACATGGAAGTATCTACACCGCTCTCTGTATAAAGATGGAAATATCTACACCACTCTATCTATAAACATGGTAATACCTACACCACCATCTCTATACACATGGAAATATCTACACCGCTATCTCTATAAACATGGAAATATGTACAACGCTATCTGTATAAACATGGAAATATATACATCGCTATCTGTATAAACATGGATATATCTGAACTGCCATCTGTATAAAGATAGAAGTAGCCACACCGCTATCTGTATAAACATGGAAATACATACACCACCATCTGATTAAATATGAAAATATCTACACGGCTATCTGTATAAATATGAAAATATCTACACCGCTATCTGTATAAACACGGAAATATCTACCCCACTATATATATAAACATGGAAATATCTACACTGCCATCTGCATAAACATGGAAACAGCCACACCGCTATCTGTATAAACATGGAAATATCTACACCGCCATCTGTATAAACATGGAAATATCTACACCGCTATCTGTATAAACATGGAAATATCTCCACCGCTATCTCTATAAACATGGAAATATGTACACCGCTATCTTTATTAACATGGAAATATATACACCGCTATCTGTATAAATATGGAAATATCTACTCCGCTATCTCTATAAACATGGAAATAACTACACTGCTATCTGCATAAACATGGAAATATCTACACCGCTATCTCCATAAACATGGAAATATCTGCACCGCTATCTGTATAACCAGGGAAATACCAACACCGCTATCTGTATAAACATGGAAATATCTACACTGCTATTCTATAAACATGGAAATACCTACACCGTCATCGGTATAAACATGGAAATATCTACACAGTCATCTATATAAACATGGAAATACCTACACCACCATTTCTATAAACGTGGAAATACCTACACTGCCATCTGTATACATATTGAAATATCTACACAGAAATCAGTGTAAACATGGAAAAATCTGCACCGCTATCTCTACAAAAATGGAAGTATCTACACCCACATCTCTGTAAACATGAAAATACCACGCCATCTCCATAAAGAAGGAACTTTCTACACCGCCATTTGAGTAAACATGAAAATATCTACAACGCCATCTGTATAAACATGGAAATATCTACACCGCTATCTGTATAAACATGCAAATATCTACACCGCTATCTGTATAAACATGGAAATATCTACATCGCTATCTGTATGAACATGGAAAAACCTCCTCCGCTACCTGTATAAACATGGAAACACCTCCACCGCTATCCGTATAAACATGGAAAACCTACACCGCTATGTGTATAAACATGGAAATATCTACGCCGCTATCAGTATAAACATGCAAATATCTACAACGCCATCTGCATGAACATGGAAATATCTGCACCGTAATCTGTATAAAGTTGGAAATATCTACACTGCCATCTGTATAAACATGGAAATACCTACACTGCCATCTTTGGAAAGATGGAAATATCTACACCACTATCTGTATAAACAAGAAATATCTACACCTTCATCTGTATAAAAATGGAAAATCTACACCGCCACCTGTATAAACATGGAAATACCTTCACAGCCATCTGTATAAACATGGAAATATCTACACCATCATCTGTATGAACATGGAAATATCTACACCGCCATCTGTATAAACATGGAAATATCTACACCGCTATGTGTATAAAGATGGAAATAACTACAACGCTATCTGTGTAAACATGGAAATAACTACACAGCTATCTGTGTAAACATGGAAATATCTACACCGCTATCTGTGTAAGGATGGAAATTTCTACATCGCAATCTGTGCAAATATGGAAATATCTACACTGCTATCTGTGTAAACATGAAAATATCTACACCGCTATCTCTATAAACATGGAAATATCTTCACCACCATCTGTATAAACATGGAAATACCTACGCAGTCATCTGTATAAACATGGAAATATCTGCACCACCATATCTATAAACATGGAAATATTTACACTGCCATCTGTATAAACATGGAAATATGTTCACAGCCAACTGTATAAACATGGAAATATCTACACCACTATCTCTATACACATGGAAATACTTACACAGCTATCTCTATAAACATGGAAATATCTACACCACTATCTCTATACACATGAAAATACTTACACAGCTATCTCTATAAACATGGCAATATCTACACCGCTATCTTTATAAACATGAAAATATCTACACCGCCGTCTCCATAAACATGGAACTATCTACACCACCATCTGTGTAAAAATGGAAATATCTACACCGCTATCTCAATAAACATGGAAATATCTACCTTGCCATCTGTGTAAAGATGGAAATATCTACACCGCGAGCTGTATAAACCTGAAAATGTCTACACCGCTATCTGTATAAACATGGAAATACCAACACCGCTATCTGCATAAACATGGAAATATTTACACTGGTATCTGTAAACATGGAAATATGTACACCGCTATCTGTGTGAAGATGGAAATGACAGCAACGCAATCTGTGCCAATATGGAAATATCTACACGTCTATCTCTGTCAACATGGAAATAACTATACCGCTGTGTTTAAACATGGAAATATCTACACCGCTATCTGTATAAACATGGAAATATCTACACCGCGATCTGTATAAACATGGATATATCTACACCGCAATCTGTATAAACATGGAAATATCTACACCGCTATCAGTATAAACATGGAAATAATTACACTGGTATCTCTATAAACATGGATATACCTACACCGCTATCTCTATAAACATGGAAATATCTACACCGCCATCTACATAAACAAGGAAATATCCACACCGCCATCTATATAAACCTGGAAATATCTACACCGCTATGTACATAAACATGGAAATATCTACAAGGCTATCTGTGTAAACATGAAAATATCTACACCGCTATATGTATAAACATGGAAATATCTACAAGGCTATCTGTATAAACATGAGAATATCTACACCGCTATATGTATAAACATGGAAATACCTACAGCGCTATCTCTATAAACATGGAAATATCTACACCGCCATCAGTAAAAACATGGAAATATTTACACAGTCATCTGTATAAACATGGAAATATCTACACCACCATCTGTATAACCATGGAAATAACTACACTGCCATCTGTATTCACATGTAAATATCTACGCAGCCATGTGTATAAACATGGAAATATCTACACTGCCATCTGTATACACATGTAGATATCTACACAGCCATCAGAGTATACATGGAAATATCTACACGGCTATCTCTAAAAACATGGAAATACCTACACTGCTATCTCTATAAACATGGAAATATCTACACCGCTATCTCTAAAAACATGGAAATATCTTAACTGCTATCTCTATAAACATGAAAATATCTACAATGCCATCTCCATAAACATGGAGCTATCTAGAGCGCCATCTGTATAAACATGGAAATATCTATACCGCCATCTGTATAAACATGGAAATATCTACACCGGGAGCTGTATAAACATGGAAATATCTGCACCGCTATCGGTATAAACATGGAATTACCAACAACGCTATCGGTATAAACATGGTACCATCTACAACGCTATCAGAATAAACACGGAAATATTTACACCGCTATCTCTATAAACATGGAAATACCAACACCGCTATCTCTATAAACATGGAAATATCTACACGCTATCTCAATAAACAAGTAACTATATAAACCGCCACCTCTATAAACATGGAAATATCTGCACCGCCATCTACATAAACAAGGATATATCTACACCGCCATTTATATAAACATGGAAATATCTACAAGGCCATCTGTATAAACATGGAAATATCCACACCATGATCTGCATAAACATGGAAATGCCTACACCGCTATCTGTATAAAAATGGAAATACCTTCACCGATATCTCTATAAACATGGAAATATCTACACCGCTATCTGTATCAACTTGGAAATATCTACACCGCTATCTCTATAAAGTTGGAAATACCTACAATGCCATCTGTATAGACTTGGAAATATCTATACAGTCATCTGTAGAAACATGGATATATCTACACTGCCATCTGTATAAACATGGAAATACCTACACAGCCATCTGTATAAACATGGAAATATCTACGCCCATATCTGTATAAACACGGTAATATCTACACCGCTCTCTGTATAAATATGGAAATGTCTACACTGCTATCTCTATACACATGGAAATATCTACACCGCCATCTCTAAAAACATGGAAATACCTACACCGTGATCTGAATAAACATGGAAATATGTGCACCGCCATCTGTATAAAGGTGGAAATATCTACACATTCATCTCTATAAACATGGAAATATCTACACCGCTTTCTGTATAAATATGAAAATATCTACACCGCTATCTCTATAAGCATGGAAATATTTACATCGCCATCTGCATGAACATCTAAATATCTACACAGCCATCTGTATAAACATGGAACTATCTACAGAGCCATCAGTGTAAACATGGAAATATCTACACCGCTGTCTGAAAAATTTGGAAATAACTACACCACTACCACTATAAACAGGGAAATATCAACACCGCTATCTGTATAAACATGCAAATATCTACACCACTATCTGTATAAACATGGAAATATCTACACCGCTATTTGTATAAACATGGAAATATGTACACCGCTATCTCTATCAACTTGGAAATTTCTACACTGCCATCTGCACAAACATGGAAATATCTTCAATGCCATCTGTATAAACACTGCCATCTCCATGATCTTGGTACTATCTACACCGCTATGTGTATAAACATGGAAATATCTCCACCGCTATCTGTATAAACATGGAAATACCTACACCGCTATCTCTGTAAACATGGAAATATCTCCACTCCTATCTGTATAAACATGGAAATACCTACACAGCTATCTGTATAAAGATGGAAATATCTACACCACCATCTTTAGATACATGGAAATAACTTCACAGTCATCTGTATAAACATGGAAATATCTACACTGACGTCTGTATAAAGATGGAAATATCTACGCAGCCAAAACAATAAACATGGAAATATCTACATCGCTATCTGTATAAACATGGAAATAGCCACAACGCTTTCTGTATAAACATTGAAATATCTACACTGCTATCTGTACAAACATGGAAATATCTCCACCGCTATCTGTAAAAACATGGAAATATCTACACAGTCATCTGTATAAACATGGAAATATCTACACCTCCATCTGTACAAAAATGGAAATGTCTGCACCGCCATCTCTATACACATGGAAATACCTACACAGCCATCTATATAAACATGGAAATACCTACACCGCTATCTGTACAAACATGGAAATATCTACACCGCTATATGTATAAACTTGGAAATATGTACACCGCCATCTGTATAAACTTGGAAATATCTACACCGCCATCTGTATAAACATGGAAATATCTCCACCTCTATCTGTATAAACATGGAAATATCTCCAAGGCTATCTCTATAAACATGGAAATACCTACACTGCTATCTGTTTAAACATGGAAATATCTACACAGCTATCAGTATAAACATGGAAATATCTACACCGTTATCTCTATAAACATGCAAATATCTACATCGCTATAAGTATAAACATGGAAATATGTACACTGCCATCTGGATATACATGGAAATAGCCACACGGCTATCTGTACAAACATGGAAATTTCTACACCGCTATCTGTATAAACTTGGAAATATCTACACCGCCATCTGTATAAACTTGGAAATATCTACACCACCATCTATATAAACATGGAAATACCTACACAGTTATCTCTATAAACATGGAAAGGTCTACATCGCTATCTGTATAAACATGGAAATACCCACACTGCTATCTCTGTAAACATGGAAATATTTACACCGCCATCTGTAAAAACAAGGAAATACCTTCACAGTCATCATTATAAACATGGAAATACCTACACAGCTACCTGTATAAACATGGAAATATCTACACTGCCATCTGTATTTGCATGGAAATATCTACACAGCCATCTCTATGACCATGGAAATATCTACACTGCTATCTCTATAAACATGGAAATACCTACACCGCTATCTGCATAAAAATGGAAATATCTACACTGCTATCTGTATAAACATGGAAATATCTACACCGCCATCTGTATAAACATATAAATACCTACACTGCTATCTGTATAAACATGGAAATATCTACACCGCTATCTGAATAAATATGGAAATATCTACACCACTATCTCTATAAACATGGAAATGTTTACACCGCTATCTGTATAAACATGGAAATATCTACTTGACTATCTCTATAAACATGGAAATAACTACCCCGCAATCTGTATAAACATGGAAATACCTGCACAGTCATTTGTATAAACATGGAAATATCTACACAGCCATCTCAATAAACATGGAAATATTTACATCGTTATCTGTATAAACATGGAAATATCTACATGGATATCTGTATAAACATGGAAATATCTACACCACCATCTTTAGATACATGGAAATAACTTCACAGTCATCTGTATAAACATGGAAATATCTACACCACTATCTGTATACACATGGAAATATCTACAATGCAATCTGTATAAACATGGAAATATCTACACAGCCATCTCTATAAACATGGAAATATCTACTTCGCTATCTGTATAAACATGGAAATAGCCACACCACTATCTGTATAAACATGGAAATATCTACACCGCCATCTGTAAAAACATGGAAATATCTACACAGTCACCTTTATAAACATGGAAATATCTACACCTCCATCTGTATAAACATGGAAATATCTTCACTGCCATCTGTGTACACATGGAAAGATCTACACAGCCATCTGTGTAAACATGGAAATGTCTACACCGCTATCTCTAGAAACATGTTAATTCCTACACCGCCATGTGAATAAACATGGAAATATCTACACGGATATCTGTATAAATATGGAAATATCTACACCGCTATCTTTATAAATATGGAAATATCTACACAGCTATCTGAATAAACATGGAAATATCTCCACCGCTATCTGTATAAACGTGGAAATATCTGCACCGCTATCTGTAAAAACATGGAAATATCTACAATGGCTTCTGTATAAACATAGAAATATCCACACCGATATCTGTATAAACATGGAAATACATACACCGCCATCTGAATAAACATGGAAATATCTACACGGCTATCTGTATAAATATGGAAATAACTACACCGCGATCTCTATAAACATGGAAATATCTACACAGCTATCTGTCTAAACATGGAAATATCTACACCGCTGTCTCTATAAACAGGGAAATATCTACACCGCCATCAGTACGAACATGGAAATGTATACACAGTCATCTGTATAAACATGGAAATAACTACACCGCTATCTGTATTTACATGGAAATATCTACAACACTATCTGTAAAAACATGGAAATACCTACACCGCTATCTGAATAAATATGGAAATATCTACACCACTATATCTATAAACATGGAAATGCTACACCGCTATCTGTATAAACATGGAGATATCTACTTGACTATCTCTATAAACATGGAAATATCTACACTGCTATCTGTATAAACATGGAAATATCTCCACCGAACTCTGTATAAACATGGAAATATCTACAGAGCCATCTCTATAAACATGGAAACATCTACATCGCTATCTGTATAAACATGGAAATATCTCCACCGAACTCTGTATAAACATGGAAATATCTACACCGCTATCAGTATAAACATGGAAATATCTGCAACACTCTCTGTATAAACATGGAAATATCTACACCGCTATCTCTATAAACATGGAAATATCTTTACAGCTATCTGTATAAACATGGAAATATCTACACCGCTATCTCTATAAACAGGTTAATATCTGCACCTCCATCTGTATAAACATGGAAATATCTACACAGCCATCTCTATAAACATGGAAATATCTACATCGCTATCTGTATAAACATGGAAATAGCCACACCGCTATCTGTATAAACACGGAAATATCTACAGTGCCATCTGTAAAAACATGGAAATATCTACACAGTCATCTGTATAAACATGGAAATATCTACACCTCCATCTGTATAACCATGGAAACATCTACACTTTCACCTGTATACACATGGCATTACCTACAAAGCCATCTGTATAAACATGGAAATATCTACACCACTATCTCTATAAACATGAAAATATCTACACTTCTATCAGTACAAACATGGAAATATCTACACCCCTATCTGTATAAACATGGAAATATCTACCCCGCTATCTGTATAAATAGGGAAATATCTACACCGTTATCCTTCTAATCATGGAAATGTCTACACCGCTATCTGTATAAACATGGAAATATCTACATGGCTATCTCTATAAACATGGAAATATCTACACCGCCATCTGTATATACATGGAAATACCTACACAGTCATCGGTATAAACATGGAAATATCTACACCACTATCTCTATAAACATGGAAATATCTACACTGCCATCTGTATAAACACGGAAATGTCTACTCAGCCATCTCTATAAACATGGAAATATCTACATCGCTATCTGTGTAAACATGGAAATAGCCACACCGCTATCTGTGTATACATGGAAATAACTACACTGCCATGTGTAAAAACATGGATATACCTACACAGTCATCTGCATAAACCTGTAAATATCTACACCTCCATCTGTATGAACATGGAAATATCTACACTGCTATCTGTATACGCATGGAAATATCTACACCGCTATCTGTATAAACATGGAAATATCTACAACGCAATCTGTATAAACTTGGAAATATCTACACCGCCATCTGTTTAAACATGGAAACATCTCCACCGCTATCTGTATAAACAAGGAAATATCTCCACCGCTCTCTGTGTAAACATCGAAATATCTACAGCGATATCTGTATAAACATGGAAATATCTACACCGCTATCTCTATAAACATGGAAATGTCTACACCCTTTCTGTATAAACATGGAAATATCTACATGGCTATCTCTATAAACATGGAAATATCTACACCGCCAGCTGTATAAACATGGATATATCTACACTGACATCTGTATAAACATGGAAATAACTACACTGCTATCTGTATAAACATGGAAATATCTAAACAGCTATCTTTATAAACATGGAAATATCTCCACCGCTATCAGTATAAACATGGAAATATCTCCAACGCTCTCTGTATAAACATGGAAATATCTACACCGCTATCTCTATAAACATGGAAATATCTTTAGAGCTATCTGTATAAACATGGAAATATCTACACCGCTATCTCTATAAACAGGTTAATATCTGCACCTAAATCTGTATAAACATGGAAATATCTACACTGTCGTCTGTATGCACATGGAAATATCTACACAGCCATCTCTATGAACATGGAAATATCTGCATCGCTATCTGTATAAACATGGAAATAGCCACACCGCTATCTGTATAAACACGGAAATATCTACAGTGCCATCTGTAAAAACATGGAAATATCTACACAGTCATCTGTATAAACATGGAAATATGTACACCTCCATCTGTATAACCATGGAAACATCTACACTGTCACCTGTATACACATGGAATTACCTACAAAGCCATCTGTATAAACATGGAAAAATCTACACCACTATCTCTATAAACATGGAAATATCTACACTGCCATCTGTATTTGCATGGAAATATCTACACAGCCATCTCTATGAACATGGAAATATCTACACTGCTATCTCTATAAACATGGAAATACCTACACCGCTATCTGCATAAAAATGGAAATATCTACACTGCTATCTGTATAAACATGGAAATATCTACACCGCCATCTGTATAAACATATAAATACCTACACTGCTATCTGTATAAACATGGAAATATCTACACCGCTATCTGAATAAATATGGAAATATCTACACCACTATCTCTATAAACATGGAAATGTTTACACCGCTATCTGTATAAACATGGAAATATCTACTTGACTATCTCTATAAACATGGAAATAACTACCCCGCAATCTGTATAAACATGGAAATACCTGCACAGTCATTTGTATAAACATGGAAATATCTACACAGCCATCTCAATAAACATGGAAATATTTACATCGTTATCTGTATAAACATGGAAATATCTACATGGATATCTGTATAAACATGGAAATATCTACACCACCATCTTTAGATACATGGAAATAACTTCACAGTCATCTGTATAAACATGGAAATATCTACACCACTATCTGTATACACATGGAAATATCTACAATGCAATCTGTATAAACATGGAAATATCTACACAGCCATCTCTATAAACATGGAAATATCTACTTCGCTATCTGTATAAACATGGAAATAGCCACACCACTATCTGTATAAACATGGAAATATCTACACCGCCATCTGTAAAAACATGGAAATATCTACACAGTCACCTTTATAAACATGGAAATATCTACACCTCCATCTGTATAAACATGGAAATATCTTCACTGCCATCTGTGTACACATGGAAAGATCTACACAGCCATCTGTGTAAACATGGAAATGTCTACACCGCTATCTCTAGAAACATGTTAATTCCTACACCGCCATGTGAATAAACATGGAAATATCTACACGGATATCTGTATAAATATGGAAATATCTACACCGCTATCTTTATAAATATGGAAATATCTACACAGCTATCTGAATAAACATGGAAATATCTCCACCGCTATCTGTATAAACGTGGAAATATCTGCACCGCTATCTGTAAAAACATGGAAATATCTACAATGGCTTCTGTATAAACATAGAAATATCCACACCGATATCTGTATAAACATGGAAATACATACACCGCCATCTGAATAAACATGGAAATATCTACACGGCTATCTGTATAAATATGGAAATAACTACACCGCGATCTCTATAAACATGGAAATATCTACACAGCTATCTGTCTAAACATGGAAATATCTACACCGCTGTCTCTATAAACAGGGAAATATCTACACCGCCATCAGTACGAACATGGAAATGTATACACAGTCATCTGTATAAACATGGAAATAACTACACCGCTATCTGTATTTACATGGAAATATCTACAACACTATCTGTAAAAACATGGAAATACCTACACCGCTATCTGAATAAATATGGAAATATCTACACCACTATATCTATAAACATGGAAATGCTACACCGCTATCTGTATAAACATGGAGATATCTACTTGACTATCTCTATAAACATGGAAATATCTACACTGCTATCTGTATAAACATGGAAATATCTCCACCGAACTCTGTATAAACATGGAAATATCTACAGAGCCATCTCTATAAACATGGAAACATCTACATCGCTATCTGTATAAACATGGAAATATCTCCACCGAACTCTGTATAAACATGGAAATATCTACACCGCTATCAGTATAAACATGGAAATATCTGCAACACTCTCTGTATAAACATGGAAATATCTACACCGCTATCTCTATAAACATGGAAATATCTTTACAGCTATCTGTATAAACATGGAAATATCTACACCGCTATCTCTATAAACAGGTTAATATCTGCACCTCCATCTGTATAAACATGGAAATATCTACACAGCCATCTCTATAAACATGGAAATATCTACATCGCTATCTGTATAAACATGGAAATAGCCACACCGCTATCTGTATAAACACGGAAATATCTACAGTGCCATCTGTAAAAACATGGAAATATCTACACAGTCATCTGTATAAACATGGAAATATCTACACCTCCATCTGTATAACCATGGAAACATCTACACTTTCACCTGTATACACATGGCATTACCTACAAAGCCATCTGTATAAACATGGAAATATCTACACCACTATCTCTATAAACATGAAAATATCTACACTTCTATCAGTACAAACATGGAAATATCTACACCCCTATCTGTATAAACATGGAAATATCTACCCCGCTATCTGTATAAATAGGGAAATATCTACACCGTTATCCTTCTAATCATGGAAATGTCTACACCGCTATCTGTATAAACATGGAAATATCTACATGGCTATCTCTATAAACATGGAAATATCTACACCGCCATCTGTATATACATGGAAATACCTACACAGTCATCGGTATAAACATGGAAATATCTACACCACTATCTCTATAAACATGGAAATATCTACACTGCCATCTGTATAAACACGGAAATGTCTACTCAGCCATCTCTATAAACATGGAAATATCTACATCGCTATCTGTATAAACATGGAAATAGCCACACCGCTATCTGTGTATACATGGAAATAACTACACTGCCATGTGTAAAAACATGGATATACCTACACAGTCATCTGCATAAACCTGTAAATATCTACACCTCCATCTGTATGAACATGGAAATATCTACACTGCTATCTGTATACGCATGGAAATATCTACACCGCTATCTGTATAAACATGGAAATATCTACAACGCAATCTGTATAAACTTGGAAATATCTACACCGCCATCTGTTTAAACATGGAAACATCTCCACCGCTATCTGTATAAACAAGGAAATATCTCCACCGCTCTCTGTGTAAACATCGAAATATCTACAGCGATATCTGTATAAACATGGAAATATCTACACCGCTATCTCTATAAACATGGAAATGTCTACACCCTTTCTGTATAAACATGGAAATATCTACATGGCTATCTCTATAAACATGGAAATATCTACACCGCCAGCTGTATAAACATGGATATATCTACACTGACATCTGTATAAACATGGAAATAACTACACTGCTATCTGTATAAACATGGAAATATCTAAACAGCTATCTTTATAAACATGGAAATATCTCCACCGCTATCAGTATAAACATGGAAATATCTCCAACGCTCTCTGTATAAACATGGAAATATCTACACCGCTATCTCTATAAACATGGAAATATCTTTAGAGCTATCTGTATAAACATGGAAATATCTACACCGCTATCTCTATAAACAGGTTAATATCTGCACCTAAATCTGTATAAACATGGAAATATCTACACTGTCGTCTGTATGCACATGGAAATATCTACACAGCCATCTCTATGAACATGGAAATATCTGCATCGCTATCTGTATAAACATGGAAATAGCCACACCGCTATCTGTATAAACACGGAAATATCTACAGTGCCATCTGTAAAAACATGGAAATATCTACACAGTCATCTGTATAAACATGGAAATATGTACACCTCCATCTGTATAACCATGGAAACATCTACACTGTCACCTGTATACACATGGAATTACCTACAAAGCCATCTGTATAAACATGGAAAAATCTACACCACTATCTCTATAAACATGGAAATATCTACACTGCCATCTGTATTTGCATGGAAATATCTACACAGCCATCTCTATGAACATGGAAATATCTACACTGCTATCTCTATAAACATGGAAATACCTACACCGCTATCTGCATAAAAATGGAAATATCTACACTGCTATCTGTATAAACATGGAAATATCTACACCGCCATCTGTATAAACATATAAATACCTACACTGCTATCTGTATAAACATGGAAATATCTACACCGCTATCTGAATAAATATGGAAATATCTACACCACTATCTCTATAAACATGGAAATGTTTACACCGCTATCTGTATAAACATGGAAATATCTACTTGACTATCTCTATAAACATGGAAATAACTACCCCGCAATCTGTATAAACATGGAAATACCTGCACAGTCATTTGTATAAACATGGAAATATCTACACAGCCATCTCAATAAACATGGAAATATTTACATCGTTATCTGTATAAACATGGAAATATCTACATGGATATCTGTATAAACATGGAAATATCTACACCACCATCTTTAGATACATGGAAATAACTTCACAGTCATCTGTATAAACATGGAAATATCTACACCACTATCTGTATACACATGGAAATATCTACAATGCAATCTGTATAAACATGGAAATATCTACACAGCCATCTCTATAAACATGGAAATATCTACTTCGCTATCTGTATAAACATGGAAATAGCCACACCACTATCTGTATAAACATGGAAATATCTACACCGCCATCTGTAAAAACATGGAAATATCTACACAGTCACCTTTATAAACATGGAAATATCTACACCTCCATCTGTATAAACATGGAAATATCTTCACTGCCATCTGTGTACACATGGAAAGATCTACACAGCCATCTGTGTAAACATGGAAATGTCTACACCGCTATCTCTAGAAACATGTTAATTCCTACACCGCCATGTGAATAAACATGGAAATATCTACACGGATATCTGTATAAATATGGAAATATCTACACCGCTATCTTTATAAATATGGAAATATCTACACAGCTATCTGAATAAACATGGAAATATCTCCACCGCTATCTGTATAAACGTGGAAATATCTGCACCGCTATCTGTAAAAACATGGAAATATCTACAATGGCTTCTGTATAAACATAGAAATATCCACACCGATATCTGTATAAACATGGAAATACATACACCGCCATCTGAATAAACATGGAAATATCTACACGGCTATCTGTATAAATATGGAAATAACTACACCGCGATCTCTATAAACATGGAAATATCTACACAGCTATCTGTCTAAACATGGAAATATCTACACCGCTGTCTCTATAAACAGGGAAATATCTACACCGCCATCAGTACGAACATGGAAACGTATACACAGTCATCTGTATAAACATGGAAATAACTACACCGCTATCTGTATTTACATGGAAATATCTACAACACTATCTGTAAAAACATGGAAATACCTACACCGCTATCTGAATAAATATGGAAATATCTACACCACTATATCTATAAACATGGAAATGCTACACCGCTATCTGTATAAACATGGAGATATCTACTTGACTATCTCTATAAACATGGAAATATCTACACTGCTATCTGTATAAACATGGAAATATCTCCACCGAACTCTGTATAAACATGGAAATATCTACAGAGCCATCTCTATAAACATGGAAACATCTACATCGCTATCTGTATAAACATGGAAATATCTCCACCGAACTCTGTATAAACATGGAAATATCTACACCGCTATCAGTATAAACATGGAAATATCTGCAACACTCTCTGTATAAACATGGAAATATCTACACCGCTATCTCTATAAACATGGAAATATCTTTACAGCTATCTGTATAAACATGGAAATATCTACACCGCTATCTCTATAAACAGGTTAATATCTGCACCTCCATCTGTATAAACATGGAAATATCTACACAGCCATCTCTATAAACATGGAAATATCTACATCGCTATCTGTATAAACATGGAAATAGCCACACCGCTATCTGTATAAACACGGAAATATCTACAGTGCCATCTGTAAAAACATGGAAATATCTACACAGTCATCTGTATAAACATGGAAATATCTACACCTCCATCTGTATAACCATGGAAACATCTACACTTTCACCTGTATACACATGGCATTACCTACAAAGCCATCTGTATAAACATGGAAATATCTACACCACTATCTCTATAAACATGAAAATATCTACACTTCTATCAGTACAAACATGGAAATATCTACACCCCTATCTGTATAAACATGGAAATATCTACCCCGCTATCTGTATAAATAGGGAAATATCTACACCGTTATCCTTCTAATCATGGAAATGTCTACACCGCTATCTGTATAAACATGGAAATATCTACATGGCTATCTCTATAAACATGGAAATATCTACACCGCCATCTGTATATACATGGAAATACCTACACAGTCATCGGTATAAACATGGAAATATCTACACCACTATCTCTATAAACATGGAAATATCTACACTGCCATCTGTATAAACACGGAAATGTCTACTCAGCCATCTCTATAAACATGGAAATATCTACATCGCTATCTGTATAAACATGGAAATAGCCACACCGCTATCTGTGTATACATGGAAATAACTACACTGCCATGTGTAAAAACATGGATATACCTACACAGTCATCTGCATAAACCTGTAAATATCTACACCTCCATCTGTATGAACATGGAAATATCTACACTGCTATCTGTATACGCATGGAAATATCTACACCGCTATCTGTATAAACATGGAAATATCTACAACGCAATCTGTATAAACTTGGAAATATCTACACCGCCATCTGTTTAAACATGGAAACATCTCCACCGCTATCTGTATAAACAAGGAAATATCTCCACCGCTCTCTGTGTAAACATCGAAATATCTACAGCGATATCTGTATAAACATGGAAATATCTACACCGCTATCTCTATAAACATGGAAATGTCTACACCCTTTCTGTATAAACATGGAAATATCTACATGGCTATCTCTATAAACATGGAAATATCTACACCGCCAGCTGTATAAACATGGATATATCTACACTGACATCTGTATAAACATGGAAATAACTACACTGCTATCTGTATAAACATGGAAATATCTAAACAGCTATCTTTATAAACATGGAAATATCTCCACCGCTATCAGTATAAACATGGAAATATCTCCAACGCTCTCTGTATAAACATGGAAATATCTACACCGCTATCTCTATAAACATGGAAATATCTTTAGAGCTATCTGTATAAACATGGAAATATCTACACCGCTATCTCTATAAACAGGTTAATATCTGCACCTAAATCTGTATAAACATGGAAATATCTACACTGTCGTCTGTATGCACATGGAAATATCTACACAGCCATCTCTATGAACATGGAAATATCTGCATCGCTATCTGTATAAACATGGAAATAGCCACACCGCTATCTGTATAAACACGGAAATATCTACAGTGCCATCTGTAAAAACATGGAAATATCTACACAGTCATCTGTATAAACATGGAAATATGTACACCTCCATCTGTATAACCATGGAAACATCTACACTGTCACCTGTATACACATGGAATTACCTACAAAGCCATCTGTATAAACATGGAAAAATCTACACCACTATCTCTATAAACATGGAAATATCTACACTTCTATCTGTACAAACATGGAAATATCTACACCCCTATCTGTATAAACATGGAAATATCTACACCGCTATCTGTATAAATATGGAAATATCTACACCGCTATCTTTATAAACATGGAAATGTCTACACCGCTATCTGTATAAACATGGAAATATCTACATGGCTATCTCTATAAACAAGGAAATATCTACACCGCCATCTGTATATACATGGAAATACCTACACAGTCATCTGTATAAACATGGAGATATCTACACCACTATCTCTATAAACTTGGAAATATCTACACTGCCATCTGTATAAACACGGAAATGTCTACTCAGCCATCTCTATAAACATGGAAATATCTACATCGCTATGTGTATAAACATGGAAATAGCCACATAGCTATCTGTGTATACATGGAAATATCTACACCGCCATTTGTAAAAACATGGATATACCTACACAGTCATCTGTATAAACATGGAAATATCTACACCTCCATCTGTATAAACATGGAAATATCTACACTGCTATCTGTATACACATGGAAATATCTACACCGCTATCTGTATAAACATGGAAATATCTACAACGCAATCTGTATAAACTAGGAAATATCTACACCGCCATCTGTATAAACATGGAAACATCTCCACCGCTATCTGTATAAACAAGGAAATATCTCCACCGCTATCTATATAAACATGTAAATATCTACACTGCTATTTTCATAAAAATGGAAATATCTACACCGCAATCTCTATAAACATGGAAATATCTACAACACTATCTGTGTAAACATGGAAATATCTACACAGCTGCCTGTGTAAACATGGAAATATGTACACCGCAATCTGTGTCAAGATGGAAATATCTACACCGCAATCTGTGTCAAGATGGAAATATCTACACCGCAATCTGTTCAAATATGGAAATATCTACACCACTATCTCTGTAAACATGGAAATAGCTACACCGCTATCTGTATAAACATGGAAATATCTACACCGCTATCTGTATAAACATGGAAATATCTACTCCGCTATCTCTATAAATATGGAAACATCTACACACATATCTCTATAAACATGGAAATGTCTACACTGCTATCTCTATAAACAATGAAATATCTACATGGCTATCTCAAAAAACATGGAAATATCTACACCGACATCTGTAAAAACATGGAAATATCTACACTGCCATCTGTATAAACATGGAAATAACTACACCGTTATCTCTATAAACATGGAAATATCTAAACAGCTATCTTTATAAACATGGAAATATCTACAGCGCCATCTATAAAAACATGGAAATATCTACACAGTCATCTGTATAAACCTGGAAATATCTACACCTCCATCTGTATAAACATGGAAATGTCTACGGTGCGATTCATATACACATGGAAATATCTCCACAGTCAACTGTGTAAACATGGAAATATCTACACCACTATCTCTATAAACATCGAAATACCTACACCGCTATCTATAGAAACATGGAAATATCTACACCGCTATCTGCATAAACATGGAAATGCCTACACTGCCATCTGTATAAAGATGGAAATATCTACACCGCGAGCTCTATAAACATGGAAATATCTGCACCGCTATCTGTATAAACATGGAAACATCTACACCACTATCTCTATAAACATGGAAATACCTCAATCGCCATCTTTATAAACATGGAAATATCTACACCGCTACCTGTATAAAGATGGAAATATCTACACTGCCTTCTGTATAAACATGGAAATATCTACACCGCTATCTGTATAAACTTGGAAATATCTACACCGCTATCTGCATAAACTTGGAAATATCTACACTGCCATCTGTATAAACATGGAAATATCCACACCGCTATCTGTATAAACATGGAAATATCTACACCACCATCTGAATAAACATGGGAATAACTACACGGCTATCTGTATAAATATGGAAATATGTACACCGCTATCTCCATAAACATGGAAATATCTACACCGACATCTGTATAAACATGGAAATATCTACTCAGTCGTATGTATAAACATGGAAATATCTGCACAGCTATCTCTATAAACATGGAAATACATACACCGCTATCTGTATAAACATGGAAATATCTACACCGCTATCTGTATAAATATGGAAATATCTACACCGCTGTCTCTATAAACATGGAAATGGCTACACCGCTATCTGTATAAACGTGGAAATATCTACATGGCTATCTCTATAAACATTGAAACATCTACACTGCCATCTGTATAAACATGGAAATACCTACACAGTCATCTGTATAAACTTGGAAATATCTACACCACCGTCGGTATAAATGTTGAAATATCTACAATGCTATCTGTATAAATATGGAAATATCTGCACAGCCATCTCTATAAACATGGAAATATCTACATCGTTATCTGTATAAACATGGAAATAGCCACACCGCTATGTGTATAAAATGGAAATATCTACACCGCCATCTGTAAAAATATGGAAATAACTACACAGTCATCTGTATAAACATGGAAATATCTACACCTCCATCTGTATAAATATGGAAATATCTACACTGCCATCTGTATACACATGGAAATATCTACTCAGCCATCTGTATATACATGGAAATATCTATACCGCTATCTCTATAAACATGGAAATACCTACACCGCTATCTGAATAAACATGGAAATATCTCCACCGCTATGTGTAAACATGGAAATATCTACACCGCTAACTGTATAAACTTGGAAATATCTACACCGCTAAGTGTATAAACATGGAAATATCTACACCGCCATCTGTATAAACTTGGAAATATCTACACTGTTATGTGTATAAACATGGAAATATCTACACCGCCATCTGTGTAAACTTGGGCATATCTACACCGCCATCTGTATAAACGTGGAAATAACTCCACTGCTATCTGTATAAACATGAAAATATCTACACCGCTATCTGTATAAACATGGAAATATCTACACCGCTATCTGTATAAACATGGAGATATCTACACGGCCATCTCTATAAACATGAAAATATATAAACCGCCATCTCCATAAACATGGAACTATCTACAATGCCATCTCTATAAACATGGAAATATCTACACCGCTATTTGTATAAACATGGCAGTATCTACACTGCCATCTGCATAAAGATGGAAACATCTACACCGCGAGCAGTATAAACATGGAAATATCTACACCGCTATCTGTATAAACATGGAAATACCAACACTGCTATCTGTAAAAACATGGAAATATCTTCACCGATCTGTGTATAAACATGGAAATATCTAAACCGCTATTTCTATAAACATGGAAATAAGTACAGCACTATCTGTATAAACATGGAAATATCTACACCACTATCTGTATAAACATGGAAATATCTAAACCGCTACCTCTATAAACATGGAAATACCTACAGCACTATCTCTATAAACATGGAAATATCTTCACAGCCATCTGTAAAAATATGGAAATACCAACACAGTCATCTGTATAAACATGGAAATATCTACAACGCTATCTCTATAAACATGGAAATGCCTACACCGCTATCTGTATAAACTTGGAAATATCTACACCGCTATCTCTATAATCAGGGAAATGTCTACACTGCCATCTCTATAAACATGGAACTATCTCCACCGCCATCTGTATAAACATGGAAATATCTACACTGCTATCTCTATAAACATGGAAATACCTGCACCGCTATCTGTATAAACATGGAAATATCTACATGGCTATCTCTATAAACATGGAAATATCTACACCGCCATCTGTATAAACATGGAAGTTCCTACACAGTCATCTGTATAAACATGGAAATATTTACAACGCCATCTCTAAAAACTTGGAAATAACTACACAGTCATCTGTACAAACTTGGAAATATCTACACCTCCATGAGTATAAACATGGAAATATCTACAGCGCTATCTGTATAAACATGCAAATATCTGCAACGCAATCTGTGAAAAGATGGAAATATCTACACCGCTATCTCTATAAACATGGAAATATCCGCGCTGCTATCTGTGTAAACATAGAAATATCTACACCGCTATCTCTATGAACATGAAAATATCTACACCGCCATCTGTATCAACATGGAAATAACTACACAGTCATCTGTATAAACATGGAAATATCTACACCACCATCTCTGTAAAAATGGAAATATCTACACTGCCATGTGTATACACCTGGAAATACCTTCACAGCCATCAGTATAAACATGGAAACATCCACACCGCTATCTCCATAGACATGGAAATACCTACACCTCTATCTCTATAAACATGGAAATATCTAAACCGCATTCTCTATAAACATGGAAATATCTACACCGCCATCTGTATAAACATGAAAATATATACACCACCATCTCCATTAACATGGAACTATCCACACCGCCGTTTGTGTAAACATGGAAGTACCTACACCGCTATCTGTATAAACATGGAAATAACCACACTGCCATCTATACAAAGATGGAAATAACTACACCGTGATCTGCATAAACACGGAAATATCTACACTGCTGTCTGTATAAATATGCAAATATCTACACAGCTATCTGTATAAAAGTCGAAATATGTACAGCGCAATCTCTATAAACATGGAAATACTTACACTGCCATGTCTATAAACAAGGAAATATCTACATCGCTATCACTATAAACATGGAAATATTTTCACCGCCATCTGCATAAACATGGAAATATCTACAACGCCATCTATATACACATGGAAGTACCTACACCGCCATCGGTATAAAGATGGAAATATCTACACTGCCATGTGTGGAAAGATGGAAATATCTACACCGTGATCTGTATTAACATGGAAATTTCTACACAGCTACCTGTATAAACATGGAAGTATATACACCGCTATCTGTATAAACATGGAAATATCTACACCACGATCTGTATAAACATGGAAATACCTACACCGGTATCTGTATAAATATGCAAATATCTACACCGCTCTCGGTATAAATATGGAAATATCTACACTGCCATCAGTATAAACATGGAAATATCTACACCGCTATCCCTACAAAGATGGAAATATCTACACCGTTATCTGTAAAACATGGAAATATCTACACCGCTATCTGTATAAACAAGGAAATATCTCCACCCCCATCTGTAAAAACATGGAAATGTCTACACTGCCGTCTGTGGAAAGTTGGAAATATCTACACCACGTTCTGTATAAATATGGAGATATCTACACAGCTACCTTTATAAACATGGAAATATCTTCGCCTCTATCTGTATAAACATGGAAATATCTACACCACGATCTGTATAAACAAGGAGATATCTCCACAGCTATCTGTATAAACATGGAAATAACTACACCGTCATCTGTATAAACATGGAAATATCTACACCGCTATCTGTATTAACATAGAATTATCTACACCGCTATCTGTATAAACATGGAAATATCTACACAGCTATCTGTATAAACATGGGAATATCTACACTGCAATCTGTATAAACATTTAAATATCTACAGTGCCATCTGTATAAACATGGAAATATCTACAGAGTCATATGTATAAACATGGAAAGATCTACACCACTATCTCTATAAACTTGGAAATATATACACGGCCATCTGTACACACATGGAAATATCTAAACATCCATCTGTATAAACATGGAAATATCTACTCCGCTAACTCTATAAACATGTAAATATCTACACCGCCATCTCTATAAACATGAAAATATCTACACAGGCATCTCCATAAACATGGAACTATATTCACCGCCATCTGTAAAACATGGAAATATCTACACCACTGTCTCTATAAACATGCAAATATCTACACCGATATCTTTATAAAGATGGAAATACCTACACCGCAATCTGTATAAACGTGGAAATATCTACACCGCCATCTCTATAAATATGAAAATATCTACACCGCTATCTCTATAAACATAGAAATATCTACATCGCCATCTCTATAAACATGGAAATATCTACACCAACATCTCCATGAACATTGATATATCTACACCACCATCTGTATAAACATGAAAATTTCTACACGGCCATCTGTATAAACATGGAAATATCTACACTGCCATCTGTAGAAAGTTGGAAATCTCTACACCGCGATCTGTATAAACATGGAAATTTCTACAGCGCTACCTGTATAAACTTGGAACTATCTACACCGCTATCTGTATAAACATTTAAATATCTACACCATGATCTGTATAAACATGGAAATATCTACACCGCTATCTGTAAAAATATGGAAATATCTACAGCGCTATCTCTATAAACATGGAAATAACTACACCGCTACCTGTATAAACATGGAAATATGTACACTGATATCTGTATAAACATGGAAATATCTACACCGCAATCTGTATAAACATGGAAATATCTACACTGTCATCTGTAAACTTAGAAATCTCTACACCACCATCTCTTTAAACATGGAAATAACAACACGGCCATTTGTATACACATGGAAATAACTACACCGCCATTTGTATAAACATGGAAATATCAACAATTGTCTGTATAAAGATGGAAATATCTACACCGTGAGCAGTATACACAAGGAAATATCTTCACCGATATCTGAATAAACATGGAAATTCCAACACCGCTATATGTATAAACATGGAAATATGTACACAGCTATCTCTATCAACTTGGAAATATCTACACTGTCATCTGCACAAACCTGGAAATATCTACAATGCCATCTGTATAAACATGGAAATATCTACAACGCCATCTGTATAATTATGGAAATATCCACACTGCCATCTGTATAAACATGGAAATATCTACAACGCCTTCTCTAAAAACGTGGAAATAACTACACAGTCATCTGTACAAACATGGAATTATCTACACCTCCATGAGTATAAACATGGAAATATCTACAGCGCTATCGGTATAAACATGCAAATATCTACAACGCAATGTGTGCAAAGATGGAAATATCTACACCGCTATCTCTATAAACAAGGAAATATCCGCACCGCTATCTGTGTAAACATAGAAATATCTACACCGCTATCTCTATGAAAATGAAAATATCTACACCGCCATCTGTTTCAACATGGAAATAACCACAAAGTCATTTGTATAAACATGGAAATATCTACACCACCATCTCTGTAAACATGGAAATACCTACACTGACATGTGTATACACATGGAAATAACTTCACAGCCATCAGTATAAACATGGAAACATCCACACCGCTATCTCCATAGACATGGAAATACCTACACCGCTATCTCTATAAACATGGAAATATCTAAACCGCATTCTCAATAAACATGGAAATATCTACACCGCCATCTGTATAAACATTAAAATATATACGCCACCATCTCCATTAACATGGAACTATCTACACCGCCGTTTGTGTAAACATGGAAGTATCTACACAGCTATCTGTATAAACATGGAAATATCAACACTGCCATCTGTACAAAGATGGAAATAACTACACCGTGATCTGCATAAACACGGAAATATCTACACTGCTATCTGTATAAACATGGAAAAATCTACACAGCTATCTGTATAAAAGTTGAAATATGTACAGCACAATCTCTATAAACATTGAAATACTTACACCGCCATGTCTATAAACATGGAAATATCTACATCGCTATCACTATAAACATGGAAATATCTTCACCGCCATCTGCATAAACATGGAAATATCTACACCGCCATCTATATACACATGGAAGTACCTACACCGCCATCTGTATAAACATGGAAATATCTACACTGCCATGTGTGGAAAGATGGAAATATCTACACCGTGATCTGTATTAACATGGAAATTTCTACACAGCTACTTCTGTAAACATGGAAGTATATACACCGCTATCTGTATAAACATGGAAATATCTAAACCACGATCTGTATAAACATGGAAATATCTACACTGGTATCTGTATAAATATGGAAATATCTTCACCGCTATCTGTATAAATATGGAAATATCAACACCACCATCAGTAAAAACATGGAAATATCTGCACCGACATCTGTATAATAATGGAAATATCTACACATCAATCTGTATAAACATGGAAATATCTACACCGCCATCTGTATAAACTTGGAAATATCAACGCCGCAATCTGTTTAAATATGGAAATACCTAAACCGCTATCTCTATAGACATGGAAATATCTACACCGCTATCTGTATAAACATGGGAATATCTACATAACTAGCTCTATCAACATGGAAATACTTACACTGCAATCTCTATAAACATGGAAATATTTACACCGCTATCTCTATAAACATAGAAATATCTACACCGTCATCTCTATAAACATGGAAATATCTACAATGCCATCTGCATAAACATGGAAACATCTACAACGCCATCTGTATAAACATGGAAATATCCACACCGACATCTGTATAAACATGGAAATATCTACACCGCCATCTGTATAAACATGGAAATATCTACACCGTCATCTGTATAAACTTGGAAATATCTACACCGCAATCTCTTTAAATATGGAAATACCTAAACCGCTATCTCTATACACATGGAAATATCTACACCGCTATCTGTATAAACATAGAAATATCTACACCGCTATCTCTATAAACATGGAAACATGTACACCGCCATCTGCACAAACATAGAAATATCTAGACAGTCATCTGTATAAACATGGAAATATCTACACCACCATCTCTATAAACATGGAAATATCTACAAGGCCATCTGTATACACATGGAAATATCTACACAGCCATCTGTATAAACATGGAAATATTTACACGGCTATCTCTATAAATGTGGAAATATCCACACCACTATCTGTATAAACGTGGAAATATCTACATCGCTATCTGTATAAACGTGGAAATATCTACACCGCTATCTGTATAAACATGGAAATATCTACACCGCTATCTCTATAAATATGAAAATATCTACATCGACATCTGTATAAACACAGAAATAACCACACACAGTCATCTGAATAAACATGGAAATATCTACACCACCATCTGTAAACACGGAAATGTCTACAATGGAATCTGCATAAACATGGAAATACCTACACCGATATCTGTGTAAAGATGGAAATATCTACACTGCAATCTGTGCAAAGATGGAAATATCTACACCGTTATCTCTAATAACATGGAAATATCTACACCGTTAACTGTATAAAATGGAAATATGTACACCGCTATCTCTATAAACATGGAAATATCTACATCGCCATCTGTATAAACTTCCAAATATCTGCACAGTCATCAATATAAACATGTAAATATCTACACCACCATCTCTATAAACATGGAAATATATGCAGCACTCTCTGTATGAAGATGCAAATATCTACACCCTTATCTGTATAAACATGGAATTATCTACACTGGTATCTGTATAAATATGGTAATATTTACACCGCTACCTCTATAAACATGGAAATATCTACACCGCTATCTCTATAAACATGGAAATATCTACACCTCTATCTCTATAAATATGAAAATATCTACACCGCCATCTGTATAAACATGGAAATATGTACACAGTCAGCTTTAAAAACATGGAAATATCTGCACAGCCATCTGTATAAACATGGAAATATCTAAACCGCTATCTTTATAAACATGGAAATATCTACACCGCTATCTCTATAAACATGGAAATATCTACACCGATATGTGTGTAAACATGGAAATATCTCCACTGCTATCTCTATAAATAGAGAAATATCTACACAACTATCTGTATAAACATGGAAATACCTACACTGCCATCTCTATAAACATGGAAATATCCACACCGCCATCTGTGTAAAAATGGAAATATCTACACGGCGAGCAGTATAAACATGGAAATATCTACTCCGTTATCAGTATAAACATGGAAAGACCAACACCGCTATCTGTATAAACGTGGAAATATCTACACCGCTATCTGTATAAACATGGAAATATCTACACCGCGATCTGAAAAAAATGGAAATATATACACCACCATCTCTAAAAACATGAAAATATCTACACTGTCATCTCCGTAAACATGGAACTGTCTACACCGCCATCTGTATATACATGGAAATATCTACAGTGCCATCTCTATACAGATGTAAATATCTACACCGCAAGCAGTATAAACATGGAAATATCTATACCGCTAACTGTGTAAGCATGGAAATAGCAACACCGCTATCTGTATAAACTTGGAAATATCTACACCGCTATAGCTGAAAACTTGCAAATGTCTACATCGCTATCTGTATAATCATGGAAATATCTACACCGCTATCTGTATAAACATGAAAATATCTACACCGACATCTGTAAAAACCTGGAAATACCTACACAGTCATGTGTATAAACATGGAAATATCTACACGGCCATTTGTATAAACATGGAAATGTCTACACTGAAATCTGTATAAACATGGAAATATCTAGAAAGTCATCTCTATAAACATGGAAATATCTACACCGCTATCTGTATAAACATGGAAATTCCCACACCGCTATCTGTATAAACATGGAAATATCTACACCGCTATCCCTATAAACATGGAAATATCAACACCGCTATCTGTATAAAAAGGGAAATATCTACGCCGCTATCTGTATAAACATGGAAATATCTACACCGCTATCACTATTAACATGGAAATACCTACACCGCTATCTCTATGAACATGGAACTATCTACACTGCTATCTCTATAAACATGGAAATATCTACACAGCCAGTCTGTAAACTTGGAAATATATACACCACCATCTGCATAAACATGGAAATATCTACACCGCCGTCTGTATAATCATGGGAATATCTACACCGCTATCTTTATAAACATGGAAATCTCTGCGACACTAACTGTGTAAACATGGAAATATCTACACCGATATCTGTGTAAACATGGATATATCTACACTGCTATCTTTATAAAGATGGAAGTATCTACACCGCTATCTGTAAAACGTGGAAATTTCTACACCGCTATCTGTATAGACGTGGAAATATCTACACTGATATCTGTATAAAGAAGGAAATATCTGAACCGCCATCTGTATAAACATGGAAATGTCTACACCGCCATCTGTATAATCATGGAAATATATACACCGCTATCTGTACAAATACGGAAATATCTACAGTACTATCTCTGTAAACTTGGAAATATCTACACCGCTGTCTTTATAAACATGGAAATATCTACACCGTTATCTCTATAAACATGGAAATATCTACAACCCTATCTGTATAAACGTGGAAATATCTACACCGCTATCTGTATAAACGTGGAAATAGCTACACTGCTATCTGTAGAAAGATGGAAATATCTACACCGTTATCTCTATTAACATGGAAATAACTACACCGCTATCTGTATAAACATGGAAATATCTACAATGCTATCTGTGTAAACATGGAAATATCTACACAGATATCTGTGTAAACTTGGAAATATCTACACCGCTATCTGTGTAAAGATGGAAATACCAACACCGCAATCTGTGCAAAGATGGAAATATCTACATCGTTATCTCTGTAAACATGGAAATATCTACACCAACATATGTATAAACTTGGAAATATTTACACTGCCATCTGTATAAACATGGAAATATCTACACCGCTATCTGTATCGTCATGGAAATACCTTCACCACTATCTATATAAACATGGAAATATTTGCACCGCTATCTCTGTAAACATGGAAATATCTACACCACCATCTCTATAAACATGGAAATATCTACACCGCCATCTGCATAAACATGGAAATATCTACACTGCCATCTGCATAAGCCTGTAAATATCTACACCTCCATCTGTATAAACATGAAAGTATCTACAGAGCCATCTGCAAAAACATGGAAATAGCTACACGGTCATCTGTATAAACATGGAAATATCTACACAGCTATCTGTATAAACATGGGAATATCTACACTGCAATCTGTATAAACATTTAAATATCTACAGTGCCATCTGTATAAACATGGAAATATCTACAGAGTCATATGTATAAACATGGAAAGATCTACACCACTATCTCTATAAACTTGGAAATATATACACGGCCATCTGTACACACATGGAAATATCTAAACATCCATCTGTATAAACATGGAAATATCTACTCCGCTAACTCTATAAACATGTAAATATCTACACCGCCATCTCTATAAACATGAAAATATCTACACAGGCATCTCCATAAACATGGAACTATATTCACCGCCATCTGTAAAACATGGAAATATCTACACCACTGTCTCTATAAACATGCAAATATCTACACCGATATCTTTATAAAGATGGAAATACCTACACCGCAATCTGTATAAACGTGGAAATATCTACACCGCCATCTCTATAAATATGAAAATATCTACACCGCTATCTCTATAAACATAGAAATATCTACATCGCCATCTCTATAAACATGGAAATATCTACACCAACATCTCCATGAACATTGATATATCTACACCACCATCTGTATAAACATGAAAATTTCTACACGGCCATCTGTATAAACATGGAAATATCTACACTGCCATCTGTAGAAAGTTGGAAATCTCTACACCGCGATCTGTATAAACATGGAAATTTCTACAGCGCTACCTGTATAAACTTGGAACTATCTACACCGCTATCTGTATAAACATTTAAATATCTACACCATGATCTGTATAAACATGGAAATATCTACACCGCTATCTGTAAAAATATGGAAATATCTACAGCGCTATCTCTATAAACATGGAAATAACTACACCGCTACCTGTATAAACATGGAAATATGTACACTGATATCTGTATAAACATGGAAATATCTACACCGCAATCTGTATAAACATGGAAATATCTACACTGTCATCTGTAAACTTAGAAATCTCTACACCACCATCTCTTTAAACATGGAAATAACAACACGGCCATTTGTATACACATGGAAATAACTACACCGCCATTTGTATAAACATGGAAATATCAACAATTGTCTGTATAAAGATGGAAATATCTACACCGTGAGCAGTATACACAAGGAAATATCTTCACCGATATCTGAATAAACATGGAAATTCCAACACCGCTATATGTATAAACATGGAAATATGTACACAGCTATCTCTATCAACTTGGAAATATCTACACTGTCATCTGCACAAACCTGGAAATATCTACAATGCCATCTGTATAAACATGGAAATATCTACAACGCCATCTGTATAATTATGGAAATATCCACACTGCCATCTGTATAAACATGGAAATATCTACAACGCCTTCTCTAAAAACGTGGAAATAACTACACAGTCATCTGTACAAACATGGAATTATCTACACCTCCATGAGTATAAACATGGAAATATCTACAGCGCTATCGGTATAAACATGCAAATATCTACAACGCAATGTGTGCAAAGATGGAAATATCTACACCGCTATCTCTATAAACAAGGAAATATCCGCACCGCTATCTGTGTAAACATAGAAATATCTACACCGCTATCTCTATGAAAATGAAAATATCTACACCGCCATCTGTTTCAACATGGAAATAACCACAAAGTCATTTGTATAAACATGGAAATATCTACACCACCATCTCTGTAAACATGGAAATACCTACACTGACATGTGTATACACATGGAAATAACTTCACAGCCATCAGTATAAACATGGAAACATCCACACCGCTATCTCCATAGACATGGAAATACCTACACCGCTATCTCTATAAACATGGAAATATCTAAACCGCATTCTCAATAAACATGGAAATATCTACACCGCCATCTGTATAAACATTAAAATATATACGCCACCATCTCCATTAACATGGAACTATCTACACCGCCGTTTGTGTAAACATGGAAGTATCTACACAGCTATCTGTATAAACATGGAAATATCAACACTGCCATCTGTACAAAGATGGAAATAACTACACCGTGATCTGCATAAACACGGAAATATCTACACTGCTATCTGTATAAACATGGAAAAATCTACACAGCTATCTGTATAAAAGTTGAAATATGTACAGCACAATCTCTATAAACATTGAAATACTTACACCGCCATGTCTATAAACATGGAAATATCTACATCGCTATCACTATAAACATGGAAATATCTTCACCGCCATCTGCATAAACATGGAAATATCTACACCGCCATCTATATACACATGGAAGTACCTACACCGCCATCTGTATAAACATGGAAATATCTACACTGCCATGTGTGGAAAGATGGAAATATCTACACCGTGATCTGTATTAACATGGAAATTTCTACACAGCTACTTCTGTAAACATGGAAGTATATACACCGCTATCTGTATAAACATGGAAATATCTAAACCACGATCTGTATAAACATGGAAATATCTACACTGGTATCTGTATAAATATGGAAATATCTTCACCGCTATCTGTATAAATATGGAAATATCAACACCACCATCAGTAAAAACATGGAAATATCTGCACCGACATCTGTATAATAATGGAAATATCTACACATCAATCTGTATAAACATGGAAATATCTACACCGCCATCTGTATAAACTTGGAAATATCAACGCCGCAATCTGTTTAAATATGGAAATACCTAAACCGCTATCTCTATAGACATGGAAATATCTACACCGCTATCTGTATAAACATGGGAATATCTACATAACTAGCTCTATCAACATGGAAATACTTACACTGCAATCTCTATAAACATGGAAATATTTACACCGCTATCTCTATAAACATAGAAATATCTACACCGTCATCTCTATAAACATGGAAATATCTACAATGCCATCTGCATAAACATGGAAACATCTACAACGCCATCTGTATAAACATGGAAATATCCACACCGACATCTGTATAAACATGGAAATATCTACACCGCCATCTGTATAAACATGGAAATATCTACACCGTCATCTGTATAAACTTGGAAATATCTACACCGCAATCTCTTTAAATATGGAAATACCTAAACCGCTATCTCTATACACATGGAAATATCTACACCGCTATCTGTATAAACATAGAAATATCTACACCGCTATCTCTATAAACATGGAAACATGTACACCGCCATCTGCACAAACATAGAAATATCTAGACAGTCATCTGTATAAACATGGAAATATCTACACCACCATCTCTATAAACATGGAAATATCTACAAGGCCATCTGTATACACATGGAAATATCTACACAGCCATCTGTATAAACATGGAAATATTTACACGGCTATCTCTATAAATGTGGAAATATCCACACCACTATCTGTATAAACGTGGAAATATCTACATCGCTATCTGTATAAACGTGGAAATATCTACACCGCTATCTGTATAAACATGGAAATATCTACACCGCTATCTCTATAAATATGAAAATATCTACATCGACATCTGTATAAACACAGAAATAACCACACACAGTCATCTGAATAAACATGGAAATATCTACACCACCATCTGTAAACACGGAAATGTCTACAATGGAATCTGCATAAACATGGAAATACCTACACCGATATCTGTGTAAAGATGGAAATATCTACACTGCAATCTGTGCAAAGATGGAAATATCTACACCGTTATCTCTAATAACATGGAAATATCTACACCGTTAACTGTATAAAATGGAAATATGTACACCGCTATCTCTATAAACATGGAAATATCTACATCGCCATCTGTATAAACTTCCAAATATCTGCACAGTCATCAATATAAACATGTAAATATCTACACCACCATCTCTATAAACATGGAAATATATGCAGCACTCTCTGTATGAAGATGCAAATATCTACACCCTTATCTGTATAAACATGGAATTATCTACACTGGTATCTGTATAAATATGGTAATATTTACACCGCTACCTCTATAAACATGGAAATATCTACACCGCTATCTCTATAAACATGGAAATATCTACACCTCTATCTCTATAAATATGAAAATATCTACACCGCCATCTGTATAAACATGGAAATATGTACACAGTCAGCTTTAAAAACATGGAAATATCTGCACAGCCATCTGTATAAACATGGAAATATCTAAACCGCTATCTTTATAAACATGGAAATATCTACACCGCTATCTCTATAAACATGGAAATATCTACACCGATATGTGTGTAAACATGGAAATATCTCCACTGCTATCTCTATAAATAGAGAAATATCTACACAACTATCTGTATAAACATGGAAATACCTACACTGCCATCTCTATAAACATGGAAATATCCACACCGCCATCTGTGTAAAAATGGAAATATCTACACGGCGAGCAGTATAAACATGGAAATATCTACTCCGTTATCAGTATAAACATGGAAAGACCAACACCGCTATCTGTATAAACGTGGAAATATCTACACCGCTATCTGTATAAACATGGAAATATCTACACCGCGATCTGAAAAAAATGGAAATATATACACCACCATCTCTAAAAACATGAAAATATCTACACTGTCATCTCCGTAAACATGGAACTGTCTACACCGCCATCTGTATATACATGGAAATATCTACAGTGCCATCTCTATACAGATGTAAATATCTACACCGCAAGCAGTATAAACATGGAAATATCTATACCGCTAACTGTGTAAGCATGGAAATAGCAACACCGCTATCTGTATAAACTTGGAAATATCTACACCGCTATAGCTGAAAACTTGCAAATGTCTACATCGCTATCTGTATAATCATGGAAATATCTACACCGCTATCTGTATAAACATGAAAATATCTACACCGACATCTGTAAAAACCTGGAAATACCTACACAGTCATGTGTATAAACATGGAAATATCTACACGGCCATTTGTATAAACATGGAAATGTCTACACTGAAATCTGTATAAACATGGAAATATCTAGAAAGTCATCTCTATAAACATGGAAATATCTACACCGCTATCTGTATAAACATGGAAATTCCCACACCGCTATCTGTATAAACATGGAAATATCTACACCGCTATCCCTATAAACATGGAAATATCAACACCGCTATCTGTATAAAAAGGGAAATATCTACGCCGCTATCTGTATAAACATGGAAATATCTACACCGCTATCACTATTAACATGGAAATACCTACACCGCTATCTCTATGAACATGGAACTATCTACACTGCTATCTCTATAAACATGGAAATATCTACACAGCCAGTCTGTAAACTTGGAAATATATACACCACCATCTGCATAAACATGGAAATATCTACACCGCCGTCTGTATAATCATGGGAATATCTACACCGCTATCTTTATAAACATGGAAATCTCTGCGACACTAACTGTGTAAACATGGAAATATCTACACCGATATCTGTGTAAACATGGATATATCTACACTGCTATCTTTATAAAGATGGAAGTATCTACACCGCTATCTGTAAAACGTGGAAATTTCTACACCGCTATCTGTATAGACGTGGAAATATCTACACTGATATCTGTATAAAGAAGGAAATATCTGAACCGCCATCTGTATAAACATGGAAATGTCTACACCGCCATCTGTATAATCATGGAAATATATACACCGCTATCTGTACAAATACGGAAATATCTACAGTACTATCTCTGTAAACTTGGAAATATCTACACCGCTGTCTTTATAAACATGGAAATATCTACACCGTTATCTCTATAAACATGGAAATATCTACACCGCCATCTGTATAAACATGCAAGTATCTACACAGTCATTGGCATAAACATGGAAATATCTACACCACCATCTCTATAAACATGGAAATATCTACACCGCCGTCTCTATACACATGGAAATGTATACACAGCCATCTATATAAACATGGAAATATTTACACCACTATCTCTATAAATATGGAAATATCTACAACCCTATCTGTATAAACGTGGAAATATCTACACCGCTATCTGTATAAACGTGGAAATAGCTACACTGCTATCTGTAGAAAGATGGAAATATCTACACCGTTATCTCTATTAACATGGAAATAACTACACCGCTATCTGTATAAACATGGAAATATCTACAATGCTATCTGTGTAAACATGGAAATATCTACACAGATATCTGTGTAAACTTGGAAATATCTACACCGCTATCTGTGTAAAGATGGAAATACCAACACCGCAATCTGTGCAAAGATGGAAATATCTACATCGTTATCTCTGTAAACATGGAAATATCTACACCAACATATGTATAAACTTGGAAATATTTACACTGCCATCTGTATAAACATGGAAATATCTACACCGCTATCTGTATCGTCATGGAAATACCTTCACCACTATCTATATAAACATGGAAATATTTGCACCGCTATCTCTGTAAACATGGAAATATCTACACCACCATCTCTATAAACATGGAAATATCTACACCGCCATCTGCATAAACATGGAAATATCTACACTGCCATCTGCATAAGCCTGTAAATATCTACACCTCCATCTGTATAAACATGAAAGTATCTACAGAGCCATCTGCAAAAACATGGAAATAGCTACACGGTCATCTGTATAAACATGGAAATATCTACACAGCTATCTGTATAAACATGGGAATATCTACACTGCAATCTGTATAAACATTTAAATATCTACAGTGCCATCTGTATAAACATGGAAATATCTACAGAGTCATATGTATAAACATGGAAAGATCTACACCACTATCTCTATAAACTTGGAAATATATACACGGCCATCTGTACACACATGGAAATATCTAAACATCCATCTGTATAAACATGGAAATATCTACTCCGCTAACTCTATAAACATGTAAATATCTACACCGCCATCTCTATAAACATGAAAATATCTACACAGGCATCTCCATAAACATGGAACTATATTCACCGCCATCTGTAAAACATGGAAATATCTACACCACTGTCTCTATAAACATGCAAATATCTACACCGATATCTTTATAAAGATGGAAATACCTACACCGCAATCTGTATAAACGTGGAAATATCTACACCGCCATCTCTATAAATATGAAAATATCTACACCGCTATCTCTATAAACATAGAAATATCTACATCGCCATCTCTATAAACATGGAAATATCTACACCAACATCTCCATGAACATTGATATATCTACACCACCATCTGTATAAACATGAAAATTTCTACACGGCCATCTGTATAAACATGGAAATATCTACACTGCCATCTGTAGAAAGTTGGAAATCTCTACACCGCGATCTGTATAAACATGGAAATTTCTACAGCGCTACCTGTATAAACTTGGAACTATCTACACCGCTATCTGTATAAACATTTAAATATCTACACCATGATCTGTATAAACATGGAAATATCTACACCGCTATCTGTAAAAATATGGAAATATCTACAGCGCTATCTCTATAAACATGGAAATAACTACACCGCTACCTGTATAAACATGGAAATATGTACACTGATATCTGTATAAACATGGAAATATCTACACCGCAATCTGTATAAACATGGAAATATCTACACTGTCATCTGTAAACTTAGAAATCTCTACACCACCATCTCTTTAAACATGGAAATAACAACACGGCCATTTGTATACACATGGAAATAACTACACCGCCATTTGTATAAACATGGAAATATCAACAATTGTCTGTATAAAGATGGAAATATCTACACCGTGAGCAGTATACACAAGGAAATATCTTCACCGATATCTGAATAAACATGGAAATTCCAACACCGCTATATGTATAAACATGGAAATATGTACACAGCTATCTCTATCAACTTGGAAATATCTACACTGTCATCTGCACAAACCTGGAAATATCTACAATGCCATCTGTATAAACATGGAAATATCTACAACGCCATCTGTATAATTATGGAAATATCCACACTGCCATCTGTATAAACATGGAAATATCTACAACGCCTTCTCTAAAAACGTGGAAATAACTACACAGTCATCTGTACAAACATGGAATTATCTACACCTCCATGAGTATAAACATGGAAATATCTACAGCGCTATCGGTATAAACATGCAAATATCTACAACGCAATGTGTGCAAAGATGGAAATATCTACACCGCTATCTCTATAAACAAGGAAATATCCGCACCGCTATCTGTGTAAACATAGAAATATCTACACCGCTATCTCTATGAAAATGAAAATATCTACACCGCCATCTGTTTCAACATGGAAATAACCACAAAGTCATTTGTATAAACATGGAAATATCTACACCACCATCTCTGTAAACATGGAAATACCTACACTGACATGTGTATACACATGGAAATAACTTCACAGCCATCAGTATAAACATGGAAACATCCACACCGCTATCTCCATAGACATGGAAATACCTACACCGCTATCTCTATAAACATGGAAATATCTAAACCGCATTCTCAATAAACATGGAAATATCTACACCGCCATCTGTATAAACATTAAAATATATACGCCACCATCTCCATTAACATGGAACTATCTACACCGCCGTTTGTGTAAACATGGAAGTATCTACACAGCTATCTGTATAAACATGGAAATATCAACACTGCCATCTGTACAAAGATGGAAATAACTACACCGTGATCTGCATAAACACGGAAATATCTACACTGCTATCTGTATAAACATGGAAAAATCTACACAGCTATCTGTATAAAAGTTGAAATATGTACAGCACAATCTCTATAAACATTGAAATACTTACACCGCCATGTCTATAAACATGGAAATATCTACATCGCTATCACTATAAACATGGAAATATCTTCACCGCCATCTGCATAAACATGGAAATATCTACACCGCCATCTATATACACATGGAAGTACCTACACCGCCATCTGTATAAACATGGAAATATCTACACTGCCATGTGTGGAAAGATGGAAATATCTACACCGTGATCTGTATTAACATGGAAATTTCTACACAGCTACTTCTGTAAACATGGAAGTATATACACCGCTATCTGTATAAACATGGAAATATCTAAACCACGATCTGTATAAACATGGAAATATCTACACTGGTATCTGTATAAATATGGAAATATCTTCACCGCTATCTGTATAAATATGGAAATATCAACACCACCATCAGTAAAAACATGGAAATATCTGCACCGACATCTGTATAATAATGGAAATATCTACACATCAATCTGTATAAACATGGAAATATCTACACCGCCATCTGTATAAACTTGGAAATATCAACGCCGCAATCTGTTTAAATATGGAAATACCTAAACCGCTATCTCTATAGACATGGAAATATCTACACCGCTATCTGTATAAACATGGGAATATCTACATAACTAGCTCTATCAACATGGAAATACTTACACTGCAATCTCTATAAACATGGAAATATTTACACCGCTATCTCTATAAACATAGAAATATCTACACCGTCATCTCTATAAACATGGAAATATCTACAATGCCATCTGCATAAACATGGAAACATCTACAACGCCATCTGTATAAACATGGAAATATCCACACCGACATCTGTATAAACATGGAAATATCTACACCGCCATCTGTATAAACATGGAAATATCTACACCGTCATCTGTATAAACTTGGAAATATCTACACCGCAATCTCTTTAAATATGGAAATACCTAAACCGCTATCTCTATACACATGGAAATATCTACACCGCTATCTGTATAAACATAGAAATATCTACACCGCTATCTCTATAAACATGGAAACATGTACACCGCCATCTGCACAAACATAGAAATATCTAGACAGTCATCTGTATAAACATGGAAATATCTACACCACCATCTCTATAAACATGGAAATATCTACAAGGCCATCTGTATACACATGGAAATATCTACACAGCCATCTGTATAAACATGGAAATATTTACACGGCTATCTCTATAAATGTGGAAATATCCACACCACTATCTGTATAAACGTGGAAATATCTACATCGCTATCTGTATAAACGTGGAAATATCTACACCGCTATCTGTATAAACATGGAAATATCTACACCGCTATCTCTATAAATATGAAAATATCTACATCGACATCTGTATAAACACAGAAATAACCACACACAGTCATCTGAATAAACATGGAAATATCTACACCACCATCTGTAAACACGGAAATGTCTACAATGGAATCTGCATAAACATGGAAATACCTACACCGATATCTGTGTAAAGATGGAAATATCTACACTGCAATCTGTGCAAAGATGGAAATATCTACACCGTTATCTCTAATAACATGGAAATATCTACACCGTTAACTGTATAAAATGGAAATATGTACACCGCTATCTCTATAAACATGGAAATATCTACATCGCCATCTGTATAAACTTCCAAATATCTGCACAGTCATCAATATAAACATGTAAATATCTACACCACCATCTCTATAAACATGGAAATATATGCAGCACTCTCTGTATGAAGATGCAAATATCTACACCCTTATCTGTATAAACATGGAATTATCTACACTGGTATCTGTATAAATATGGTAATATTTACACCGCTACCTCTATAAACATGGAAATATCTACACCGCTATCTCTATAAACATGGAAATATCTACACCTCTATCTCTATAAATATGAAAATATCTACACCGCCATCTGTATAAACATGGAAATATGTACACAGTCAGCTTTAAAAACATGGAAATATCTGCACAGCCATCTGTATAAACATGGAAATATCTAAACCGCTATCTTTATAAACATGGAAATATCTACACCGCTATCTCTATAAACATGGAAATATCTACACCGATATGTGTGTAAACATGGAAATATCTCCACTGCTATCTCTATAAATAGAGAAATATCTACACAACTATCTGTATAAACATGGAAATACCTACACTGCCATCTCTATAAACATGGAAATATCCACACCGCCATCTGTGTAAAAATGGAAATATCTACACGGCGAGCAGTATAAACATGGAAATATCTACTCCGTTATCAGTATAAACATGGAAAGACCAACACCGCTATCTGTATAAACGTGGAAATATCTACACCGCTATCTGTATAAACATGGAAATATCTACACCGCGATCTGAAAAAAATGGAAATATATACACCACCATCTCTAAAAACATGAAAATATCTACACTGTCATCTCCGTAAACATGGAACTGTCTACACCGCCATCTGTATATACATGGAAATATCTACAGTGCCATCTCTATACAGATGTAAATATCTACACCGCAAGCAGTATAAACATGGAAATATCTATACCGCTAACTGTGTAAGCATGGAAATAGCAACACCGCTATCTGTATAAACTTGGAAATATCTACACCGCTATAGCTGAAAACTTGCAAATGTCTACATCGCTATCTGTATAATCATGGAAATATCTACACCGCTATCTGTATAAACATGAAAATATCTACACCGACATCTGTAAAAACCTGGAAATACCTACACAGTCATGTGTATAAACATGGAAATATCTACACGGCCATTTGTATAAACATGGAAATGTCTACACTGAAATCTGTATAAACATGGAAATATCTAGAAAGTCATCTCTATAAACATGGAAATATCTACACCGCTATCTGTATAAACATGGAAATTCCCACACCGCTATCTGTATAAACATGGAAATATCTACACCGCTATCCCTATAAACATGGAAATATCAACACCGCTATCTGTATAAAAAGGGAAATATCTACGCCGCTATCTGTATAAACATGGAAATATCTACACCGCTATCACTATTAACATGGAAATACCTACACCGCTATCTCTATGAACATGGAACTATCTACACTGCTATCTCTATAAACATGGAAATATCTACACAGCCAGTCTGTAAACTTGGAAATATATACACCACCATCTGCATAAACATGGAAATATCTACACCGCCGTCTGTATAATCATGGGAATATCTACACCGCTATCTTTATAAACATGGAAATCTCTGCGACACTAACTGTGTAAACATGGAAATATCTACACCGATATCTGTGTAAACATGGATATATCTACACTGCTATCTTTATAAAGATGGAAGTATCTACACCGCTATCTGTAAAACGTGGAAATTTCTACACCGCTATCTGTATAGACGTGGAAATATCTACACTGATATCTGTATAAAGAAGGAAATATCTGAACCGCCATCTGTATAAACATGGAAATGTCTACACCGCCATCTGTATAATCATGGAAATATATACACCGCTATCTGTACAAATACGGAAATATCTACAGTACTATCTCTGTAAACTTGGAAATATCTACACCGCTGTCTTTATAAACATGGAAATATCTACACCGTTATCTCTATAAACATGGAAATATCTACACCGCCATCTGTATAAACATGCAAGTATCTACACAGTCATTGGCATAAACATGGAAATATCTACACCACCATCTCTATAAACATGGAAATATCTACACCGCCGTCTCTATACACATGGAAATGTATACACAGCCATCTATATAAACATGGAAATATTTACACCACTATCTCTATAAATATGGAAATATCTACAACCCTATCTGTATAAACGTGGAAATATCTACACCGCTATCTGTATAAACGTGGAAATAGCTACACTGCTATCTGTAGAAAGATGGAAATATCTACACCGTTATCTCTATTAACATGGAAATAACTACACCGCTATCTGTATAAACATGGAAATATCTACAATGCTATCTGTGTAAACATGGAAATATCTACACAGATATCTGTGTAAACTTGGAAATATCTACACCGCTATCTGTGTAAAGATGGAAATACCAACACCGCAATCTGTGCAAAGATGGAAATATCTACATCGTTATCTCTGTAAACATGGAAATATCTACACCAACATATGTATAAACTTGGAAATATTTACACTGCCATCTGTATAAACATGGAAATATCTACACCGCTATCTGTATCGTCATGGAAATACCTTCACCACTATCTATATAAACATGGAAATATTTGCACCGCTATCTCTGTAAACATGGAAATATCTACACCACCATCTCTATAAACATGGAAATATCTACACCGCCATCTGCATAAACATGGAAATATCTACACTGCCATCTGCATAAGCCTGTAAATATCTACACCTCCATCTGTATAAACATGAAAGTATCTACAGAGCCATCTGCAAAAACATGGAAATAGCTACACGGTCATCTGTATAAACATGGAAATATCTACACAGCTATCTGTATAAACATGGGAATATCTACACTGCAATCTGTATAAACATTTAAATATCTACAGTGCCATCTGTATAAACATGGAAATATCTACAGAGTCATATGTATAAACATGGAAAGATCTACACCACTATCTCTATAAACTTGGAAATATATACACGGCCATCTGTACACACATGGAAATATCTAAACATCCATCTGTATAAACATGGAAATATCTACTCCGCTAACTCTATAAACATGTAAATATCTACACCGCCATCTCTATAAACATGAAAATATCTACACAGGCATCTCCATAAACATGGAACTATATTCACCGCCATCTGTAAAACATGGAAATATCTACACCACTGTCTCTATAAACATGCAAATATCTACACCGATATCTTTATAAAGATGGAAATACCTACACCGCAATCTGTATAAACGTGGAAATATCTACACCGCCATCTCTATAAATATGAAAATATCTACACCGCTATCTCTATAAACATAGAAATATCTACATCGCCATCTCTATAAACATGGAAATATCTACACCAACATCTCCATGAACATTGATATATCTACACCACCATCTGTATAAACATGAAAATTTCTACACGGCCATCTGTATAAACATGGAAATATCTACACTGCCATCTGTAGAAAGTTGGAAATCTCTACACCGCGATCTGTATAAACATGGAAATTTCTACAGCGCTACCTGTATAAACTTGGAACTATCTACACCGCTATCTGTATAAACATTTAAATATCTACACCATGATCTGTATAAACATGGAAATATCTACACCGCTATCTGTAAAAATATGGAAATATCTACAGCGCTATCTCTATAAACATGGAAATAACTACACCGCTACCTGTATAAACATGGAAATATGTACACTGATATCTGTATAAACATGGAAATATCTACACCGCAATCTGTATAAACATGGAAATATCTACACTGTCATCTGTAAACTTAGAAATCTCTACACCACCATCTCTTTAAACATGGAAATAACAACACGGCCATTTGTATACACATGGAAATAACTACACCGCCATTTGTATAAACATGGAAATATCAACAATTGTCTGTATAAAGATGGAAATATCTACACCGTGAGCAGTATACACAAGGAAATATCTTCACCGATATCTGAATAAACATGGAAATTCCAACACCGCTATATGTATAAACATGGAAATATGTACACAGCTATCTCTATCAACTTGGAAATATCTACACTGTCATCTGCACAAACCTGGAAATATCTACAATGCCATCTGTATAAACATGGAAATATCTACAACGCCATCTGTATAATTATGGAAATATCCACACTGCCATCTGTATAAACATGGAAATATCTACAACGCCTTCTCTAAAAACGTGGAAATAACTACACAGTCATCTGTACAAACATGGAATTATCTACACCTCCATGAGTATAAACATGGAAATATCTACAGCGCTATCGGTATAAACATGCAAATATCTACAACGCAATGTGTGCAAAGATGGAAATATCTACACCGCTATCTCTATAAACAAGGAAATATCCGCACCGCTATCTGTGTAAACATAGAAATATCTACACCGCTATCTCTATGAAAATGAAAATATCTACACCGCCATCTGTTTCAACATGGAAATAACCACAAAGTCATTTGTATAAACATGGAAATATCTACACCACCATCTCTGTAAACATGGAAATACCTACACTGACATGTGTATACACATGGAAATAACTTCACAGCCATCAGTATAAACATGGAAACATCCACACCGCTATCTCCATAGACATGGAAATACCTACACCGCTATCTCTATAAACATGGAAATATCTAAACCGCATTCTCAATAAACATGGAAATATCTACACCGCCATCTGTATAAACATTAAAATATATACGCCACCATCTCCATTAACATGGAACTATCTACACCGCCGTTTGTGTAAACATGGAAGTATCTACACAGCTATCTGTATAAACATGGAAATATCAACACTGCCATCTGTACAAAGATGGAAATAACTACACCGTGATCTGCATAAACACGGAAATATCTACACTGCTATCTGTATAAACATGGAAAAATCTACACAGCTATCTGTATAAAAGTTGAAATATGTACAGCACAATCTCTATAAACATTGAAATACTTACACCGCCATGTCTATAAACATGGAAATATCTACATCGCTATCACTATAAACATGGAAATATCTTCACCGCCATCTGCATAAACATGGAAATATCTACACCGCCATCTATATACACATGGAAGTACCTACACCGCCATCTGTATAAACATGGAAATATCTACACTGCCATGTGTGGAAAGATGGAAATATCTACACCGTGATCTGTATTAACATGGAAATTTCTACACAGCTACTTCTGTAAACATGGAAGTATATACACCGCTATCTGTATAAACATGGAAATATCTAAACCACGATCTGTATAAACATGGAAATATCTACACTGGTATCTGTATAAATATGGAAATATCTTCACCGCTATCTGTATAAATATGGAAATATCAACACCACCATCAGTAAAAACATGGAAATATCTGCACCGACATCTGTATAATAATGGAAATATCTACACATCAATCTGTATAAACATGGAAATATCTACACCGCCATCTGTATAAACTTGGAAATATCAACGCCGCAATCTGTTTAAATATGGAAATACCTAAACCGCTATCTCTATAGACATGGAAATATCTACACCGCTATCTGTATAAACATGGGAATATCTACATAACTAGCTCTATCAACATGGAAATACTTACACTGCAATCTCTATAAACATGGAAATATTTACACCGCTATCTCTATAAACATAGAAATATCTACACCGTCATCTCTATAAACATGGAAATATCTACAATGCCATCTGCATAAACATGGAAACATCTACAACGCCATCTGTATAAACATGGAAATATCCACACCGACATCTGTATAAACATGGAAATATCTACACCGCCATCTGTATAAACATGGAAATATCTACACCGTCATCTGTATAAACTTGGAAATATCTACACCGCAATCTCTTTAAATATGGAAATACCTAAACCGCTATCTCTATACACATGGAAATATCTACACCGCTATCTGTATAAACATAGAAATATCTACACCGCTATCTCTATAAACATGGAAACATGTACACCGCCATCTGCACAAACATAGAAATATCTAGACAGTCATCTGTATAAACATGGAAATATCTACACCACCATCTCTATAAACATGGAAATATCTACACCGCCATCTGTATACACATGGAAATATCTCCACAGCTGTCTGTATAAACATGGAAATATTTACACGGCTATCTCTATAAATGTGGAAATATCCACACCACTATCTGTATAAACGTGGAAATATCTAAACCGCTATCTGTATAAACATGGAAATATCTACACCGCTATCTGTATAAACATGGAAATATCTACACCGCCGTCTCTATAAACATGGAAATATCTCCACTGCTATCTGTATAAACACGGAAATATCTACACCGCTATCTGCATAAACATGGAAATATCTACACCGCCATCTGTATAAACATAGAAATATCTACACCGCCATCTGTATAAACATAGAAATATCTACACTGCCATCTGTAGTAAGATAGAAATATCTACACTGCGATCTGTATCAAAATGGAAATTTCTACACCGCTACCTCTATAAACATGGAAATATTTACACCGCTATCTGTACAAACATGGAAATATCTATACCGCTCTCTCTGTAAGCATGGAAATGTCTACACCGCCATCTGCATAAACATGGAAATATCTACACCGCCATCTATATACACATGGAAGTACCTACACCGCCATCTGTATAAACATGGAAATATCTACACTGCCATGTGTGGAAAGATGGAAATATCTACACCGTGATCTGTATTAACATGGAAATTTCTACACAGCTACTTCTGTAAACATGGAAGTATATACACCGCTATCTGTATAAACATGGAAATATCTAAACCACGATCTGTATAAACATGGAAATATCTACACTGGTATCTGTATAAATATGGAAATATCTTCACCGCTATCTGTATAAATATGGAAATATCAACACCACCATCAGTAAAAACATGGAAATATCTGCACCGACATCTGTATAATAATGGAAATATCTACACATCAATCTGTATAAACATGGAAATATCTACACCGCCATCTGTATAAACTTGGAAATATCAACGCCGCAATCTGTTTAAATATGGAAATACCTAAACCGCTATCTCTATAGACATGGAAATATCTACACCGCTATCTGTATAAACATGGGAATATCTACATAACTAGCTCTATCAACATGGAAATACTTACACTGCAATCTCTATAAACATGGAAATATTTACACCGCTATCTCTATAAACATAGAAATATCTACACCGTCATCTCTATAAACATGGAAATATCTACAATGCCATCTGCATAAACATGGAAACATCTACAACGCCATCTGTATAAACATGGAAATATCCACACCGACATCTGTATAAACATGGAAATATCTACACCGCCATCTGTATAAACATGGAAATATCTACACCGTCATCTGTATAAACTTGGAAATATCTACACCGCAATCTCTTTAAATATGGAAATACCTAAACCGCTATCTCTATACACATGGAAATATCTACACCGCTATCTGTATAAACATAGAAATATCTACACCGCTATCTCTATAAACATGGAAACATGTACACCGCCATCTGCACAAACATAGAAATATCTAGACAGTCATCTGTATAAACATGGAAATATCTACACCACCATCTCTATAAACATGGAAATATCTACAAGGCCATCTGTATACACATGGAAATATCTACACAGCCATCTGTATAAACATGGAAATATTTACACGGCTATCTCTATAAATGTGGAAATATCCACACCACTATCTGTATAAACGTGGAAATATCTACATCGCTATCTGTATAAACGTGGAAATATCTACACCGCTATCTGTATAAACATGGAAATATCTACACCGCTATCTCTATAAATATGAAAATATCTACATCGACATCTGTATAAACACAGAAATAACCACACACAGTCATCTGAATAAACATGGAAATATCTACACCACCATCTGTAAACACGGAAATGTCTACAATGGAATCTGCATAAACATGGAAATACCTACACCGATATCTGTGTAAAGATGGAAATATCTACACTGCAATCTGTGCAAAGATGGAAATATCTACACCGTTATCTCTAATAACATGGAAATATCTACACCGTTAACTGTATAAAATGGAAATATGTACACCGCTATCTCTATAAACATGGAAATATCTACATCGCCATCTGTATAAACTTCCAAATATCTGCACAGTCATCAATATAAACATGTAAATATCTACACCACCATCTCTATAAACATGGAAATATATGCAGCACTCTCTGTATGAAGATGCAAATATCTACACCCTTATCTGTATAAACATGGAATTATCTACACTGGTATCTGTATAAATATGGTAATATTTACACCGCTACCTCTATAAACATGGAAATATCTACACCGCTATCTCTATAAACATGGAAATATCTACACCTCTATCTCTATAAATATGAAAATATCTACACCGCCATCTGTATAAACATGGAAATATGTACACAGTCAGCTTTAAAAACATGGAAATATCTGCACAGCCATCTGTATAAACATGGAAATATCTAAACCGCTATCTTTATAAACATGGAAATATCTACACCGCTATCTCTATAAACATGGAAATATCTACACCGATATGTGTGTAAACATGGAAATATCTCCACTGCTATCTCTATAAATAGAGAAATATCTACACAACTATCTGTATAAACATGGAAATACCTACACTGCCATCTCTATAAACATGGAAATATCCACACCGCCATCTGTGTAAAAATGGAAATATCTACACGGCGAGCAGTATAAACATGGAAATATCTACTCCGTTATCAGTATAAACATGGAAAGACCAACACCGCTATCTGTATAAACGTGGAAATATCTACACCGCTATCTGTATAAACATGGAAATATCTACACCGCGATCTGAAAAAAATGGAAATATATACACCACCATCTCTAAAAACATGAAAATATCTACACTGTCATCTCCGTAAACATGGAACTGTCTACACCGCCATCTGTATATACATGGAAATATCTACAGTGCCATCTCTATACAGATGTAAATATCTACACCGCAAGCAGTATAAACATGGAAATATCTATACCGCTAACTGTGTAAGCATGGAAATAGCAACACCGCTATCTGTATAAACTTGGAAATATCTACACCGCTATAGCTGAAAACTTGCAAATGTCTACATCGCTATCTGTATAATCATGGAAATATCTACACCGCTATCTGTATAAACATGAAAATATCTACACCGACATCTGTAAAAACCTGGAAATACCTACACAGTCATGTGTATAAACATGGAAATATCTACACGGCCATTTGTATAAACATGGAAATGTCTACACTGAAATCTGTATAAACATGGAAATATCTAGAAAGTCATCTCTATAAACATGGAAATATCTACACTGCTATCTGTATAAACATGGAAATTCCCACACCGCTATCTGTATAAACATGGAAATATCTACACCGCTATCCCTATAAACATGGAAATATCAACACCGCTATCTGTATAAAAAGGGAAATATCTACGCCGCTATCTGTATAAACATGGAAATATCTACACCGCTATCACTATTAACATGGAAATACCTACACCGCTATCTCTATGAACATGGAACTATCTACACTGCTATCTCTATAAACATGGAAATATCTACACAGCCAGTCTGTAAACTTGGAAATATATACACCACCATCTGCATAAACATGGAAATATCTACACCGCCGTCTGTATAATCATGGGAATATCTACACCGCTATCTTTATAAACATGGAAATCTCTGCGACACTAACTGTGTAAACATGGAAATATCTACACCGATATCTGTGTAAACATGGATATATCTACACTGCTATCTTTATAAAGATGGAAGTATCTACACCGCTATCTGTAAAACGTGGAAATTTCTACACCGCTATCTGTATAGACGTGGAAATATCTACACTGATATCTGTATAAAGAAGGAAATATCTGAACCGCCATCTGTATAAACATGGAAATGTCTACACCGCCATCTGTATAATCATGGAAATATATACACCGCTATCTGTACAAATACGGAAATATCTACAGTACTATCTCTGTAAACTTGGAAATATCTACACCGCTGTCTTTATAAACATGGAAATATCTACACCGTTATCTCTATAAACATGGAAATATCTACACCGCCATCTGTATAAACTTGCAAGTATCTACACAGTCATTGGCATAAACATGGAAATATCTACACCACCATCTCTATAAACATGGAAATATCTACACCGCCGTCTCTATACACATGGAAATGTATACACAGCCATCTATATAAACATGGAAATATTTACACCACTATCTCTATAAATATGGAAATATCTACAACCCTATCTGTATAAACGTGGAAATATCTACACCGCTATCTGTATGAACGTGGAAATAGCTACACTGCTATCTGTAGAAAGATGGAAATATCTACACCGTTATCTCTATTAACATGGAAATAACTACACCGCTATCTGTATAAACATGGAAATATCTACAATGCTATCTGTGTAAACATGGAAATATCTACACAGATATCTGTGTAAACTTGGAAATATCTACACCGCTATCTGTGTAAAGATGGAAATACCAACACCGCAATCTGTGCAAAGATGGAAATATCTACATCGTTATCTCTGTAAACATGGAAATATCTACACCAACATATGTATAAACTTGGAAATATTTACACTGCCATCTGTATAAACATGGAAATATCTACACCGCTATCTGTATCGTCATGGAAATACCTTCACCACTATCTATATAAACATGGAAATATTTGCACCGCTATCTCTGTAAACATGGAAATATCTACACCACCATCTCTATAAACATGGAAATATCTACACCGCCATCTGCATAAACATGGAAATATCTACACTGCCATCTGCATAAGCCTGTAAATATCTACACCTCCATCTGTATAAACATGAAAGTATCTACAGAGCCATCTGCAAAAACATGGAAATAGCTACACGGTCATCTGTATAAACATGGAAATATCTACACAGCTATCTGTATAAACATGGGAATATCTACACTGCAATCTGTATAAACATTTAAATATCTACAGTGCCATCTGTATAAACATGGAAATATCTACAGAGTCATATGTATAAACATGGAAAGATCTACACCACTATCTCTATAAACTTGGAAATATATACACGGCCATCTGTACACACATGGAAATATCTAAACATCCATCTGTATAAACATGGAAATATCTACTCCGCTAACTCTATAAACATGTAAATATCTACACCGCCATCTCTATAAACATGAAAATATCTACACAGGCATCTCCATAAACATGGAACTATATTCACCGCCATCTGTAAAACATGGAAATATCTACACCACTGTCTCTATAAACATGCAAATATCTACACCGATATCTTTATAAAGATGGAAATACCTACACCGCAATCTGTATAAACGTGGAAATATCTACACCGCCATCTCTATAAATATGAAAATATCTACACCGCTATCTCTATAAACATAGAAATATCTACATCGCCATCTCTATAAACATGGAAATATCTACACCAACATCTCCATGAACATTGATATATCTACACCACCATCTGTATAAACATGAAAATTTCTACACGGCCATCTGTATAAACATGGAAATATCTACACTGCCATCTGTAGAAAGTTGGAAATCTCTACACCGCGATCTGTATAAACATGGAAATTTCTACAGCGCTACCTGTATAAACTTGGAACTATCTACACCGCTATCTGTATAAACATTTAAATATCTACACCATGATCTGTATAAACATGGAAATATCTACACCGCTATCTGTAAAAATATGGAAATATCTACAGCGCTATCTCTATAAACATGGAAATAACTACACCGCTACCTGTATAAACATGGAAATATGTACACTGATATCTGTATAAACATGGAAATATCTACACCGCAATCTGTATAAACATGGAAATATCTACACTGTCATCTGTAAACTTAGAAATCTCTACACCACCATCTCTTTAAACATGGAAATAACAACACGGCCATTTGTATACACATGGAAATAACTACACCGCCATTTGTATAAACATGGAAATATCAACAATTGTCTGTATAAAGATGGAAATATCTACACCGTGAGCAGTATACACAAGGAAATATCTTCACCGATATCTGAATAAACATGGAAATTCCAACACCGCTATATGTATAAACATGGAAATATGTACACAGCTATCTCTATCAACTTGGAAATATCTACACTGTCATCTGCACAAACCTGGAAATATCTACAATGCCATCTGTATAAACATGGAAATATCTACAACGCCATCTGTATAATTATGGAAATATCCACACTGCCATCTGTATAAACATGGAAATATCTACAACGCCTTCTCTAAAAACGTGGAAATAACTACACAGTCATCTGTACAAACATGGAATTATCTACACCTCCATGAGTATAAACATGGAAATATCTACAGCGCTATCGGTATAAACATGCAAATATCTACAACGCAATGTGTGCAAAGATGGAAATATCTACACCGCTATCTCTATAAACAAGGAAATATCCGCACCGCTATCTGTGTAAACATAGAAATATCTACACCGCTATCTCTATGAAAATGAAAATATCTACACCGCCATCTGTTTCAACATGGAAATAACCACAAAGTCATTTGTATAAACATGGAAATATCTACACCACCATCTCTGTAAACATGGAAATACCTACACTGACATGTGTATACACATGGAAATAACTTCACAGCCATCAGTATAAACATGGAAACATCCACACCGCTATCTCCATAGACATGGAAATACCTACACCGCTATCTCTATAAACATGGAAATATCTAAACCGCATTCTCAATAAACATGGAAATATCTACACCGCCATCTGTATAAACATTAAAATATATACGCCACCATCTCCATTAACATGGAACTATCTACACCGCCGTTTGTGTAAACATGGAAGTATCTACACAGCTATCTGTATAAACATGGAAATATCAACACTGCCATCTGTACAAAGATGGAAATAACTACACCGTGATCTGCATAAACACGGAAATATCTACACTGCTATCTGTATAAACATGGAAAAATCTACACAGCTATCTGTATAAAAGTTGAAATATGTACAGCACAATCTCTATAAACATTGAAATACTTACACCGCCATGTCTATAAACATGGAAATATCTACATCGCTATCACTATAAACATGGAAATATCTTCACCGCCATCTGCATAAACATGGAAATATCTACACCGCCATCTATATACACATGGAAGTACCTACACCGCCATCTGTATAAACATGGAAATATCTACACTGCCATGTGTGGAAAGATGGAAATATCTACACCGTGATCTGTATTAACATGGAAATTTCTACACAGCTACTTCTGTAAACATGGAAGTATATACACCGCTATCTGTATAAACATGGAAATATCTAAACCACGATCTGTATAAACATGGAAATATCTACACTGGTATCTGTATAAATATGGAAATATCTTCACCGCTATCTGTATAAATATGGAAATATCAACACCACCATCAGTAAAAACATGGAAATATCTGCACCGACATCTGTATAATAATGGAAATATCTACACATCAATCTGTATAAACATGGAAATATCTACACCGCCATCTGTATAAACTTGGAAATATCAACGCCGCAATCTGTTTAAATATGGAAATACCTAAACCGCTATCTCTATAGACATGGAAATATCTACACCGCTATCTGTATAAACATGGGAATATCTACATAACTAGCTCTATCAACATGGAAATACTTACACTGCAATCTCTATAAACATGGAAATATTTACACCGCTATCTCTATAAACATAGAAATATCTACACCGTCATCTCTATAAACATGGAAATATCTACAATGCCATCTGCATAAACATGGAAACATCTACAACGCCATCTGTATAAACATGGAAATATCCACACCGACATCTGTATAAACATGGAAATATCTACACCGCCATCTGTATAAACATGGAAATATCTACACCGTCATCTGTATAAACTTGGAAATATCTACACCGCAATCTCTTTAAATATGGAAATACCTAAACCGCTATCTCTATACACATGGAAATATCTACACCGCTATCTGTATAAACATAGAAATATCTACACCGCTATCTCTATAAACATGGAAACATGTACACCGCCATCTGCACAAACATAGAAATATCTAGACAGTCATCTGTATAAACATGGAAATATCTACACCACCATCTCTATAAACATGGAAATATCTACAAGGCCATCTGTATACACATGGAAATATCTACACAGCCATCTGTATAAACATGGAAATATTTACACGGCTATCTCTATAAATGTGGAAATATCCACACCACTATCTGTATAAACGTGGAAATATCTACATCGCTATCTGTATAAACGTGGAAATATCTACACCGCTATCTGTATAAACATGGAAATATCTACACCGCTATCTCTATAAATATGAAAATATCTACATCGACATCTGTATAAACACAGAAATAACCACACACAGTCATCTGAATAAACATGGAAATATCTACACCACCATCTGTAAACACGGAAATGTCTACAATGGAATCTGCATAAACATGGAAATACCTACACCGATATCTGTGTAAAGATGGAAATATCTACACTGCAATCTGTGCAAAGATGGAAATATCTACACCGTTATCTCTAATAACATGGAAATATCTACACCGTTAACTGTATAAAATGGAAATATGTACACCGCTATCTCTATAAACATGGAAATATCTACATCGCCATCTGTATAAACTTCCAAATATCTGCACAGTCATCAATATAAACATGTAAATATCTACACCACCATCTCTATAAACATGGAAATATATGCAGCACTCTCTGTATGAAGATGCAAATATCTACACCCTTATCTGTATAAACATGGAATTATCTACACTGGTATCTGTATAAATATGGTAATATTTACACCGCTACCTCTATAAACATGGAAATATCTACACCGCTATCTCTATAAACATGGAAATATCTACACCTCTATCTCTATAAATATGAAAATATCTACACCGCCATCTGTATAAACATGGAAATATGTACACAGTCAGCTTTAAAAACATGGAAATATCTGCACAGCCATCTGTATAAACATGGAAATATCTAAACCGCTATCTTTATAAACATGGAAATATCTACACCGCTATCTCTATAAACATGGAAATATCTACACCGATATGTGTGTAAACATGGAAATATCTCCACTGCTATCTCTATAAATAGAGAAATATCTACACAACTATCTGTATAAACATGGAAATACCTACACTGCCATCTCTATAAACATGGAAATATCCACACCGCCATCTGTGTAAAAATGGAAATATCTACACGGCGAGCAGTATAAACATGGAAATATCTACTCCGTTATCAGTATAAACATGGAAAGACCAACACCGCTATCTGTATAAACGTGGAAATATCTACACCGCTATCTGTATAAACATGGAAATATCTACACCGCGATCTGAAAAAAATGGAAATATATACACCACCATCTCTAAAAACATGAAAATATCTACACTGTCATCTCCGTAAACATGGAACTGTCTACACCGCCATCTGTATATACATGGAAATATCTACAGTGCCATCTCTATACAGATGTAAATATCTACACCGCAAGCAGTATAAACATGGAAATATCTATACCGCTAACTGTGTAAGCATGGAAATAGCAACACCGCTATCTGTATAAACTTGGAAATATCTACACCGCTATAGCTGAAAACTTGCAAATGTCTACATCGCTATCTGTATAATCATGGAAATATCTACACCGCTATCTGTATAAACATGAAAATATCTACACCGACATCTGTAAAAACCTGGAAATACCTACACAGTCATGTGTATAAACATGGAAATATCTACACGGCCATTTGTATAAACATGGAAATGTCTACACTGAAATCTGTATAAACATGGAAATATCTAGAAAGTCATCTCTATAAACATGGAAATATCTACACCGCTATCTGTATAAACATGGAAATTCCCACACCGCTATCTGTATAAACATGGAAATATCTACACCGCTATCCCTATAAACATGGAAATATCAACACCGCTATCTGTATAAAAAGGGAAATATCTACGCCGCTATCTGTATAAACATGGAAATATCTACACCGCTATCACTATTAACATGGAAATACCTACACCGCTATCTCTATGAACATGGAACTATCTACACTGCTATCTCTATAAACATGGAAATATCTACACAGCCAGTCTGTAAACTTGGAAATATATACACCACCATCTGCATAAACATGGAAATATCTACACCGCCGTCTGTATAATCATGGGAATATCTACACCGCTATCTTTATAAACATGGAAATCTCTGCGACACTAACTGTGTAAACATGGAAATATCTACACCGATATCTGTGTAAACATGGATATATCTACACTGCTATCTTTATAAAGATGGAAGTATCTACACCGCTATCTGTAAAACGTGGAAATTTCTACACCGCTATCTGTATAGACGTGGAAATATCTACACTGATATCTGTATAAAGAAGGAAATATCTGAACCGCCATCTGTATAAACATGGAAATGTCTACACCGCCATCTGTATAATCATGGAAATATATACACCGCTATCTGTACAAATACGGAAATATCTACAGTACTATCTCTGTAAACTTGGAAATATCTACACCGCTGTCTTTATAAACATGGAAATATCTACACCGTTATCTCTATAAACATGGAAATATCTACACCGCCATCTGTATAAACATGCAAGTATCTACACAGTCATTGGCATAAACATGGAAATATCTACACCACCATCTCTATAAACATGGAAATATCTACACCGCCGTCTCTATACACATGGAAATGTATACACAGCCATCTATATAAACATGGAAATATTTACACCACTATCTCTATAAATATGGAAATATCTACAACCCTATCTGTATAAACGTGGAAATATCTACACCGCTATCTGTATAAACGTGGAAATAGCTACACTGCTATCTGTAGAAAGATGGAAATATCTACACCGTTATCTCTATTAACATGGAAATAACTACACCGCTATCTGTATAAACATGGAAATATCTACAATGCTATCTGTGTAAACATGGAAATATCTACACAGATATCTGTGTAAACTTGGAAATATCTACACCGCTATCTGTGTAAAGATGGAAATACCAACACCGCAATCTGTGCAAAGATGGAAATATCTACATCGTTATCTCTGTAAACATGGAAATATCTACACCAACATATGTATAAACTTGGAAATATTTACACTGCCATCTGTATAAACATGGAAATATCTACACCGCTATCTGTATCGTCATGGAAATACCTTCACCACTATCTATATAAACATGGAAATATTTGCACCGCTATCTCTGTAAACATGGAAATATCTACACCACCATCTCTATAAACATGGAAATATCTACACCGCCATCTGCATAAACATGGAAATATCTACACTGCCATCTGCATAAGCCTGTAAATATCTACACCTCCATCTGTATAAACATGAAAGTATCTACAGAGCCATCTGCAAAAACATGGAAATAGCTACACGGTCATCTGTATAAACATGGAAATATCTACACAGCTATCTGTATAAACATGGGAATATCTACACTGCAATCTGTATAAACATTTAAATATCTACAGTGCCATCTGTATAAACATGGAAATATCTACAGAGTCATATGTATAAACATGGAAAGATCTACACCACTATCTCTATAAACTTGGAAATATATACACGGCCATCTGTACACACATGGAAATATCTAAACATCCATCTGTATAAACATGGAAATATCTACTCCGCTAACTCTATAAACATGTAAATATCTAAACCGCCATCTCTATAAACATGAAAATATCTACACAGGCATCTCCATAAACATGGAACTATATTCACCGCCATCTGTAAAACATGGAAATATCTACACCACTGTCTCTATAAACATGCAAATATCTACACCGATATCTTTATAAAGATGGAAATACCTACACCGCAATCTGTATAAACGTGGAAATATCTACACCGCCATCTCTATAAATATGAAAATATCTACACCGCTATCTCTATAAACATAGAAATATCTACATCGCCATCTCTATAAACATGGAAATATCTACACCAACATCTCCATGAACATTGATATATCTACACCACCATCTGTATAAACATGAAAATTTCTACACGGCCATCTGTATAAACATGGAAATATCTACACTGCCATCTGTAGAAAGTTGGAAATCTCTACACCGCGATCTGTATAAACATGGAAATTTCTACAGCGCTACCTGTATAAACTTGGAACTATCTACACCGCTATCTGTATAAACATTTAAATATCTACACCATGATCTGTATAAACATGGAAATATCTACACCGCTATCTGTAAAAATATGGAAATATCTACAGCGCTATCTCTATAAACATGGAAATAACTACACCGCTACCTGTATAAACATGGAAATATGTACACTGATATCTGTATAAACATGGAAATATCTACACCGCAATCTGTATAAACATGGAAATATCTACACTGTCATCTGTAAACTTAGAAATCTCTACACCACCATCTCTTTAAACATGGAAATAACAACACGGCCATTTGTATACACATGGAAATAACTACACCGCCATTTGTATAAACATGGAAATATCAACAATTGTCTGTATAAAGATGGAAATATCTACACCGTGAGCAGTATACACAAGGAAATATCTTCACCGATATCTGAATAAACATGGAAATTCCAACACCGCTATATGTATAAACATGGAAATATGTACACAGCTATCTCTATCAACTTGGAAATATCTACACTGTCATCTGCACAAACCTGGAAATATCTACAATGCCATCTGTATAAACATGGAAATATCTACAACGCCATCTGTATAATTATGGAAATATCCACACTGCCATCTGTATAAACATGGAAATATCTACAACGCCTTCTCTAAAAACGTGGAAATAACTACACAGTCATCTGTACAAACATGGAATTATCTACACCTCCATGAGTATAAACATGGAAATATCTACAGCGCTATCGGTATAAACATGCAAATATCTACAACGCAATGTGTGCAAAGATGGAAATATCTACACCGCTATCTCTATAAACAAGGAAATATCCGCACCGCTATCTGTGTAAACATAGAAATATCTACACCGCTATCTCTATGAAAATGAAAATATCTACACCGCCATCTGTTTCAACATGGAAATAACCACAAAGTCATTTGTATAAACATGGAAATATCTACACCACCATCTCTGTAAACATGGAAATACCTACACTGACATGTGTATACACATGGAAATAACTTCACAGCCATCAGTATAAACATGGAAACATCCACACCGCTATCTCCATAGACATGGAAATACCTACACCGCTATCTCTATAAACATGGAAATATCTAAACCGCATTCTCAATAAACATGGAAATATCTACACCGCCATCTGTATAAACATTAAAATATATACGCCACCATCTCCATTAACATGGAACTATCTACACCGCCGTTTGTGTAAACATGGAAGTATCTACACAGCTATCTGTATAAACATGGAAATATCAACACTGCCATCTGTACAAAGATGGAAATAACTACACCGTGATCTGCATAAACACGGAAATATCTACACTGCTATCTGTATAAACATGGAAAAATCTACACAGCTATCTGTATAAAAGTTGAAATATGTACAGCACAATCTCTATAAACATTGAAATACTTACACCGCCATGTCTATAAACATGGAAATATCTACATCGCTATCACTATAAACATGGAAATATCTTCACCGCCATCTGCATAAACATGGAAATATCTACACCGCCATCTATATACACATGGAAGTACCTACACCGCCATCTGTATAAACATGGAAATATCTACACTGCCATGTGTGGAAAGATGGAAATATCTACACCGTGATCTGTATTAACATGGAAATTTCTACACAGCTACTTCTGTAAACATGGAAGTATATACACCGCTATCTGTATAAACATGGAAATATCTAAACCACGATCTGTATAAACATGGAAATATCTACACTGGTATCTGTATAAATATGGAAATATCTTCACCGCTATCTGTATAAATATGGAAATATCAACACCACCATCAGTAAAAACATGGAAATATCTGCACCGACATCTGTATAATAATGGAAATATCTACACATCAATCTGTATAAACATGGAAATATCTACACCGCCATCTGTATAAACTTGGAAATATCAACGCCGCAATCTGTTTAAATATGGAAATACCTAAACCGCTATCTCTATAGACATGGAAATATCTACACCGCTATCTGTATAAACATGGGAATATCTACATAACTAGCTCTATCAACATGGAAATACTTACACTGCAATCTCTATAAACATGGAAATATTTACACCGCTATCTCTATAAACATAGAAATATCTACACCGTCATCTCTATAAACATGGAAATATCTACAATGCCATCTGCATAAACATGGAAACATCTACAACGCCATCTGTATAAACATGGAAATATCCACACCGACATCTGTATAAACATGGAAATATCTACACCGCCATCTGTATAAACATGGAAATATCTACACCGTCATCTGTATAAACTTGGAAATATCTACACCGCAATCTCTTTAAATATGGAAATACCTAAACCGCTATCTCTATACACATGGAAATATCTACACCGCTATCTGTATAAACATAGAAATATCTACACCGCTATCTCTATAAACATGGAAACATGTACACCGCCATCTGCACAAACATAGAAATATCTAGACAGTCATCTGTATAAACATGGAAATATCTACACCACCATCTCTATAAACATGGAAATATCTACAAGGCCATCTGTATACACATGGAAATATCTCCACAGCTGTCTGTATAAACATGGAAATATTTACACGGCTATCTCTATAAATGTGGAAATATCCACACCACTATCTGTATAAACGTGGAAATATCTAAACCGCTATCTGTATAAACATGGAAATATCTACACCGCTATCTGTATAAACATGGAAATATCTACACCGCTGTCTGTATAAACATGGAAATATCTCCACTGCTATCTGTATAAACACGGAAATATCTACACCGCTATCTGCATAAACATGGAAATATCTACACCGCCATCTGTATAAACATAGAAATATCTACACCGCCATCTGTATAAACATAGAAATATCTACACTGCCATCTGTAGTAAGATAGAAATATCTACACTGCGATCTGTATCAAAATGGAAATTTCTACACCGCTACCTCTATAAACATGGAAATATTTACACCGCTATCTGTACAAACATGGAAATATCTATACCGCTCTCTCTGTAAGCATGGAAATGTCTACACCGCTATCTGTATAAACATGGAAATATCTAAACAGCTATCTCTATAAACATTTAAATACCTACTACGTTATCTGTGTTAACATGGAAATATCTACGGAGATATCTGTGTAAACATGGAAATATCTACACCGCTACCAGAAGAAACATGGAAATATATGCACTGCAATCTGTGCAAATATGAAAATATATACACTGCTATCTGTGGAAACATGGAAATATCTACACCGCCATGTGTAAAAACATAGAAGTATCTACACTGCTATATGTATAAATATGGAAATATATACACCGCTATCTCCATAGACATCTAACTATCTACACTGCTATCTGTATAAACATGGAAATATCTACACCGCTATCTCTATAAACATGGAAATATCTTCACTGCCATCTGTATAAACATGGAAATATATACACAGTCATCTTTATAAACGTGGAAATATCTACACCACCATCTCTTAAAACATGGAAATATCTACACTGCCCTCTGTATACTCAAGGAAATATCTACACAGCCATCTGTATCAACATGGAAATATCTACACCGCCATCTCTATAAACATGGAAATACCTTCACCGCTGTCACTATAAACATGGAAATATCTACACCGCCATCTCTATAATCATGGAAATATCTACACGGCCATCTCTATAAACAGGAAAATATCTACACCGCCATCTCCATAAATATGGAACTATCTACACCGACATCTGTATCAACACGGAAATGTCTACACCGCTATCTGTATAAACATGGAAATATCTACATTGCCATTTCTATAAAGACGGAAATATCTACACCGCAAGCTGTATAAACATGGAAATTTCGACACCACTATATGTATAAACATGGAAATACCAACACCGCCATCTGTATAAACATGGAAATATCTACACCGCTATCTGTATAAACATGGAAATATATACACCACTATCTCTATAAACATTCAAATACATACACCGTCATCTCTATACACATGGAAATATCTACAACGCTATCTCTACAAAAATAGAAATATCTACACCGCCACCTCTATAAACATGGAAATATCTTCACCGCCATCTGCATGAACATTGAAATATCTACACCACTATCTATAAAAACATAGAAATATCTACAGCACCATCTGTATAAACATGCAAATATCTACACCGCTACCTTATAAACATGGAAATATCTACACCGCTATCTGTATAAACGTGGAAATATCGACACCGCTATCTCTATAAACATGAAAATACTTACACCGCATCTCAATAACCATGCAAATATTTACGCCGCTACCTCTATAAACATAGAAATTTCTACACCGCCATCTCTATAAACATGGAAATATCTACACCGCCATCTGCATAAACATGGAAATATCCACACCGCCATCTGTATAAACATAGAAATATCTACACTGCCATCTGTAGAAAGATGGAAATACCTACACCGCGATCTGTATCATAATAGAAATTTCTACACCGCTACCTGAATAAACATGGAAATATATGCACCGCAATCTGTGCAAAGATGAAAATATATACAGCGCTATCTGTGTAAACAAGGAAATATCTACACTGCCATCTCTATAAACATGGAAATATCTACACCGCCATCTGTAAAAACATGGAAGTATCTACTCTGCAATCTGTATAAATATGGAAATATCTACACCGCTATCTCTATAAACATGGAAATATCTACACTGCTATCTGTATAAACATGGAAATAATTACACCGCTATCTCTATAAACATGGAAACAACTTCACCGCCATCCATATAAACATGGAAATATCTACACAGTCATCTTTATAATCGTGGAAATATCTGCACCACCATCTCTTAAAACATGGAAATATCTACACTGCCCTCTGTATACTCAAGGAAATATCTACAAAGCCATCTGTATCAACATGGAAATATCTACACCGCCATCTCTGTAAACATGGAAATACCTACACCGCTATCTCTATAAACATGGAAATATCTACACGGCCATCTCTATAAACATGGAAATATCTTCACGGCCATCTGTATAAACAGGAAAATATCCACACAGCCATCTCCATAAATATGGAACTATCTACACCGCCATCTGTATCAACACGGAAATGTCTACACCGCTATTTGTATAAACATGGAAATTTCGAAATTGCCATTTATATAAAGATGGAAATATCTACACCAAAATCTGTATAAACATGGAAATTTCTGCACCACTATATGTATAAACATGGAAATACCAACACCGCAAGCTGTATAAACATGGAAATTTCTGCACCACTATATGTATAAACATGGAAATACCAACACCGCCATCTGTATAAACATGGAAATATCTACACCGCTATCTGTATAAACATGGAAATATATACACCACTATCTCTATAAACATGGAAATACATACACCGTCATCTCTATACACATGGAAATATCTACACCGCTATCTCTATAAACATAGAAATATCTACACCGCCATCTCTATAAAAATGGAAATATCTACACCGCCATCGGCATGAACATGGAAATATCCACACTGCAATATGGATAAACATGGAAATATCTACAGCACCATCTGTATAAACATGGAAATATCCACACTGCCATCTGTGGAAAGACGGAAATATCTACACCACGATCTGTATAAATACGGATATATCTACAACGCTAACTTTATAAACATGGAAATATCTACACCGCTATCTGTATAAACATGGAAATAAATACACCACGATCTGTATAAAGAGGGAGATATCGCCACTGCTATCTGTATAAACTTGGAAATATCTACACCGCCATCTGTATAAACCTGGAAATATCTACACCGCCATCTGTATAAACATGGAAATATCTACAAAAATATCTGTATAAATATGGATATATCTAAACCACTATCTCTATAAACATGGAAATACCTACACCGCTATCTGTATAAACATGGAAATATCTACACTGCTATCAGTATAAACATGGAAATATATACACCGCCATCTGTATAAACATGGAAATATCTACACAGTCATCTGTATAAACATGGAAATATCTACACCTGCATCTCTATAAACATGGAAATATCTACATGGCCATCTGTATATATATATGGAAATATGTACAGTGCCATCTGTATAAACATGGAAATAACTAAACCGCTATCTCAATAAACATGGAAATAACTACAACGCAATCTGTGTAAACATGGAAATATCTACAGGGCTATCTGTGTAAACATGGAAATGTCTACACCGCTAACTGAATAAACATGGAAATATCTACCCCGCAATCTGTGCAAAGATGGAAATATCTACACCACTATCTGTGTAAGCCTGGAAATATCTACACTGCTATCTCTATATACATGGAAATATCTACACCGCCATCTGTATAAACATGGAAATATCTACACAGTCATCTGTGTAAACATGGAAATATCTACACCACCATCTCTTTAAACTTGGAAATATCTACACTGCCATCAGTATACACAAGGAATTATCGACGCACCCATCTGTATAAACATGGAAATATCTACACCGCCATCTCTATAAACATGGAAATACCTACACCGCCATCTCTATAAATATGGAAATATCTACACTGCCATCTCTATAAACACGGAAATATCTACACCGCTATCTGTATAAACATGGAAATATCTCCACTGCCATCTCTATAAAGATGGAAATATGTACACGGCGAGCAGTACAAACATGGAAAAATCTACACCGCTATCTGTATAAACATGGAAATACCAACCCCGCTATCTGTATAAACATGGAAATATATGCACCGCTATCTGTATAAACATGGAAATATCAACACCACTATCTCTGTAAACATGGAAATAATGACACCGCTATCTCTATACACTTGGAAACATCTACAAAGCTATCTCTATAAACATAGAAATATCTACACCGCCCTCTCTATACACATGGAAATATCTACACCGCCATCTTCTTGAACATGGAAATACCTACACCGTTATCTGTATAAACATGGAAATATCTACATCGCTATCTGTATAAATATGGAAATATCTACACCGCCATCTGTTTAAACATGGAAATATCTACACTGCCATCTGTATAAACATGAAAATATCTACACTGCTATCTGTATAAACATGGAAATGTCTACACGGCTATCTCTACAAACATGGAAATATCTACATCGTTATCTGCATAAACATGGAAATATCTACACCGGGTCTGTATAAACATGGAAATATCTACACCGCTATCTGTAAACATGGAAATATCTACACCGCTGTCTCTATAAACATGGAAATATCTACACCGCTGTCTCTATAAACATGGAAATATCTACATCGCCACCTCTATAAACATGGGAATATCTACACCGCTATCTGTACAAACATGGAAGTGTCTACACAGCTATCTCGATAAACATGGTAATGTCCACACCGCTATCTGTATAAGCAGGAAATATCTACACGGCTCTCTAAAAACATGGAAATATCTACACCGCCATCTGTATAAACATGGAAATAACTACACGGTCACCTGTGAAACATGGAAATATCTACACCACTATCTGTATAAACATGGAAATATCTACTCTGCCATCTGCATAAACATGGAAATTACTTCACAGCCATCTGTATAAAGATGGAAATATCTCCACAGTCATCTATATAAACATGGAAATAACTGCACCGCTATCTGTATAAATATGGAAATAGCCACACCGCTGTCTGTATAAACATGGAAATATCATCACCGCCGTTGGTAAAAACATGGAAATATCTACAGAGTCATCTGTATAAACATGGAAATATCTACACCTCTATTTGTATAAACGTGGAAATACATACCTTGCCATCTGTACACACTTGGAAATAACTACACAGCCATCCGTATAAACATGGAAGTATCTACACCGCTATCTCCATAAACATGGAAATATCTACACCGCTGTCTTTATGAACATGGAAGTAACTACACCGTTATCTGTATAAACATGGAAATATCTACAACGCTATCTGCGTAAACATGGAAATAGCTTCACAGCTATCTGTGTAAACATGGAAATATGTACACCGCTATCTGTATAAAGTTGGAAATTTCTAGACCGCCATCTGTATAAACATGGAAATATCTCCACCGCTATCTGTGTAAACATGGAAATATCTCCACCGCTGTCTGTATAAACATGGAAATATCTACACCGCTATCTCTAGACACAGGGAAAAATCTACACCGTCATCTCTTTAAAAATGGAAATGTCTACACCGCTATCTCTATAAACAGGCAAAAATCTACACCGTCATCTCAATAAAAATGGAAATATCTTCACCGCTACCTGAATAAACATGGAAATATCTACACAGCTGTCTGTATGAACATGAAAATAAAAATACCGCTATCTCTATAAACATGGAAATACGTACACCGTCATCTGTACAAACATGGAAATATCTACCCCGTTATCTCTATAAACATGGAAATATCTACAACGACATCTGTATAAACATGGAAATATCGACAAAGCCATCTGTATAAACATTGAAATATGTACACAGCCATCTGCATAAATATGGAAATATCTACAATGCTATCAATGTAAACATGGAAATATCTACACCGCCCTCTGTATAAGCAAGAAAACTTCTACACAGATATCTCTATAAACATGGAAATATCTACACCGCTGTCTCTATAAACTTGGAAATATCTACATCGCCACCTCTATAAACATGGGAATATCTACACCGCTATCTGAATAAACATGGGAATATCTACACCGCTATCTCAATAAACATAGAAATATGTACACCGCTATCTCAATAAACATGGAACTATGTACACCGCTATCTCTACAAACATCGAAATATCTACACCACCATCTCTATAAACATGGAAATATCTACACGCATATCTGTATAAACATGGAAATATCTACACTGCCATCTCAATCAACAGAAATATCTACACTGCCATCTCTATAAACGTGGGAATACCTACACCGCTATCTCTATCAACAGAAATATCTACACTGCCATCTCTATGAACGTGGGAATATCTACAACGCTATCTTTATTAACATGGAAATATCTACACCGCCATCTTTATAAACATGGAAATATCTACTCCGCCATTTGTAGAAACATGGAAATGAATACACCGCTATCTGTATAAACATGGAAATATCTACAACGCTATCTCTATAAACATGGATATATCTACACCGCTATCTGTATAAACATGGAAATATCTACCCTGCTATCTCTATAAACATGGAAATATCTACACCGCTATCTGTACAAACATGGAAGTGTTTACACTGCTATCTCCATAAACATGGAAATATCTACACCATCATCAGTATAAACATGGAAATATCTACACCGCTATCTGTATAAAGATGGAAATATCTAAACCGCCATCTGTATAAACATGGAAATATCTACACCGACATCTGTATAAACATGGAAATATCTCCACCTCCCTCTGTATAAACATGGCAAAATCTACACAGCCATCTTTATATACATGGAAATATCTACACAGCCAAGTGTATAAATATGGAAATATCTACACCACTATCTTTATAAACATGGAAATATTCACACCGCCATCTGTAAAAATACGGATATATCTACACAGTGATCTGTATAAATTTGGAAATATCTACACCGCTATCTGTATAAACATGGAAATATCTTCACTACTATCTTTATCAACATGGAAATATCTACACCGCTATCTGTATAAACTTGGAAATATCTACACCGCTATCTGTATAAACATGGAAAGATCTACACCGCTATCCGTATAAATATGGAAATGTCTCCACCGCTATCTCTATAAACATGGAAATGCCTACACCGCTATCTGTATAAACATGGAAATGACTACATGGCTATCTCTATAAACATCGAAACATCTACACAGTCATCTGCATAAACTTGGAAATACCTACTCAGTCTTCTGTATAAACACGGAAATATCTACACCAACATCTGTATAAACATGGAAATATCTTCACTGTCATATGTATAAACATGGAAATATCTACACAGCCATCTCTATAAACCTGGACATATCTTCAACGCTATCTGTGTAAAGATGGAAATATCAACACTGCTATCTGTATAAACATGGAAATATCTACACCGCCATGTGTATAAACATGGAAATATCTACACCGTCATCTGTATAAACATGGAAATATAACACCGCTATCTGTTCAAACATGGAAATATCTACACTGCTATCTCCATAAACATGGAAATATCTGCACCGCTGTCTGAATAAACATGGAAATATCTGCACCGCTGTCTGTATAAACATGGAAATATCTATACCGCTATCTCTACAAACATGGAAATATCTACACCAACATCTGTATAAACATGGAAATTTCTATACCACCGTCTCTATAAACATGGAAATATCTACGCTGCCATCTGTATAAACATTGAAATATCTACAACACCATCTCTATAAAGATGGAAATATCTACACTGCCATCTGTATACACATGGAAATATCTACACAGCCATCAGTATAAACATGGAAGCATCTACACCGCTATCTCTATTCACATGGAAATACCTATACCGCTATCTCTGTAAACATGGAAATATTTACACCGTCATCTCAATAAACATGAAAAAATCTACACCGCCATCTCCATAAAGATGGAACTACCTACACCTCCATCTGTTTAAACATGGAAATAGTTACACCGCTATCTGTAGAAACATGGAAATATACACACTGCCATCTGTATAAAGATGGAAGTATCTACACCGCGAGCTGTATGAACATGGAAATATCTACTGTATAAACATGGAAGTAACAACACCGCTATCTGTATAAACATGGAAATACCTACACCGCTATCTGCATAAAAATGGAAATATCTATGCCACTATCTCCATAAGCATGGAAATAACTTCAACGTCATCTCTGTAAACATGGAATTATCTACACCGCTATCTCTATAAATATAGAAATATCTACACCGCCATCTGCATAAAAATGGAAATATCCACAACGCCATCTGTGTAAACATGGAAATATCTACAATGTCGTCTGTAAAAAGATGGAAATATCTACACCACGATTTGTATAAACATGGAAATATCTACACCGCTCTCTGTATAAACATGGAAATATCCACACTGCCATCTGTATAAAGATGGAAGTATCTACACCGCGAGCTGTATGAACATGGAAATATCTACTGTATAAACATGGAAGTAACAAAACCGCTATCTGTATAAACATGGAAATACCAACACCGCTATCTGCATAAACATGGAAATATCTACACAGCCATCTCTATAAACATGGAAATATCTACACCACCATCTGCATAAACTTGGAAATATCTATATCGCCATCTGTAAAACATGGAAATATCTACACCGCCATCTGTAAAAACATGGAACTATCTACACAGTCATCTGTATAAACATGGAAATATCTACACCACCATCTGTATAAACATGGAAATATCAGCTATGCCATAGGTATACACATGGAAATATCTACACCGCCATCTGCATATACATGGAAATATCTACACCGCCCTCTGGAAAAACATGGAAATATCTACACCGCTATCTGTAAAAACCTGGAAATATCTACACCACCATTTGTATAAACATAGAAATATCTGCGATGCCATCTGTATTCACATGGAAATATCTAAACCGCCATCTGCATAAACATGGAAATATCTACACCGCCATCTGGAAAAACATGGAAATATCTACACCGCCATCTGTAAAAACCTGGAAATAACTACACAGTCATCTGTATAAACATGGAAATATCTACACCACAGTCTGTATAAACATGGAAATATCTACAATGCCATTTGTATGCACATGGAAGTAACTACACAGCCATCTCTATAAACATGGAAATACCTACACCACTATCTCTATAAACATGGAAATATCTACACCGCCATCTCTATAAACATGACAATATCTACACTGTCATCTAAATAAACATGGAACTATCTTCACCGCCATCTGTATAAACATGGAAATATCCACACCGTCATATGTATAAAAATGGAAATATCTACACCACCATCTGTATAAAAATGGAAATATCTACACGGCAAGCTGTATAAACATGGAAATAACTACACCCCTATCTTTATAAACATGGAAATACCAACACCGCTCTCTGTATAAACATGGAAATATCTACAACGCTATCTGTGTAAACATGGAAATATCTACACTGCTACCAGTATTAACATGGAAATATCTACACAGTCATCTGTACAAAGATGAAAATATCTACACTGCCATCTGTATAAACATGGAAATATCTACACCGCCATATGTATATACATGGAAATATCTACTCCGCAATCTGTATAAAAATGGAAATATCTACACGGCGAGCTGTATAAACATGGAAATATGTACACCGCAATCTTTATAAACATGGAAATACCAACACCGCTCTCTGTACAAACATGGAAATATCTACACCGCTCTCTCTATAAACATGGAAATATCTACACCACCATATGTATAAACATGGAAATAAGCACAATGCCATCTGTATACACAAGGAAATATCTACACTGTCATCTGCAAAAACATGGAAATATATACACCGCCATCTGTATAAACATGGAAATATCTACAACTCTATCTGTATAAACATGGAAATACCTACATCACGATCTGTATAAACATGGAAATATCTACACCGCTATCTGTGTAAACATGGAAATATCTACACCGCTATCTTTGTAAAGATGGAAATATCTACACCACTATCTCTATAAACATGGAAATATCTACACCGCCATCTGTATAAACGTGGAAATATCGACAGCGCCATCTCTATAAACAGGGAAATATCTACACCGCCATCTCTATAAACATGGAAATATCTACACCGCCATCTGTATAAACATGGAAATATCTACACTGCCATCTCCATAAACATGGAACTATCTACACCGCCATCTGTATAAGCATGGAAATATCTACACCGTCATATGTGTTAACATGGAAATATCTACACCGCCATCTGTATAAAAATGGAAATAACTTAACGGTGAGCTTTATAAACATGGAAATATCTACACCACTATCTGTATAAACATGGAATCACCAACACCGCTATCTGTATAAACTTGGAAATATCTACAACGCTATCTGAGTAAACATGAAAATATCTACACCATTAACTGTGTAAACATGGAAATATCTACACCGAAATCTGTGTAAAGATGGAAATATTTACATCGCTATAATGGTAAAGATGGAAAAACCTACACCGCTATCTGTGTAAGCATGGAAATATCTACTCCACTATATATATAAACATGGAAATATCTACACAGCTATGTGTATGAATATGGAAATATCTCCACTGCTATCTGTATAAACATGGAAATATCTACACCGCTATCTTTATAAACATGGAAATACCTACAACGCTATCAGTATAAACATGGAAATATCTACAACGCTATCTGTGTAAACATGGAAATATCCACACCGCTATCTGTGTAAAGATGGAAACATCTACACCACTATCTCTATAAACATGGAAATATCTTCACCACTATATCCATAAACATAGAAACATCTGCAACGCTATCTGTATAAACATGGAAATATCTCAACCACTATCTCAATAAACTTGGAAATATCTTCACTGCCATCTGTGCAAACATGGAAATATCTACACCGTTATATGTGTTAACATGGAAATATCTACAGAGCCATATGTATAAACATGGAAATATCTACACGGCAATCTGAATAAAAATGGAAATATCTACACGGCGAGCTGTATAAACATGGAAATATCTACACCGCAGTCTTTATAAACATGGAAATACCAACACCGCTCTCTGTACAAACATGGAAATATCTACACCGCTATCTGTACAAACATGAAAATATCTTCACTGCCATCTGCATAAACATGGAAAAACCAACACAGCCCTCTGTATTAACATGGAAATTTCTGCAAAGCCATCTGTATAAATATGGAAATGCCTACACCGCTATCTGTATAAACATGGAAATATCTACACCGCTATCTCTATAAACATGGAAATATCTACACTGCCATCTGTATACACATGAAAATATCTACACAGCCATCTGTATAAACATGGAAATAACTACACCTCTATCTCTATAAACATGGAAATACCTACACTGATATGTTTATAAACATGGAAATAACTACACCGCTATCTCTATAAACATGGAAATATCTACACCGCCATCTCTATAAACATGGGAATACCTACACCGCCATCTACATAAACAAGGAAATATCTACACTGGCATCTGTAGAAAGAAGGAAATATCTACAAAGCTATCTGTATAAACATGGAAAAATCTACAACATGATCTGCATGAACATGGAAATATCTACACCATGATCTGTATAAACATGGATATATCTACACTGTTATCTGTATAAACATGGAAATATATATACAGCTATCTGTATAAACATGGAAATATCTACACAGCTATCTGTATAAAAATGGAAATATCTACAACAATATCTCTATAAACATGGAAATATTTACACAGCTATCTGTATGAACATGGAAATAACTTCACCGCTATCATTATAAACATGGAAATACCTACACCGCTATCTCTATAAAAATGGAAATATCTACACCTCTATCTCTATAAACATGGAAATATCTACACCGCTATCTGTATAGATATGGAAATAACTACACCGCTATCTATATACACATGAAAATATCTACACCGCTATCTCTATAAACATGGAAAAATCTACACAGCAACCTCTATAAACATGGAAATATGTTCACCGCCATCTGTAAAAACATGGAAATATCTTCACAGTCATCTGTATAAACATGGAAATATCTACACTGCTATCTCTATAAACATGGAAACATCTACAACGCCATATCTATAAACATGAAAATATCTACATTGCCATCTCCATAAACATGGAACTATCTACACCGCCATCTGTATATACATGGAAATATCTACACTGCCATCTTTATAAACAAGGAAACATCTTCACTGCCATCTTTATAAACATGGAAATATTTACACTGCGATCTGTCTAAACATGGCAATATCTACACAGCTATCTGTATAAACATGGAATTATCAACACCGCCATCTGTATAAACATGGAAATATCTGCACCGCCATCTGTATAAACATGGCAATATCTACACCACTATCTGTATAAACATGAAAATATCTACACCGCGATCAGTTTAAACATGGAAAGATCTACACCGCTATCAGTATAAACATGGAAATACCTACACCGCTATCTGTATAAACATGGAAATATCTACAACGCCATCTGCATAAACATGGAAATATCTACACCGCTATCTCTATAAACATGGAAATATCTACACAGTTATCAGTGTAAACAATGAAATTCATACACCGGTATCTGTATAGACTTGGAAATATCTCACCGACAACTATATCAATATGGAAATGTCTACAACGCTATCTGTGTAAACATGGAAATATCTACACCACTATCTGTGCAAACATGGAAATATCTACACGGTCATCTGTATAAACATGGAAATATCTACACAGCCATCTGTATAAACATGGAAATCTCTACACCGATATGTGTGTAAACATGGAAATATCTCCACTGCTATCTCTATAAATAGAGAAATATCTACACAACTATCTGTATAAACATGGAAATACCTACACTGCCATCTCTATAAACATGGAAATATCCACACCGCCATCTGTGTAAAAATGGAAATATCTACACGGCGAGCAGTATAAACATGGAAATATCTACTCCGTTATCAGTATAAACATGGAAAGACCAACACCGCTATCTGTATAAACGTGGAAATATCTACACCGCTATCTGTATAAACATGGAAATATCTACACCGCGATCTGAAAAAAATGGAAATATATACACCACCATCTCTAAAAACATGAAAATATCTACACTGTCATCTCCGTAAACATGGAACTGTCTACACCGCCATCTGTATATACATGGAAATATCTACAGTGCCATCTCTATACAGATGTAAATATCTACACCGCAAGCAGTATAAACATGGAAATATCTATACCGCTAACTGTGTAAGCATGGAAATAGCAACACCGCTATCTGTATAAACTTGGAAATATCTACACCGCTATAGCTGAAAACTTGCAAATGTCTACATCGCTATCTGTATAATCATGGAAATATCTACACCGCTATCTGTATAAACATGAAAATATCTACACCGACATCTGTAAAAACCTGGAAATACCTACACAGTCATGTGTATAAACATGGAAATATCTACACGGCCATTTGTATAAACATGGAAATGTCTACACTGAAATCTGTATAAACATGGAAATATCTAGAAAGTCATCTCTATAAACATGGAAATATCTACACTGCTATCTGTATAAACATGGAAATTCCCACACCGCTATCTGTATAAACATGGAAATATCTACACCGCTATCCCTATAAACATGGAAATATCAACACCGCTATCTGTATAAAAAGGGAAATATCTACGCCGCTATCTGTATAAACATGGAAATATCTACACCGCTATCACTATTAACATGGAAATACCTACACCGCTATCTCTATGAACATGGAACTATCTACACTGCTATCTCTATAAACATGGAAATATCTACACAGCCAGTCTGTAAACTTGGAAATATATACACCACCATCTGCATAAACATGGAAATATCTACACCGCCGTCTGTATAATCATGGGAATATCTACACCGCTATCTTTATAAACATGGAAATCTCTGCGACACTAACTGTGTAAACATGGAAATATCTACACCGATATCTGTGTAAACATGGATATATCTACACTGCTATCTTTATAAAGATGGAAGTATCTACACCGCTATCTGTAAAACGTGGAAATTTCTACACCGCTATCTGTATAGACGTGGAAATATCTACACTGATATCTGTATAAAGAAGGAAATATCTGAACCGCCATCTGTATAAACATGGAAATGTCTACACCGCCATCTGTATAATCATGGAAATATATACACCGCTATCTGTACAAATACGGAAATATCTACAGTACTATCTCTGTAAACTTGGAAATATCTACACCGCTGTCTTTATAAACATGGAAATATCTACACCGTTATCTCTATAAACATGGAAATATCTACACCGCCATCTGTATAAACATGCAAGTATCTACACAGTCATTGGCATAAACATGGAAATATCTACACCACCATCTCTATAAACATGGAAATATCTACACCGCCGTCTCTATACACATGGAAATGTATACACAGCCATCTATATAAACATGGAAATATTTACACCACTATCTCTATAAATATGGAAATATCTACAACCCTATCTGTATAAACGTGGAAATATCTACACCGCTATCTGTATAAACGTGGAAATAGCTACACTGCTATCTGTAGAAAGATGGAAATATCTACACCGTTATCTCTATTAACATGGAAATAACTACACCGCTATCTGTATAAACATGGAAATATCTACAATGCTATCTGTGTAAACATGGAAATATCTACACAGATATCTGTGTAAACTTGGAAATATCTACACCGCTATCTGTGTAAAGATGGAAATACCAACACCGCAATCTGTGCAAAGATGGAAATATCTACATCGTTATCTCTGTAAACATGGAAATATCTACACCAACATATGTATAAACTTGGAAATATTTACACTGCCATCTGTATAAACATGGAAATATCTACACCGCTATCTGTATCGTCATGGAAATACCTTCACCACTATCTATATAAACATGGAAATATTTGCACCGCTATCTCTGTAAACATGGAAATATCTACACCACCATCTCTATAAACATGGAAATATCTACACCGCCATCTGCATAAACATGGAAATATCTACACTGCCATCTGCATAAGCCTGTAAATATCTACACCTCCATCTGTATAAACATGAAAGTATCTACAGAGCCATCTGCAAAAACATGGAAATAGCTACACGGTCATCTGTATAAACATGGAAATATCTACACAGCTATCTGTATAAACATGGGAATATCTACACTGCAATCTGTATAAACATTTAAATATCTACAGTGCCATCTGTATAAACATGGAAATATCTACAGAGTCATATGTATAAACATGGAAAGATCTACACCACTATCTCTATAAACTTGGAAATATATACACGGCCATCTGTACACACATGGAAATATCTAAACATCCATCTGTATAAACATGGAAATATCTACTCCGCTAACTCTATAAACATGTAAATATCTACACCGCCATCTCTATAAACATGAAAATATCTACACAGGCATCTCCATAAACATGGAACTATATTCACCGCCATCTGTAAAACATGGAAATATCTACACCACTGTCTCTATAAACATGCAAATATCTACACCGATATCTTTATAAAGATGGAAATACCTACACCGCAATCTGTATAAACGTGGAAATATCTACACCGCCATCTCTATAAATATGAAAATATCTACACCGCTATCTCTATAAACATAGAAATATCTACATCGCCATCTCTATAAACATGGAAATATCTACACCAACATCTCCATGAACATTGATATATCTACACCACCATCTGTATAAACATGAAAATTTCTACACGGCCATCTGTATAAACATGGAAATATCTACACTGCCATCTGTAGAAAGTTGGAAATCTCTACACCGCGATCTGTATAAACATGGAAATTTCTACAGCGCTACCTGTATAAACTTGGAACTATCTACACCGCTATCTGTATAAACATTTAAATATCTACACCATGATCTGTATAAACATGGAAATATCTACACCGCTATCTGTAAAAATATGGAAATATCTACAGCGCTATCTCTATAAACATGGAAATAACTACACCGCTACCTGTATAAACATGGAAATATGTACACTGATATCTGTATAAACATGGAAATATCTACACCGCAATCTGTATAAACATGGAAATATCTACACTGTCATCTGTAAACTTAGAAATCTCTACACCACCATCTCTTTAAACATGGAAATAACAACACGGCCATTTGTATACACATGGAAATAACTACACCGCCATTTGTATAAACATGGAAATATCAACAATTGTCTGTATAAAGATGGAAATATCTACACCGTGAGCAGTATACACAAGGAAATATCTTCACCGATATCTGAATAAACATGGAAATTCCAACACCGCTATATGTATAAACATGGAAATATGTACACAGCTATCTCTATCAACTTGGAAATATCTACACTGTCATCTGCACAAACCTGGAAATATCTACAATGCCATCTGTATAAACATGGAAATATCTACAACGCCATCTGTATAATTATGGAAATATCCACACTGCCATCTGTATAAACATGGAAATATCTACAACGCCTTCTCTAAAAACGTGGAAATAACTACACAGTCATCTGTACAAACATGGAATTATCTACACCTCCATGAGTATAAACATGGAAATATCTACAGCGCTATCGGTATAAACATGCAAATATCTACAACGCAATGTGTGCAAAGATGGAAATATCTACACCGCTATCTCTATAAACAAGGAAATATCCGCACCGCTATCTGTGTAAACATAGAAATACCTACACCGCTATCTCTATAAACAAGGAAATATCCGCACCGCTATCTGTGTAAACATAGAAATATCTACACCGCTATCTCTATGAAAATGAAAATATCTACACCGCCATCTGTTTCAACATGGAAATAACCACAAAGTCATTTGTATAAACATGGAAATATCTACACCACCATCTCTGTAAACATGGAAATACCTACACTGACATGTGTATACACATGGAAATAACTTCACAGCCATCAGTATAAACATGGAAACATCCACACCGCTATCTCCATAGACATGGAAATACCTACACCGCTATCTCTATAAACATGGAAATATCTAAACCGCATTCTCAATAAACATGGAAATATCTACACCGCCATCTGTATAAACATTAAAATATATACGCCACCATCTCCATTAACATGGAACTATCTACACCGCCGTTTGTGTAAACATGGAAGTATCTACACAGCTATCTGTATAAACATGGAAATATCAACACTGCCATCTGTACAAAGATGGAAATAACTACACCGTGATCTGCATAAACACGGAAATATCTACACTGCTATCTGTATAAACATGGAAAAATCTACACAGCTATCTGTATAAAAGTTGAAATATGTACAGCACAATCTCTATAAACATTGAAATACTTACACCGCCATGTCTATAAACATGGAAATATCTACATCGCTATCACTATAAACATGGAAATATCTTCACCGCCATCTGCATAAACATGGAAATATCTACACCGCCATCTATATACACATGGAAGTACCTACACCGCCATCTGTATAAACATGGAAATATCTACACTGCCATGTGTGGAAAGATGGAAATATCTACACCGTGATCTGTATTAACATGGAAATTTCTACACAGCTACTTCTGTAAACATGGAAGTATATACACCGCTATCTGTATAAACATGGAAATATCTAAACCACGATCTGTATAAACATGGAAATATCTACACTGGTATCTGTATAAATATGGAAATATCTTCACCGCTATCTGTATAAATATGGAAATATCAACACCACCATCAGTAAAAACATGGAAATATCTGCACCGACATCTGTATAATAATGGAAATATCTACACATCAATCTGTATAAACATGGAAATATCTACACCGCCATCTGTATAAACTTGGAAATATCAACGCCGCAATCTGTTTAAATATGGAAATACCTAAACCGCTATCTCTATAGACATGGAAATATCTACACCGCTATCTGTATAAACATGGGAATATCTACATAACTAGCTCTATCAACATGGAAATACTTACACTGCAATCTCTATAAACATGGAAATATTTACACCGCTATCTCTATAAACATAGAAATATCTACACCGTCATCTCTATAAACATGGAAATATCTACAATGCCATCTGCATAAACATGGAAACATCTACAACGCCATCTGTATAAACATGGAAATATCCACACCGACATCTGTATAAACATGGAAATATCTACACCGCCATCTGTATAAACATGGAAATATCTACACCGTCATCTGTATAAACTTGGAAATATCTACACCGCAATCTCTTTAAATATGGAAATACCTAAACCGCTATCTCTATACACATGGAAATATCTACACCGCTATCTGTATAAACATAGAAATATCTACACCGCTATCTCTATAAACATGGAAACATGTACACCGCCATCTGCACAAACATAGAAATATCTAGACAGTCATCTGTATAAACATGGAAATATCTACACCACCATCTCTATAAACATGGAAATATCTACAAGGCCATCTGTATACACATGGAAATATCTACACAGCCATCTGTATAAACATGGAAATATTTACACGGCTATCTCTATAAATGTGGAAATATCCACACCACTATCTGTATAAACGTGGAAATATCTACATCGCTATCTGTATAAACGTGGAAATATCTACACCGCTATCTGTATAAACATGGAAATATCTACACCGCTATCTCTATAAATATGAAAATATCTACATCGACATCTGTATAAACACAGAAATAACCACACACAGTCATCTGAATAAACATGGAAATATCTACACCACCATCTGTAAACACGGAAATGTCTACAATGGAATCTGCATAAACATGGAAATACCTACACCGATATCTGTGTAAAGATGGAAATATCTACACTGCAATCTGTGCAAAGATGGAAATATCTACACCGTTATCTCTAATAACATGGAAATATCTACACCGTTAACTGTATAAAATGGAAATATGTACACCGCTATCTCTATAAACATGGAAATATCTACATCGCCATCTGTATAAACTTCCAAATATCTGCACAGTCATCAATATAAACATGTAAATATCTACACCACCATCTCTATAAACATGGAAATATATGCAGCACTCTCTGTATGAAGATGCAAATATCTACACCCTTATCTGTATAAACATGGAATTATCTACACTGGTATCTGTATAAATATGGTAATATTTACACCGCTACCTCTATAAACATGGAAATATCTACACCGCTATCTCTATAAACATGGAAATATCTACACCTCTATCTCTATAAATATGAAAATATCTACACCGCCATCTGTATAAACATGGAAATATGTACACAGTCAGCTTTAAAAACATGGAAATATCTGCACAGCCATCTGTATAAACATGGAAATATCTAAACCGCTATCTTTATAAACATGGAAATATCTACACCGCTATCTCTATAAACATGGAAATATCTACACCGATATGTGTGTAAACATGGAAATATCTCCACTGCTATCTCTATAAATAGAGAAATATCTACACAACTATCTGTATAAACATGGAAATACCTACACTGCCATCTCTATAAACATGGAAATATCCACACCGCCATCTGTGTAAAAATGGAAATATCTACACGGCGAGCAGTATAAACATGGAAATATCTACTCCGTTATCAGTATAAACATGGAAAGACCAACACCGCTATCTGTATAAACGTGGAAATATCTACACCGCTATCTGTATAAACATGGAAATATCTACACCGCGATCTGAAAAAAATGGAAATATATACACCACCATCTCTAAAAACATGAAAATATCTACACTGTCATCTCCGTAAACATGGAACTGTCTACACCGCCATCTGTATATACATGGAAATATCTACAGTGCCATCTCTATACAGATGTAAATATCTACACCGCAAGCAGTATAAAGATGGAAATATCTATACCGCTAACTGTGTAAGCATGGAAATAGCAACACCGCTATCTGTATAAACTTGGAAATATCTACACCGCTATAGCTGAAAACTTGCAAATGTCTACATCGCTATCTGTATAATCATGGAAATATCTACACCGCTATCTGTATAAACATGAAAATATCTACACCGACATCTGTAAAAACCTGGAAATACCTACACAGTCATGTGTATAAACATGGAAATATCTACACGGCCATTTGTATAAACATGGAAATGTCTACACTGAAATCTGTATAAACATGGAAATATCTAGAAAGTCATCTCTATAAACATGGAAATATCTACACCGCTATCTGTATAAACATGGAAATTCCCACACCGCTATCTGTATAAACATGGAAATATCTACACCGCTATCCCTATAAACATGGAAATATCAACACCGCTATCTGTATAAAAAGGGAAATATCTACGCCGCTATCTGTATAAACATGGAAATATCTACACCGCTATCACTATTAACATGGAAATACCTACACCGCTATCTCTATGAACATGGAACTATCTACACTGCTATCTCTATAAACATGGAAATATCTACACAGCCAGTCTGTAAACTTGGAAATATATACACCACCATCTGCATAAACATGGAAATATCTACACCGCCGTCTGTATAATCATGGGAATATCTACACCGCTATCTTTATAAACATGGAAATCTCTGCGACACTAACTGTGTAAACATGGAAATATCTACACCGATATCTGTGTAAACATGGATATATCTACACTGCTATCTTTATAAAGATGGAAGTATCTACACCGCTATCTGTAAAACGTGGAAATTTCTACACCGCTATCTGTATAGACGTGGAAATATCTACACTGATATCTGTATAAAGAAGGAAATATCTGAACCGCCATCTGTATAAACATGGAAATGTCTACACCGCCATCTGTATAATCATGGAAATATATACACCGCTATCTGTACAAATACGGAAATATCTACAGTACTATCTCTGTAAACTTGGAAATATCTACACCGCTGTCTTTATAAACATGGAAATATCTACACCGTTATCTCTATAAACATGGAAATATCTACACCGCCATCTGTATAAACATGCAAGTATCTACACAGTCATTGGCATAAACATGGAAATATCTACACCACCATCTCTATAAACATGGAAATATCTACACCGCCGTCTCTATACACATGGAAATGTATACACAGCCATCTATATAAACATGGAAATATTTACACCACTATCTCTATAAATATGGAAATATCTACAACCCTATCTGTATAAACGTGGAAATATCTACACCGCTATCTGTATAAACGTGGAAATAGCTACACTGCTATCTGTAGAAAGATGGAAATATCTACACCGTTATCTCTATTAACATGGAAATAACTACACCGCTATCTGTATAAACATGGAAATATCTACAATGCTATCTGTGTAAACATGGAAATATCTACACAGATATCTGTGTAAACTTGGAAATATCTACACCGCTATCTGTGTAAAGATGGAAATACCAACACCGCAATCTGTGCAAAGATGGAAATATCTACATCGTTATCTCTGTAAACATGGAAATATCTACACCAACATATGTATAAACTTGGAAATATTTACACTGCCATCTGTATAAACATGGAAATATCTACACCGCTATCTGTATCGTCATGGAAATACCTTCACCACTATCTATATAAACATGGAAATATTTGCACCGCTATCTCTGTAAACATGGAAATATCTACACCACCATCTCTATAAACATGGAAATATCTACACCGCCATCTGCATAAACATGGAAATATCTACACTGCCATCTGCATAAGCCTGTAAATATCTACACCTCCATCTGTATAAACATGAAAGTATCTACAGAGCCATCTGCAAAAACATGGAAATAGCTACACGGTCATCTGTATAAACATGGAAATATCTACACAGCTATCTGTATAAACATGGGAATATCTACACTGCAATCTGTATAAACATTTAAATATCTACAGTGCCATCTGTATAAACATGGAAATATCTACAGAGTCATATGTATAAACATGGAAAGATCTACACCACTATCTCTATAAACTTGGAAATATATACACGGCCATCTGTACACACATGGAAATATCTAAACATCCATCTGTATAAACATGGAAATATCTACTCCGCTAACTCTATAAACATGTAAATATCTAAACCGCCATCTCTATAAACATGAAAATATCTACACAGGCATCTCCATAAACATGGAACTATATTCACCGCCATCTGTAAAACATGGAAATATCTACACCACTGTCTCTATAAACATGCAAATATCTACACCGATATCTTTATAAAGATGGAAATACCTACACCGCAATCTGTATAAACGTGGAAATATCTACACCGCCATCTCTATAAATATGAAAATATCTACACCGCTATCTCTATAAACATAGAAATATCTACATCGCCATCTCTATAAACATGGAAATATCTACACCAACATCTCCATGAACATTGATATATCTACACCACCATCTGTATAAACATGAAAATTTCTACACGGCCATCTGTATAAACATGGAAATATCTACACTGCCATCTGTAGAAAGTTGGAAATCTCTACACCGCGATCTGTATAAACATGGAAATTTCTACAGCGCTACCTGTATAAACTTGGAACTATCTACACCGCTATCTGTATAAACATTTAAATATCTACACCATGATCTGTATAAACATGGAAATATCTACACCGCTATCTGTAAAAATATGGAAATATCTACAGCGCTATCTCTATAAACATGGAAATAACTACACCGCTACCTGTATAAACATGGAAATATGTACACTGATATCTGTATAAACATGGAAATATCTACACCGCAATCTGTATAAACATGGAAATATCTACACTGTCATCTGTAAACTTAGAAATCTCTACACCACCATCTCTTTAAACATGGAAATAACAACACGGCCATTTGTATACACATGGAAATAACTACACCGCCATTTGTATAAACATGGAAATATCAACAATTGTCTGTATAAAGATGGAAATATCTACACCGTGAGCAGTATACACAAGGAAATATCTTCACCGATATCTGAATAAACATGGAAATTCCAACACCGCTATATGTATAAACATGGAAATATGTACACAGCTATCTCTATCAACTTGGAAATATCTACACTGTCATCTGCACAAACCTGGAAATATCTACAATGCCATCTGTATAAACATGGAAATATCTACAACGCCATCTGTATAATTATGGAAATATCCACACTGCCATCTGTATAAACATGGAAATATCTACAACGCCTTCTCTAAAAACGTGGAAATAACTACACAGTCATCTGTACAAACATGGAATTATCTACACCTCCATGAGTATAAACATGGAAATATCTACAGCGCTATCGGTATAAACATGCAAATATCTACAACGCAATGTGTGCAAAGATGGAAATATCTACACCGCTATCTCTATAAACAAGGAAATATCCGCACCGCTATCTGTGTAAACATAGAAATATCTACACCGCTATCTCTATGAAAATGAAAATATCTACACCGCCATCTGTTTCAACATGGAAATAACCACAAAGTCATTTGTATAAACATGGAAATATCTACACCACCATCTCTGTAAACATGGAAATACCTACACTGACATGTGTATACACATGGAAATAACTTCACAGCCATCAGTATAAACATGGAAACATCCACACCGCTATCTCCATAGACATGGAAATACCTACACCGCTATCTCTATAAACATGGAAATATCTAAACCGCATTCTCAATAAACATGGAAATATCTACACCGCCATCTGTATAAACATTAAAATATATACGCCACCATCTCCATTAACATGGAACTATCTACACCGCCGTTTGTGTAAACATGGAAGTATCTACACAGCTATCTGTATAAACATGGAAATATCAACACTGCCATCTGTACAAAGATGGAAATAACTACACCGTGATCTGCATAAACACGGAAATATCTACACTGCTATCTGTATAAACATGGAAAAATCTACACAGCTATCTGTATAAAAGTTGAAATATGTACAGCACAATCTCTATAAACATTGAAATACTTACACCGCCATGTCTATAAACATGGAAATATCTACATCGCTATCACTATAAACATGGAAATATCTTCACCGCCATCTGCATAAACATGGAAATATCTACACCGCCATCTATATACACATGGAAGTACCTACACCGCCATCTGTATAAACATGGAAATATCTACACTGCCATGTGTGGAAAGATGGAAATATCTACACCGTGATCTGTATTAACATGGAAATTTCTACACAGCTACTTCTGTAAACATGGAAGTATATACACCGCTATCTGTATAAACATGGAAATATCTAAACCACGATCTGTATAAACATGGAAATATCTACACTGGTATCTGTATAAATATGGAAATATCTTCACCGCTATCTGTATAAATATGGAAATATCAACACCACCATCAGTAAAAACATGGAAATATCTGCACCGACATCTGTATAATAATGGAAATATCTACACATCAATCTGTATAAACATGGAAATATCTACACCGCCATCTGTATAAACTTGGAAATATCAACGCCGCAATCTGTTTAAATATGGAAATACCTAAACCGCTATCTCTATAGACATGGAAATATCTACACCGCTATCTGTATAAACATGGGAATATCTACATAACTAGCTCTATCAACATGGAAATACTTACACTGCAATCTCTATAAACATGGAAATATTTACACCGCTATCTCTATAAACATAGAAATATCTACACCGTCATCTCTATAAACATGGAAATATCTACAATGCCATCTGCATAAACATGGAAACATCTACAACGCCATCTGTATAAACATGGAAATATCCACACCGACATCTGTATAAACATGGAAATATCTACACCGCCATCTGTATAAACATGGAAATATCTACACCGTCATCTGTATAAACTTGGAAATATCTACACCGCAATCTCTTTAAATATGGAAATACCTAAACCGCTATCTCTATACACATGGAAATATCTACACCGCTATCTGTATAAACATAGAAATATCTACACCGCTATCTCTATAAACATGGAAACATGTACACCGCCATCTGCACAAACATAGAAATATCTAGACAGTCATCTGTATAAACATGGAAATATCTACACCACCATCTCTATAAACATGGAAATATCTACAAGGCCATCTGTATACACATGGAAATATCTCCACAGCTGTCTGTATAAACATGGAAATATTTACACGGCTATCTCTATAAATGTGGAAATATCCACACCACTATCTGTATAAACGTGGAAATATCTAAACCGCTATCTGTATAAACATGGAAATATCTACACCGCTATCTGTATAAACATGGAAATATCTACACCGCTGTCTGTATAAACATGGAAATATCTCCACTGCTATCTGTATAAACATGGAAATATCTACACCGCTACCTCTATAAACATGGAAATATTTACACCGCTATCTGTACAAACATGGAAATATCTATACCGCTCTCTCTGTAAGCATGGAAATGTCTACACCGCTATCTGTATAAACATGGAAATATCTAAACAGCTATCTCTATAAACATTTAAATACCTACTACGTTATCTGTGTTAACATGGAAATATCTACGGAGATATCTGTGTAAACATGGAAATATCTACACCGCTACCAGAAGAAACATGGAAATATATGCACTGCAATCTGTGCAAATATGAAAATATATACACTGCTATCTGTGGAAACATGGAAATATCTACACCGCCATGTGTAAAAACATAGAAGTATCTACACTGCTATATGTATAAATATGGAAATATATACACCGCTATCTCCATAGACATCTAACTATCTACACTGCTATCTGTATAAACATGGAAATATCTACACCGCTATCTCTATAAACATGGAAATATCTTCACTGCCATCTGTATAAACATGGAAATATATACACAGTCATCTTTATAAACGTGGAAATATCTACACCACCATCTCTTAAAACATGGAAATATCTACACTGCCCTCTGTATACTCAAGGAAATATCTACACAGCCATCTGTATCAACATGGAAATATCTACACCGCCATCTCTATAAACATGGAAATACCTTCACCGCTGTCACTATAAACATGGAAATATCTACACCGCCATCTCTATAATCATGGAAATATCTACACGGCCATCTCTATAAACAGGAAAATATCTACACCGCCATCTCCATAAATATGGAACTATCTACACCGACATCTGTATCAACACGGAAATGTCTACACCGCTATCTGTATAAACATGGAAATATCTACATTGCCATTTCTATAAAGACGGAAATATCTACACCGCAAGCTGTATAAACATGGAAATTTCGACACCACTATATGTATAAACATGGAAATACCAACACCGCCATCTGTATAAACATGGAAATATCTACACCGCTATCTGTATAAACATGGAAATATATACACCACTATCTCTATAAACATTCAAATACATACACCGTCATCTCTATACACATGGAAATATCTACAACGCTATCTCTACAAAAATAGAAATATCTACACCGCCACCTCTATAAACATGGAAATATCTTCACCGCCATCTGCATGAACATTGAAATATCTACACCACTATCTATAAAAACATAGAAATATCTACAGCACCATCTGTATAAACATGCAAATATCTACACCGCTACCTTATAAACATGGAAATATCTACACCGCTATCTGTATAAACGTGGAAATATCGACACCGCTATCTCTATAAACATGAAAATACTTACACCGCATCTCAATAACCATGCAAATATTTACGCCGCTACCTCTATAAACATAGAAATTTCTACACCGCCATCTCTATAAACATGGAAATATCTACACCGCCATCTGCATAAACATGGAAATATCCACACCGCCATCTGTATAAACATAGAAATATCTACACTGCCATCTGTAGAAAGATGGAAATACCTACACCGCGATCTGTATCATAATAGAAATTTCTACACCGCTACCTGAATAAACATGGAAATATATGCACCGCAATCTGTGCAAAGATGAAAATATATACAGCGCTATCTGTGTAAACAAGGAAATATCTACACTGCCATCTCTATAAACATGGAAATATCTACACCGCCATCTGTAAAAACATGGAAGTATCTACTCTGCAATCTGTATAAATATGGAAATATCTACACCGCTATCTCTATAAACATGGAAATATCTACACTGCTATCTGTATAAACATGGAAATAATTACACCGCTATCTCTATAAACATGGAAACAACTTCACCGCCATCCATATAAACATGGAAATATCTACACAGTCATCTTTATAATCGTGGAAATATCTGCACCACCATCTCTTAAAACATGGAAATATCTACACTGCCCTCTGTATACTCAAGGAAATATCTACAAAGCCATCTGTATCAACATGGAAATATCTACACCGCCATCTCTATAAACATGGAAATACCTACACCGCTATCTCTATAAACATGGAAATATCTACACGGCCATCTCTATAAACATGGAAATATCTTCACGGCCATCTGTATAAACAGGAAAATATCCACACAGCCATCTCCATAAATATGGAACTATCTACACCGCCATCTGTATCAACACGGAAATGTCTACACCGCTATTTGTATAAACATGGAAATTTCGAAATTGCCATTTATATAAAGATGGAAATATCTACACCAAAATCTGTATAAACATGGAAATTTCTGCACCACTATATGTATAAACATGGAAATACCAACACCGCAAGCTGTATAAACATGGAAATTTCTGCACCACTATATGTATAAACATGGAAATACCAACACCGCCATCTGTATAAACATGGAAATATCTACACCGCTATCTGTATAAACATGGAAATATATACACCACTATCTCTATAAACATGGAAATACATACACCGTCATCTCTATACACATGGAAATATCTACACCGCTATCTCTATAAACATAGAAATATCTACACCGCCATCTCTATAAAAATGGAAATATCTACACCGCCATCGGCATGAACATGGAAATATCCACACTGCAATATGGATAAACATGGAAATATCTACAGCACCATCTGTATAAACATGGAAATATCCACACTGCCATCTGTGGAAAGACGGAAATATCTACACCACGATCTGTATAAATACGGATATATCTACAACGCTAACTTTATAAACATGGAAATATCTACACCGCTATCTGTATAAACATGGAAATAAATACACCACGATCTGTATAAAGAGGGAGATATCGCCACTGCTATCTGTATAAACTTGGAAATATCTACACCGCCATCTGTATAAACCTGGAAATATCTACACCGCCATCTGTATAAACATGGAAATATCTACAAAAATATCTGTATAAATATGGATATATCTAAACCACTATCTCTATAAACATGGAAATACCTACACCGCTATCTGTATAAACATGGAAATATCTACACTGCTATCAGTATAAACATGGAAATATATACACCGCCATCTGTATAAACATGGAAATATCTACACAGTCATCTGTATAAACATGGAAATATCTACACCTGCATCTCTATAAACATGGAAATATCTACATGGCCATCTGTATATATATATGGAAATATGTACAGTGCCATCTGTATAAACATGGAAATAACTAAACCGCTATCTCAATAAACATGGAAATAACTACAACGCAATCTGTGTAAACATGGAAATATCTACAGGGCTATCTGTGTAAACATGGAAATGTCTACACCGCTAACTGAATAAACATGGAAATATCTACCCCGCAATCTGTGCAAAGATGGAAATATCTACACCACTATCTGTGTAAGCCTGGAAATATCTACACTGCTATCTCTATATACATGGAAATATCTACACCGCCATCTGTATAAACATGGAAATATCTACACAGTCATCTGTGTAAACATGGAAATATCTACACCACCATCTCTTTAAACTTGGAAATATCTACACTGCCATCAGTATACACAAGGAATTATCGACGCACCCATCTGTATAAACATGGAAATATCTACACCGCCATCTCTATAAACATGGAAATACCTACACCGCCATCTCTATAAATATGGAAATATCTACACTGCCATCTCTATAAACACGGAAATATCTACACCGCTATCTGTATAAACATGGAAATATCTCCACTGCCATCTCTATAAAGATGGAAATATGTACACGGCGAGCAGTACAAACATGGAAAAATCTACACCGCTATCTGTATAAACATGGAAATACCAACCCCGCTATCTGTATAAACATGGAAATATATGCACCGCTATCTGTATAAACATGGAAATATCAACACCACTATCTCTGTAAACATGGAAATAATGACACCGCTATCTCTATACACTTGGAAACATCTACAAAGCTATCTCTATAAACATAGAAATATCTACACCGCCCTCTCTATACACATGGAAATATCTACACCGCCATCTTCTTGAACATGGAAATACCTACACCGTTATCTGTATAAACATGGAAATATCTACATCGCTATCTGTATAAATATGGAAATATCTACACCGCCATCTGTTTAAACATGGAAATATCTACACTGCCATCTGTATAAACATGAAAATATCTACACTGCTATCTGTATAAACATGGAAATGTCTACACGGCTATCTCTACAAACATGGAAATATCTACATCGTTATCTGCATAAACATGGAAATATCTACACCGGGTCTGTATAAACATGGAAATATCTACACCGCTATCTGTAAACATGGAAATATCTACACCGCTGTCTCTATAAACATGGAAATATCTACACCGCTGTCTCTATAAACATGGAAATATCTACATCGCCACCTCTATAAACATGGGAATATCTACACCGCTATCTGTACAAACATGGAAGTGTCTACACAGCTATCTCGATAAACATGGTAATGTCCACACCGCTATCTGTATAAGCAGGAAATATCTACACGGCTCTCTAAAAACATGGAAATATCTACACCGCCATCTGTATAAACATGGAAATAACTACACGGTCACCTGTGAAACATGGAAATATCTACACCACTATCTGTATAAACATGGAAATATCTACTCTGCCATCTGCATAAACATGGAAATTACTTCACAGCCATCTGTATAAAGATGGAAATATCTCCACAGTCATCTATATAAACATGGAAATAACTGCACCGCTATCTGTATAAATATGGAAATAGCCACACCGCTGTCTGTATAAACATGGAAATATCATCACCGCCGTTGGTAAAAACATGGAAATATCTACAGAGTCATCTGTATAAACATGGAAATATCTACACCTCTATTTGTATAAACGTGGAAATACATACCTTGCCATCTGTACACACTTGGAAATAACTACACAGCCATCCGTATAAACATGGAAGTATCTACACCGCTATCTCCATAAACATGGAAATATCTACACCGCTGTCTTTATGAACATGGAAGTAACTACACCGTTATCTGTATAAACATGGAAATATCTACAACGCTATCTGCGTAAACATGGAAATAGCTTCACAGCTATCTGTGTAAACATGGAAATATGTACACCGCTATCTGTATAAAGTTGGAAATTTCTAGACCGCCATCTGTATAAACATGGAAATAACTCCACCGCTATCTGTGTAAACATGGAAATATCTCCACCGCTGTCTGTATAAACATGGAAATATCTACACCGCTATCTCTAGACACAGGGAAAAATCTACACCGTCATCTCTTTAAAAATGGAAATGTCTACACCGCTATCTCTATAAACAGGCAAATATCTACACCGTCATCTCAATAAAAATGGAAATATCTTCACCGCTACCTGAATAAACATGGAAATATCTACACAGCTCTCTGTATGAACATGAAAATAAAAATACCGCTATCTCTATAAACATGGAAATACGTACACCGTCATCTGTACAAACATGGAAATATCTACCCCGTTATCTCTATAAACATGGAAATATCTACAACGACATCTGTATAAACATGGAAATATCGACAAAGCCATCTGTATAAACATTGAAATATGTACACAGCCATCTGCATAAATATGGAAATATCTACAATGCTATCAATGTAAACATGGAAATATCTACACCGCCCTCTGTATAAGCAAGAAAACTTCTACACAGATATCTCTATAAACATGGAAATATCTACACCGCTGTCTCTATAAACTTGGAAATATCTACATCGCCACCTCTATAAACATGGGAATATCTACACCGCTATCTGAATAAACATGGGAATATCTACACCGCTATCTCAATAAACATAGAAATATGTACACCGCTATCTCAATAAACATGGAACTATGTACACCGCTATCTCTACAAACATCGAAATATCTACACCACCATCTCTATAAACATGGAAATATCTACACGCATATCTGTATAAACATGGAAATATCTACACTGCCATCTCAATCAACAGAAATATCTACACTGCCATCTCTATAAACGTGGGAATACCTACACTGCTATCTCTATCAACAGAAATATCTACACTGCCATCTCTATGAACGTGGGAATATCTACAACGCTATCTTTATTAACATGGAAATATCTACACCGCCATCTTTATAAACATGGAAATATCTACTCCGCCATTTGTAGAAACATGGAAATGAATACACCGCTATCTGTATAAACATGGAAATATCTACAACGCTATCTCTATAAACATGGATATATCTACACCGCTATCTGTATAAACATGGAAATATCTACCCTGCTATCTCTATAAACATGGAAATATCTACACCGCTATCTGTACAAACATGGAAGTGTTTACACTGCTATCTCCATAAACATGGAAATATCTACACCATCATCAGTATAAACATGGAAATATCTACACCGCTATCTGTATAAAGATGGAAATATCTAAACCGCCATCTGTATAAACATGGAAATATCTACACCGACATCTGTATAAACATGGAAATATCTCCACCTCCCTCTGTATAAACATGGCAAAATCTACACAGCCATCTTTATATACATGGAAATATCTACACAGCCAAGTGTATAAATATGGAAATATCTACACCACTATCTTTATAAACATGGAAATATTCACACCGCCATCTGTAAAAATACGGATATATCTACACAGTGATCTGTATAAATTTGGAAATATCTACACCGCTATCTGTATAAACATGGAAATATCTTCACTACTATCTTTATCAACATGGAAATATCTACACCGCTATCTATATAAACTTGGAAATATCTACACCGCTATCTGTATAAACATGGAAAGATCTACACCGCTATCCGTATAAATATGGAAATGTCTCCACCGCTATCTCTATAAACATGGAAATGCCTACACCGCTATCTGTATAAACATGGAAATGACTACATGGCTATCTCTATAAACATCGAAACATCTACACAGTCATCTGCATAAACTTGGAAATACCTACTCAGTCTTCTGTATAAACACGGAAATATCTACACCAACATCTGTATAAACATGGAAATATCTTCACTGTCATATGTATAAACATGGAAATATCTACACAGCCATCTCTATAAACCTGGACATATCTTCAACGCTATCTGTGTAAAGATGGAAATATCAACACTGCTATCTGTATAAACATGGAAATATCTACACCGCCATGTGTATAAACATGGAAATATCTACACCGTCATCTGTATAAACATGGAAATATAACACCGCTATCTGTTCAAACATGGAAATATCTACACTGCTATCTCCATAAACATGGAAATATCTGCACCGCTGTCTGAATAAACATGGAAATATCTGCACCGCTGTCTGTATAAACATGGAAATATCTATACCGCTATCTCTACAAACATGGAAATATCTACACCAACATCTGTATAAACATGGAAATTTCTAAACCACCGTCTCTATAAACATGGAAATATCTACGCTGCCATCTGTATAAACATTGAAATATCTACAACACCATCTCTATAAAGATGGAAATATCTACACTGCCATCTGTATACACATGGAAATATCTACACAGCCATCAGTATAAACATGGAAGCATCTACACCGCTATCTCTATTCACATGGAAATACCTATACCGCTATCTCTGTAAACATGGAAATATTTACACCGTCATCTCAATAAACATGAAAAAATCTACACCGCCATCTCCATAAAGATGGAACTACCTACACCTCCATCTGTTTAAACATGGAAATAGTTACACCGCTATCTGTAGAAACATGGAAATATACACACTGCCATCTGTATAAAGATGGAAGTATCTACACCGCGAGCTGTATGAACATGGAAATATCTACTGTATAAACATGGAAGTAACAACACCGCTATCTGTATAAACATGGAAATACCTACACCGCTATCTGCATAAAAATGGAAATATCTATGCCACTATCTCCATAAGCATGGAAATAACTTCAACGTCATCTCTGTAAACATGGAATTATCTACACCGCTATCTCTATAAATATAGAAATATCTACACCGCCATCTGCATAAAAATGGAAATATCCACAACGCCATCTGTGTAAACATGGAAATATCTACAATGTCGTCTGTAAAAAGATGGAAATATCTACACCACGATTTGTATAAACATGGAAATATCTACACCGCTCTCTGTATAAACATGGAAATATCCACACTGCCATCTGTATAAAGATGGAAGTATCTACACCGCGAGCTGTATGAACATGGAAATATCTACTGTATAAACATGGAAGTAACAAAACCGCTATCTGTATAAACATGGAAATACCAACACCGCTATCTGCATAAACATGGAAATATCTACACAGCCATCTCTATAAACATGGAAATATCTACACCACCATCTGCATAAACTTGGAAATATCTATATCGCCATCTGTAAAACACGGAAATATCTACACCGCCATCTGTAAAAACATGGAACTATCTACACAGTCATCTGTATAAACATGGAAATATCTACACCACCATCTGTATAAACATGGAAATATCAGCTATGCCATAGGTATACACATGGAAATATCTACACCGCCATCTGCATATACATGGAAATATCTACACCGCCCTCTGGAAAAACATGGAAATATCTACACCGCTATCTGTAAAAACCTGGAAATATCTACACCACCATTTGTATAAACATAGAAATATCTGCGATGCCATCTGTATTCACATGGAAATATCTAAACCGCCATCTGCATAAACATGGAAATATCTACACCGCCATCTGGAAAAACATGGAAATATCTACACCGCCATCTGTAAAAACCTGGAAATAACTACACAGTCATCTGTATAAACATGGAAATATCTACACCACAGTCTGTATAAACATGGAAATATCTACAATGCCATTTGTATGCACATGGAAGTAACTACACAGCCATCTCTATAAACATGGAAATACCTACACCACTATCTCTATAAACATGGAAATATCTACACCGCCATCTCTATAAACATGACAATATCTACACTGTCATCTAAATAAACATGGAACTATCTTCACCGCCATCTGTATAAACATGGAAATATCCACACCGTCATATGTATAAAAATGGAAATATCTACACCACCATCTGTATAAAAATGGAAATATCTACACGGCGAGCTGTATAAACATGGAAATAACTACACCCCTATCTTTATAAACATGGAAATACCAACACCGCTCTCTGTATAAACATGGAAATATCTACAACGCTATCTGTGTAAACATGGAAATATCTACACTGCTACCAGTATTAACATGGAAATATCTACACAGTCATCTGTACAAAGATGAAAATATCTACACTGCCATCTGTATAAACATGGAAATATCTACACCGCCATATGTATATACATGGAAATATCTACTCCGCAATCTGTATAAAAATGGAAATATCTACACGGCGAGCTGTATAAACATGGAAATATGTACACCGCAATCTTTATAAACATGGAAATACCAACACCGCTCTCTGTACAAACATGGAAATATCTAAACCGCTCTCTCTATAAACATGGAAATATCTACACCACCATATGTATAAACATGGAAATAAGCACAATGCCATCTGTATACACAAGGAAATATCTACACTGTCATCTGCAAAAACATGGAAATATATACACCGCCATCTGTATAAACATGGAAATATCTACAACTCTATCTGTATAAACATGGAAATACCTACATCACGATCTGTATAAACATGGAAATATCTACACCGCTATCTGTGTAAACATGGAAATATCTACACCGCTATCTTTGTAAAGATGGAAATATCTACACCACTATCTCTATAAACATGGAAATATCTACACCGCCATCTGTATAAACGTGGAAATATCGACAGCGCCATCTCTATAAACAGGGAAATATCTACACCGCCATCTCTATAAACATGGAAATATCTACACCGCCATCTGTATAAACATGGAAATATCTACACTGCCATCTCCATAAACATGGAACTATCTACACCGCCATCTGTATAAGCATGGAAATATCTACACCGTCATATGTGTTAACATGGAAATATCTACACCGCCATCTGTATAAAAATGGAAATAACTTAACGGTGAGCTTTATAAACATGGAAATATCTACACCACTATCTGTATAAACATGGAATCACCAACACCGCTATCTGTATAAACTTGGAAATATCTACAACGCTATCTGAGTAAACATGAAAATATCTACACCATTAACTGTGTAAACATGGAAATATCTACACCGAAATCTGTGTAAAGATGGAAATATCTACATCGCTATAATGGTAAAGATGGAAAAACCTACACCGCTATCTGTGTAAGCATGGAAATATCTACTCCACTATATATATAAACATGGAAATATCTACACAGCTATGTGTATGAATATGGAAATATCTCCACTGCTATCTGTATAAACATGGAAATATCTACACCGCTATCTTTATAAACATGGAAATACCTACAACGCTATCAGTATAAACATGGAAATATCTACAACGCTATCTGTGTAAACATGGAAATATCCACACCGCTATCTGTGTAAAGATGGAAACATCTACACCACTATCTCTATAAACATGGAAATATCTTCACCACTATATCCATAAACATAGAAACATCTGCAACGCTATCTGTATAAACATGGAAATATCTCAACCACTATCTCAATAAACTTGGAAATATCTTCACTGCCATCTGTGCAAACATGGAAATATCTACACCGTTATATGTGTTAACATGGAAATATCTACAGAGCCATATGTATAAACATGGAAATATCTACACGGCAATCTGAATAAAAATGGAAATATCTACACGGCGAGCTGTATAAACATGGAAATATCTACACCGCAGTCTTTATAAACATGGAAATACCAACACCGCTCTCTGTACAAACATGGAAATATCTACACCGCTATCTGTACAAACATGAAAATATCTTCACTGCCATCTGCATAAACATGGAAAAACCAACACAGCCCTCTGTATTAACATGGAAATTTCTGCAAAGCCATCTGTATAAATATGGAAATGCCTACACCGCTATCTGTATAAACATGGAAATATCTACACCGCTATCTCTATAAACATGGAAATATCTACACTGCCATCTGTATACACATGAAAATATCTACACAGCCATCTGTATAAACATGGAAATAACTACACCTCTATCTCTATAAACATGGAAATACCTACACTGATATGTTTATAAACATGGAAATAACTACACCGCTATCTCTATAAACATGGAAATATCTACACCGCCATCTCTATAAACATGGGAATACCTACACCGCCATCTACATAAACAAGGAAATATCTACACTGGCATCTGTAGAAAGAAGGAAATATCTACAAAGCTATCTGTATAAACATGGAAAAATCTACAACATGATCTGCATGAACATGGAAATATCTACACCATGATCTGTATAAACATGGATATATCTACACTGTTATCTGTATAAACATGGAAATATATATACAGCTATCTGTATAAACATGGAAATATCTACACAGCTATCTGTATAAAAATGGAAATATCTACAACAATATCTCTATAAACATGGAAATATTTACACAGCTATCTGTATGAACATGGAAATAACTTCACCGCTATCATTATAAACATGGAAATACCTACACCGCTATCTCTATAAAAATGGAAATATCTACACCTCTATCTCTATAAACATGGAAATATCTACACCGCTATCTGTATAGATATGGAAATAACTACACCGCTATCTATATACACATGAAAATATCTACACCGCTATCTCTATAAACATGGAAAAATCTACACAGCAACCTCTATAAACATGGAAATATGTTCACCGCCATCTGTAAAAACATGGAAATATCTTCACAGTCATCTGTATAAACATGGAAATATCTACACTGCTATCTCTATAAACATGGAAACATCTACAACGCCATATCTATAAACATGAAAATATCTACATTGCCATCTCCATAAACATGGAACTATCTACACCGCCATCTGTATATACATGGAAATATCTACACTGCCATCTTTATAAACAAGGAAACATCTTCACTGCCATCTTTATAAACATGGAAATATTTACACTGCGATCTGTCTAAACATGGCAATATCTACACAGCTATCTGTATAAACATGGAATTATCAACACCGCCATCTGTATAAACATGGAAATATCTGCACCGCCATCTGTATAAACATGGCAATATCTACACCACTATCTGTATAAACATGAAAATATCTACACCGCGATCAGCTTAAACATGGAACGATCTACACCGCTATCAGTATAAACATGGAAATACCTACACCGCTATCTGTATAAACATGGAAATATCTACAACGCCATCTGCATAAACATGGAAATATCTACACCGCTATCTCTATAAACATGGAAATATCTACACAGTTATCAGTGTAAACAATGAAATTCATACACCGGTATCTGTATAGACTTGGAAATATCTCACCGACAACTATATCAATATGGAAATGTCTACACCGCTATCTGTGTAAACATGGAAATATCTACACCACTATCTGTGCAAACATGGAAATATCTACACGGTCATCTGTATAAACATGGAAATATCTACACAGCCATCTGTATAAACATGGAAATCTCTACACCACCATCTGTATGAACATAGAAATATCTACAACGTCGTCTGTATAAACATGGCAATATCTACACGGCTATCTGTATAAACATGGAAATATCTACACCGCCATCTGTATAAATATGGAAATATCTACACCGCTGTCTCTATAAACATGGAAATATCTACTCCACCATTTGCATAAACATGGAAATATCTACACCACCATCTGTGTAAACATAGAAATATCTACACCACCATCTGTAAAAACATGGCAATATCTACACCGCTATCTGTGTAAACATGATAATATCTACACCGCTATCTGTGGAAAGATGGAAATATCTACACCGCTATCATTGTAACATGGAAATATCTACACTGCTACCCGTGTAAATCCAGAATTATCTACTCCGCTATCTATATAAACATGGAAATATCTACACCGCTATCTGTGTAAACATGGAAATAGCTTCACCGCTATTTGTGCAAACACGGAAATATCTACACCGCCATCTGTATAAACATGGAAATGTCTACACCGCCAACTGTGTAAACATGTTAATATCTACACAGGCATCTGAATAAACATGGAAATATCAACACCGCTCTCTGTATAAACATGGAAGTATCAACACCGCCATCTCTATAAACAGGGAAATATCTACACCGCCATCTGTATAAACCTGGAAATAACTACACAGCTATCTGTATAAACATGGAAATATCTACACCGACAACTGTATAAATATGGAAATAACTACACCGCTATCTCTATAAACATGGAAATATCTACACCACCATTTCCATAAACATGGAAATAACTTCACAGCTATCTGTATAAACATGGAAATATCTACACCGACAACTGTATAAATATGGAAATAACTACACCGCTATCTCTATAAACATGGAAATATCTACACCACCATTTCCATAAACATGGAAATACCTACACCGCTATCCGTGTAAACATGGAAATATCTACACCACTATCTGTGAAAAGATGGAAATATGTACACTGATATCTGTGCAAACCTGCAAATATCTACACCGCCATCTGTATAAACACGGAAATATCTACACCGCAATCTGTATAAACATGGAAATATCTACACCACCATTTCCATAAACATGGAAATACCTACACTGCTATCCGAGTAAACATGGAAATATCTACACCGCTATCAGTGGAAATATGGAAATATCTACACCGATATCTGTGCAAACCTGCAAATATCTACACCGCCATCTGTATAAACACGGAAATATCTACACCGCCATCTGTATTAACATGGAAATATCTACACCAACATCTGTATAAACATAGAAATATCTACAACGCCATCTGTATAAACATGGATATATCCACACCGTCATATGTGTAAACATGGAAATATCTACACCGCCACCTGTATAATAATGGAAATATCTACATGGCGAGCTGTATAAACATGGAAATATCTACACTGCTATCTGTATAAACATGGAAACACCAACACAGCTATCTGTATAAACATGGAAATATCTACAATGCTATCTGAGTAAACAAAGAAATATCTACTGCACGATCTGTATAAACATGGAAAGATCTTCACCGCCATCTGTATAAACATGGAAATATCTACACCGCCATCTGTATAAACTTGGAAAAACCTACACCGCTGTCTGTATAAACATTGAAATATCTACACCGCCATCTGGATAAATATGCAAATATCTACACCGCTATCTCTATAAACATGGAAATATCTACACCACCAACTGCATAAACATGGAAATATCTACACCGCTATCTCTATAAACATGGAAATATCCACATCGCCATCTGCATAAACATGGAAATATCTATACCGCCATCTGTAAAAACATGGAAATATCTACACCGCCATCTGTAAAAACATGGAAATATCTACACAATCATCTGTATAGACATGGAAATAACAACACCACCATCTGTATAAACATGGAAATATCTACAATGCCATCTGTATACACATGGAAATATCTAGCCAGCCATCTGTATAAAAATGGAAATACATACACCACTATCTCTATAAACATGGAAATATCTACATCAATATCTCTATAAACTTGCAAATATCTACACCGCCATCTCTATAAACATGAAAGTATCTACAATGCCATCACCATAAACATGGAACTACTTACACCGTCATCTGTATAAACATGGAAATATCTACACAACCATATGTATAAACCTGGAATTATCTACACCGCCGTCTGCGTAAACACGGAAATATCTACACCGCTGTCTCTATGAACATGGAAATATCTTCACTGCCATCTGTATAAAGATGGAAATATCTACACAGCCCTCTGTATTAACATGGAAATATCTGCACAGCCATCTCTATAAACATGGAAATGTCTACACCGCTATCTGTATAAAGAAGGAAATATCTACACCGCTATCTCTATATACATGGAAATGCCTATACCGCTATGTGTATATACATGGAAATATCTCCACTGCTATCTGTATAAAAATGGAAATATCTACACTGCTATCTGTATGAACAAGGAAATACCTACACCGCTATCTCTATAACCATGGAAATATCTACCACGCTATCTGTGTAAACATGGAAAATCTACACAGCTATGTGTGTAAACATGGAATTATCTACACTGCTATCTGTGAAAAGTCGGAAATATCTACACGGATATCAGTGTAAAGATGGAAATATCTACAACGCTATCAGTGTAAAGAGTGAAATATCTACACCGCTATCATTGTAAAGATGAAAATACCTACACCGCTATCTGTGTAAACCTGGAAATATCTACTCCGCTATCTCTATAAACATGGAAATATCTACACTGCCATCCCTATAAACATGGTAATATCTACACTGCTATCTCTATAAACCTGGAAATATATACACCGCCATCTCTATAAACATGGAAATATCTACACCTACATCTACATAAACAAGGAAATATCTACACTGCCATCTGTAGAAAGAAGGAAATATGTACACTGCGATCTGCATAAACATGGAAATGTCTTCACCATTATCTGCATAAACATGGAAATATCTTCAACGCTATGTATATAAACATGGAAAAATCTACACCATGATCTGTATGAACATGGAAATATCTACAACGTGATCAGTATAAACATGGAAATATATACACCGTTATCTGTGTAAACATGGAAATATCTACACTGCTATCTGTATAAATATGGAAATATCTACACTGCTATCTATATACATTTGGAAATATCTACACCGGTGTGTCTATAAACATTGAAATATCTACACCACAATCTCTATAAACATGGAAATATCTACACCGCCATCTGTAAAAACATGGAAATATCTACACAGTCATCTGTATAAACATGGAAATATCTACACAACCATCTGTATAAACTTGGAAATATTCACACTGACATCTGTATACACATAGAAATATCTACACAGCCATCTGTCTGAAAATGGAATTATCAACACCGCTATCTCTAAAAATATGGAAATACCTACACTGCTATCACTATAAACATGGAAATATCTACACCGCTATCTCTATAAACATGGAAAAATCTACACCGCCATCTATATAAACATGAAAATAACTACACTGCCATCTCCATAAACATGGAACTATCTACACCGTCGTCTGTATAAACATGGAAATGTCTACACTGACATCTGTATTAAGATGTAAATATCTAAACCGCGAGCTCTATAAACATGGAAATATCTACAATGCTATCCGTAAAAACATGGAAATGACAACACCGCTATCTGCATAAATATGGAAATATGTACTCCGCTATCTGTATATACATGGAAATATCTCCCCCGCTATCTCTATAAACATGGAAATACCTCCACTGCTATGTCTATGAACATGGAAATATCTACACTTCTATCTCTAGAAACATGGAAATATAAACACCGCCATCTCTAAAAACATGGAAATATCTACACCGACATCTACAAAAACAAGGAAATATCTACACCGCCCTCCATATAAACATGCAAATAGCTACACCGTTATCTCTATAAACATGGAAATATCTACACCGCCATCTGTAAAAACATGGAAATATCTACAAAGTCATCTGTACAAACATTGAAGTATCTACACCACCATCTGTATAAACATGGAAATATCTACACTGCCATCTGTATACACATGAAAATAACTAAACAGCCATCTGAATAAACTTGGAAATATCTACACCTCTATCTCTATAAACATGGAAATACCTACACTGATATTTTTATAAACATGGAAATAACTACACCACCATCACTATAAACATGGAAATATCTACACCACCATCACTATAAACATGGAAATATAAACACCGATATCTCTATAAACATGGAAATGTATATACCGCCATCTCTATAAACATGGGAATATCTACACCGCCATCTTCATAAACAAGGAAATATCTACACTGCCATCTGTAGAAATCAGGAAACATCTACGAAGCTATCTGTATAAACATGGAAAAATCTACACCATAATCTGCATGAACATGGAAATATCTACACCATGATCTGTATAAACATGGAAATATCTACACTGTTATCTGTATAAACATGGAAATATCTCCAAAGCTATCTGTATAAACATGGAAATATCTACAACGCTATCTGTATAAATATGGAAATATCTACAACAATATCTCTATAAACATGGAAGTATTTACACAGCTATCTGTATGAACATGGAAATAACTACACCGCTATCATTATAAACATGGAAATACCTACACCGCTATCTCTAAAAAATGGAAATATCTACACCTATATCTCTATAAGCATGGAAATATGTACACCGCCATCTCTATAAACTTGGAAATATCTACACCGCCATCTACATAAACAAGGAAATACCGTCACCGCCATCTATATAAACATGGAAATATCTACACCGCCATCTGTATAAACATGGAAATATCTACACTGCAATCTTTAGAAAGATGGAAATATCTACACCGCGATCTGTATATACTTGGAAATATCTCAACCACTATCACTTTAAACGTGGAAATATCTACACTGCCATCTGTACAAAGATGGAAATATCTACAACTCGATCTGTGCAAACATGGAAATATCTACACCGCCATCTGTATAAGCATGGAAATATCAACACCGCTATCTGTATACACATGGAAGTATCAGCACCGATATCTGTATAAACATGGAAATACCTACACCGCCATCTGTATAAACATGGAAATATCTATACCTCTATCCTTAGAAACATGGAAATATCTACACCACGATCTGTATGAACATGGAATTATCTACAACCCTATCCATATAAACTTGGAAATAATTACACCGCTATCAGTATAAACATGGAAATAACTACACCGCTATCTGTGTAGACATGGAAATATCTACACCGCCATCTCTATAAACATGGTAATATCTACACCACCATCTTTATAAACATGGAAATATCAACACCGCCATCTGTATAAACATGGAAATATCTACAACGCCATTTGTATAAACATGGAAGCATCAAAACCGACATTTGTATGAAAATGGAAATATCTACAATGCCATTTTGAAAACATGGCAATACCTACACCGCTATCTGTATAAACATGGAATTATCTACACCACCATCTGCATTAACATGGAAACATCTACACCGATATCGGTATAAATATGGAAATATCTGCACTGCTATCTGTATAAACATGGAAATCCCTAAACCGCTATCTGTATAAACATGGAAATATCTACACTGCCATCTGTATAAATATGGAAATATCTACATTGCTATCTGTATAAACATGGAAATACCTACACAGCTATCTGTATAAAGATGGAAATATCTACACCGCTATCATTGTAACGATGGATATATCTACACCTCTATCTGTGTAAACCTGAAAATATCTACTCCGCTATCTATACAAACTTGGAAATATCGACACCGCTATCTCTGTAAACATGGAAATATCTACACCGCTATCTGTGCAAACCTGGAAATATCCACACCGCCATCAGTATAAACATGGAAATATCTACACTGCCATCTGTATAAACATGGAAATATCTACACCACCATCTGTATATGTATGGAAATATCTACACCGTCATCTGTATAAACATGCAAATATCTACAATGCCATCAGTATAAACATGGAAATATCAACATTGTTATCTGTATAAATATGGAAGTAACAAAACCGCCATCTGTATAGACATGGAAATATCTACACCGCCATCTGTATAAACATGGCAATACCTACACCGATTTCTGTATAAACATGGAAATATCTACACCCCCATATCTATAAAAATGAGATTATCTACACTGCCGTCTCCATAAACATGGAACTACCTACACCGCCATCTGTAAAAATATGGAAATATCAACACATCTATCTGTATAAACTAGGAAATACCTACACCGCTATCGGTATAAACGTGGAAATATCTACACCGCCATCTTTATAAATATGGAAATATCTCCACTGCTATCTGTATAAACGTGGAAATACATACACCGCTATCTCTATAAACATGGAAATATCTACACCGCTATCTCTACAAACATGGAAATATCTACACCGCCATCTCTATAAACATGAAAATACCTACATTGCCGTCTCCATAAACATGGAAGTATCTACACCGCCATCTGTATAAACTTGGAAATATCTACACCGCCATATGTATAAACATGGAAATATCTACACCGCAATCTGTATAAAAATGGAAATATCTACATGGCAAGCTGTACAAACATGGAAATAACTACACCGCAATCTTTATAAACATGGAAATACCAACACCGCTCTCTTTACAAACATGGAATTATCTACACCGCTATCTGTATTAAAATGGAAATATCTACACTGCTACCATTATTAACATGGAAATATCTACACAGTCATCTGTACAAACATGAAAATATCTACACTGCCATCTGTATAAACATGGAAATATCTATACCTCTATGTGTATAAACATGGAAATATCTCCATTGCTATGTGTATAAACATGGAAATATCTACACTGCTCTCTGTATAAACATGGAGATACCTAAACCGCTATCTGTATAACCATGGAAATATCTAACATTCTATCTGTGCAAACATGGAAATATCTACACCGCTATCTGTGTAAACATGGAAATATCTACACCCCTATCTGTATAAACATGGTATTATCAACACCGCCATCTGTATAAAAATGGAAATATCTGCACCGCCATCTGCATAAACATGGCAATATCAAAACCGCTATCTGTATAAACATGGAAATATCTACACCGTGATCAGTTTAAACATGAAAGATCTACACAGCTATCAGTATAAACATGGAAATATCTACAGCGCTATCTGTATAAACTTGGAAATACCTACACCGCTATCTGTATAAACATGGAAATATCTACACCGCCATCTGCATAAACATGGAAATATCTACACCGATATCTCTATAAACTTGGAAATACCTACACAGCTATCTGTGTAAACATGGAAATAAATACACCGGTATCTGTATAGACATGGAAATATCTACACCGACAACTACATAAATATGGAAATATCTACACCGCTATCTGTGTAAACATGGAAATATCTACACCGCTATCTGGGCAAACATGGAAATATCTACACGGCCATCTGTATAAACATGGAAATATCTACTCCGCTATCTGTATAAACATGGAAATATCTACACCGCTATCTGTATAAACTTGGAAAAACTTACACCGCTGTCTGTATAAACATGGAAATATCTACACCGCCATCTGGATAAATATGCAAATATCTACACCGCTATCTCTATAAACATGGAAATATCTACACCAACATCTGCATAAACTTGGAATTGTCTACACCAGTATCTCTATAAACATGGAAATATCCACACCGCCATCTGCATAAAGATGGAAATATCTACACCGCCTTCAGTAAAAACATGGAAGTATTTACACCACCATCTGTAAAAACAGGGAAATATCTACACAGTCATCTGTATAGACATGGAAATATCTACACCACCATCTGTATAAACATGGAAATATCTACAATGCCATCTGTATACACATGGAAATATCTACCCAGCCATCTGCATAAACATGGAAATACATACACCGCTATCTCTATAAACATGGAAATATCTACACGAATATCACTATAAAGATGGAAATATCTACACCGCCATCTCTATAAATATGAAATTATCTACACTGCCATCACCATAAACATGGAACTATCTACACCGCCATCTGTATAAACATGGAAATATCTACACAAACATATGTATAAACATGGAGTTATCTACACCGCCGTCTGCGTAAACACGGAATTATCTACACCGCTATCCACATAAACAAGGAAATATCTACACCACTATCTGTATAAACATGGAAATATCTACACGACTACCACTATAAACATGGAAATACCTACAACGCTGTCAGTATAAACATGGAAATATCTACAGAGCTTTCTGTATAAACATGGAAATATCTACAACGCTATCTGTATAAAAATGGAAATAGCTACTACGCTATCTGTGTAAAAATGGAAATATCTACTCAGCTATCTGTGTAAACTTGGAAATATCTACACAGCTATCTGTTTAAAGATGGAAATATCTACACTGCAATCTGTGCAAAGATGGAAATATGTACACCGCTATCTCTGTAAACTTGGAAATATCTACACCGCTATCTGTATAAACATGGAAATATCTACACCGCTATCTGTATAAACATGGAAATATCTATATCGCCATCTGTATAAACACGGAAATATCACCACCAGTATCTGTGTAAATATGGAAACACCTACAGCGCCATCTCTATATACATGGAAATATCTACACCGCTCTCTTTGTAAACCTGGAAATATCTACACTGTTATCTCTATAAACATGGAAATATCTACACCGCCATCTGTACAAACATGGAAATATCTACACCAATATCTGTATAAATATGGAAATATCTCCACTGCCATCTGCATAAAAATGGAAATATCTACACTGTGAGCTGTATAAACATGGAAATATCTACAACGCGATCTGTATAAACATGGAAATATCTTCACCACTATCTCTATAAACATGGAAATACCTTCACCGTCATCTCTATACACTTGGAAATATCTACATCACTATCTGTATAAACATGGAAATATCTACACTGCTATCTGTATAAACATGGAAATATCTACACTCCTATCTGTTTAAATTTGCAAATATCTACACCGCTATCTCTGTAAACATGGAAATGTCTACACCGCTATCTGTATAAACATGGAAATATCTACACCGCTGTCTCTATAAACCTGAAAATATTTACGCCGATATCTGTATAAACATGGAAATACCTACACAGTCATCTGTATAAACATGGAAATATCTACACCACTATCTGTATAAACATGGAAATATCTACCCTGCCATCTGTGTAAACATGGAAATATCAACACTGCCATCTGTATAAACATGGAAATATCTACACCGCTGTCTCTATAAACATGAAAATATTTACACCGATATTTGTATAAACATGGAAATACATACACAGTCATCTGTATAAACATGGAAATATCTACACCACTATCTGTATAAACATGGAAATATCTACCCTGCCATCTGTGTAAACATGGAAATATCAACACTGCCATCTGTATAAACATGGAAATATGTACACAGTCATCTCTACAAACATGGAAATATCTACACCACTATCTGTATAAACAGGGAAATATCTACAACGCTATCTGTGTAAACATGGAAATATCTACACAGCTATCTGTGTAAACATGGAAATATCTACACCGCTATCTGTGTAAAGATGGAAATATCTACCCCGCCATCCGTGCAAAGATGGAAATATTTACACCGCTATCTCTATAAACATGGAAATATCTACACTGCCATCTGTATAAACGTGGAAATATCTACAGAGTCATCTGTATAATCAAGGAAATATCTACACCGCTTTCCGTATAAACATGGAAATATCTACACTGCTATCTCTATAAACATGTAAATATATACACCGACATCTCCATTAACATCTAATTATGTACACCGCCTTCCTTATAAATATGGAAATATCAACACCGCTATCTGTATAAACACGGAAATATCTACGCCGCTATCACTATAAACACGAATATATCTACACCGCTATCTCTATAAACATGGAAATATCTACGCCGCTATCACTAAAAACATGGAAATAACTACACCGCTATCTCTATAAACATGGAAATATCTACACCGCTATTGCTATAAACATGGAAAAATCTACACCTCCATCTATATAAACAAGGAAATATCTACAATGCCATCTATAGAAACATGGAAATACCTACACCATGATCTGTATGAACATGGAAATATCTACACCGCTATCTGTATAAACATGGGAATATCTACAACGCTATCTGTATAAACTTGGAAATATCTACCCCATGATCTGTATAAACATGGAAATATCGACACCGCTATCTGTCTAAAGATGGAAATACCTACACCGCCATCTGTGCAAAATGGAAATATCTACACCGCTATCTCTATAAACATGGAAGTATCTACACCGCCATCTGTATAAACATGGAAATATCTCCACCGCTATCTGTATAAACATCGAAATATCTGCAATGCTATCTTTATAAACATGGAAATTTCTACACCGCTATCTGTATAAACATGGAAATATCTACAACACTATCTTTATAAACATGGAAATATCTACACAGCTATCTGAGTAAACATGGAAATATATACACAGCTATCTGTGTAAACATGGAATTATCTACACCGCTATCTGTCTAAAGATGGAAATATCTACACCGCCATCTGTGCAAAATGGAAATATCTACACCGCTATCTCTATAAACATGGAAATACCTAAACCGCCATCTGTATAAACATGGAAATATCTACAGAGTCATCTGTATAAACAAGGAAATATCTACACCGCTTTCCGTAAAAATATGGAAATATCTACACCGCTCTCTCTATAAATATGTAAATATCTACACCACCATCTGCATAAACATCTAGTTATGTACACAGCTTTCCTTATAAATATGGAAATATCAACACCGCTATCTGTATTAACACGGAAATATCTACACCGCTATCACTACAAACATGGAAATAGCTACACCACTATCTCTATAAACATGGAAATATCTACACCGCTATTGCTATAAACATGGAAAAATCTACACTGCCATCTACATAAACAAGGAAATATCTACACTGCTATGTATATAAACATGGAAATAACGACACCATGATCTGAATGATCTTGGAAATATCTACACCGCTATCTGTATAAACTTGGGAATATCTACAACGCTCTCTGTATAAACATGGAAATATCTACACCATGATCTGTATAAACAATGAAATATCTATACCGCTATCTGTATAAACATGGAAATATCTATACCGCTATCTCTGTAAACCTGGAAATATTTACATCCCCATCTATATAAACATGGAAATATCTACACCGCCATCTACATGAACAAGGATATATCTACACCGCCATCTGCATAAACATGGATATACCTACACCACCATCTGTATAAACATGGAAATTTCTACACTGGTATCTGTAGAAAGATGGAAATAACTACACCACGATCTGTGTAAACATGGAAATATCTACACCGCTATCTGTATAAACATGGAAATAACTACACCGCGATCTGTATAAACATGGAAATATCTACACCGCTATCTGTATGAATATGGAAATATCTACACCGTTATCTTTATAAACATGGAAATATCTACACAGCTATCGGTATGAACATGGAAATATTTACACCTCTATCTCTATAAACATGGAAATATCTACACCGCCATCTATAAAAACATGGACACATACACACAGTCATCTGTATAAACATGGAAATATCTACACCACCATGTGTATGAACATGGTAATATCTACACTGCCATCTCTATAAACATGGAAATATCTACAAAGCTATCTCTATAAACATGGAAATAACTACACTGCTATCTCGATAAACATGGAAGTATCTACACCGCCTTCTCCATAAACATGAAAATACCTATGCTACCATCTCCATAAACATGGAACTATATACACCGCCATCTATATAAACATGGAAATATCTACACTGCCATCTGTATAAAGATTTAAATATCTACACCACGAGCTGTATAAACATGGAAATATTTGCACGGCTATCTTTATCAACATGCAAATACCAACACTACAATCTGTATAAACCTGGAAACATCTACAACGCTATCTGTATAAACATGGAAATATCTACACTGCTATATCTATAAACATGGAAAAACCTACACTGTTATCTCTATAAACATGGAAACATCTACAACGCTATCTGTATTAACATGGAAACATCCCCACCCCTATCGGTATAAACATGGAAATATCTACAATGCTATGTGTATAAACATGGAAATATCTACACCGCTATCTGCATAAACATGGAAATATCTACAACGCTATCTGTGTAAACATGGAAATATCTACACCGCTATCTGTGTGAACATGGAAATATGCACACCGCTATCTGTGTAAAGATGGAAATATATACACCGTAATCTGTAAAAACATGGAAATATCTACACCGCAATCTGTATAAACACGGAAATATCTACACCGCTATCAGTATATACATGGAAATATCTAGACCACCGTATGTATAAACATGGAAATAGCTCCACCACTATCTGCATAAACATGGAAATATCTCCACCGCTATCTGTATAAACATGGAAATATGTACACCGCTATCTTTATAAACATGGAAATATCTACACCGCTATCTGTGTAAACATGGAAATATCTACAATGCTATCTGTGTAAACATGGAAATATCTGCACAGCTATCTGTGTAAACAAGGAAATATCTACACAGCTATCTGTGTAAAGATGGAAATATCTACACCTCTATGACTATAAACAAGGAAATATCAACACCGCTATCCACATAAACAAGGAAATATCTACACCACTATCTGTATAAACATGGAAATATCTACACCACTATCACTATAAATATGGAAATACCTACACCGCTGTCAGTATAAACATGGAAATATCTACAGAGCTTTCTGTATAAACATGGAAATATCTACAACGCATTCTGTATAAATATGGAAATATCTACAACGCTATCTGTGTAAAAATGGAAATATCTACTCAGCTATCTGTGTAAACTTGGAAATATCTACACAGCTATCTGTTTAAAGATGGAAATATCTACACTGCAATCTGTGCAAAGATGGAAATATCAACACCGCTATCTCTGTAAACTTGGAAAAATCTACACCGCTATCTGTATAAGCATGCAAATATCTACACCGCTATCTGTATAAAAATGGAAATATGTATACCGCCATCTGTATAAACACGGAAATATCTACACCAGTATCTGTGTAAATATGGAAATATCTACAGCGCCATCTCTATATACATTGAAATATCTACACCACTCTCTTTGTAAACATGGAAATATATACACTGTTATCTCTATAAACATGGAAATATCTACACCGCCATCTGTATAAACTTGCAAATATCTACACAGTCATCTGTATAAACTTGGAAATATCTACACCACCATCTCTATAAACATGGAAATATCTACACTGCCATCTGTATACACATGGAAATATCTACAAAGACATCTGTAAAAACATGGAAATATCTTCACCAACATCTCTATAAACATGGAAATATTTACACTGCCATCTATATAACCATGGAAATACCTACAGAGCCATCTGTATAAACATGGTAATATCTACTCCGCTATCTCTATAAACATGGAAATACCTACACCGCTATCTTTATAAACATGGAAATACCTAAACCACTATCTGTATAAACATGGAAATATCTACACCACTCTCTGTATAAAGATGGAAATATCTACACTGCCATCTGCATAAAAATGGATATATCTACACAGTGAGCTGTATAAACATGGAAATATCTACAACACGATCTGTATAAACATGGAAGTATCTACACCACTATCTCTATAAACATGGAAATAGCTTCACCGTCATCTCTATAAACATGGAAATATCTACATCACTATCTGCATAAACATGGAATTATCTACACCGCTATCTGTATAAACATGGAAATATCTACACTGCTATCTGTTTAAATTTGCAAATATCTACACCGCTATCTCTGTAAACATGGAAATGTCTACACCGCTATCTGTATAAACATGGAAATATCTAAACAGCTGTCTCTATAAACCTGAAAATATTTACATCGTTATCAGTAAAACATGGAAACACCTACACAGTCATCTGTATAAACATGGAAATATCTACACCAATATCTGTATAAACATGGAAATATGTACACTGCCATCTGTGTAAACATGGAAATATCAACACTGCCATCTGTATAAACATGGAAATATGTACACAGCCATCTCTATAAACATGGAAATATCTACACCACTATCTGTGTAAACATGGAAAAACCTACAGCACTATCTGTATAAACATGGAAATATCTACACCAATATTCCTATAACCATGGAAATATCAGCACCATTATCCCCATAAACTTGGAAACATCTACAGTGCTGTTTGTATAAACATGGAAATATCTACACCGCTATCACTACAAACATGGAAATATCTACACTGCTATCTTTATAAATATGGAAAAATCTACACCGCTATCTCTGTAAACATGGAAATGTCTACACCGCTATCTCTATAAACTTGGAAATATCTACACCGCTATCTCTATAAACCAGAAAATATGTAAACCGACATCTGTATAAACATGGAAATAACTTCACGGTCATCTGTATAAACTTGGAAATATCTACACCACTATCTGTATAAACATGCAAATATCTACAATGCCTTCTGGATAAACATGGAAATATCTACACAGCAATCTCTATAAACATGGAAATATCTGCACTGCTATCAGTATAAACATGGAAATACCTACACCGATATCTGTATGAACATGGAAATATCTACTCAGCTATCCCTATAAACATGGAAATATCAACACCGCTATCCACATATACATGGAAATATCTTTCCCGTTTCTGCATAAAAATGAAAATGTCTACACCGCTATCAATATAAAAATGGAAACACCTACACCGCTATCTGTATAACCATGGAAATATCTACACTGCTATCGGTGTAAACATGGAAATATCTACAGCGCTATCTGTATAAACATGGAAATAACTACAATGCTATCTCTCTAAACATAGAAATGTATACACAGCTATCTGTGTAAACTTGAAAATATCTACACAGCTATCTGTTTAAAGATGGAAATATCTACACCTCTATCTGTAAAACGTGGAAATACCTACACCGCTATCTCTTTAATCGTGGAAATATCTTCACCGCTATCTGTATAAGCATGGAAATATCTACACCGCTATCTGTGTGAACAAGGAAATATCTACACCACCATCTGTATAAACAGAGAAATATCTACACCGCCATCTGTATAAACATGGAAATATTTTCACCGCTATCTGTGTAAATATGGAAATATCTACACCGCTTTCTCTATAATCATGGAAATATCTACCCCGTTATCTTTATAAACATGGAAATATCTACACCGTTATATCTATAAATATGGAAATATCTACTCCGCCATCTGTATAAACATGCAAATATCTACACAGTCATCTGTATAAACATGGAAATATCTACCCCACCATCTCTATAAACATGGAAATATCTACACTGCCATCTGTATAAACATGGAAATATCTACAAAGCCATTTGTATAAACATGGAAATATCTACTCCGCTATCTCTAAAAACATGGAAATATCTACTCCGCTATCTCTATAAACTTGGAAATATCTACACCGCCATCTCTATAAACATGGAAATACCTACACCACCATCTCCAGAAACATGGGCGTAACTACACCGCCATCTGTATAAACATGGAAATATCTACACCACTATCTGTATAAATATGGAAATATCTCCACTGCCATCTGTTTAAAGATGGAAATATCTACACGGCGAGCTGCATAAACATGGAAATATCTACACCGCTATCTGTATATATATGGAAAAACCTACACCGCTATCTCTATAAACATGGAAATATCTACACTGCTATCTCTATAAACATGGATATATGTACACCGCCATTCTGTAAACTTGGAAATATCTACACCGCCATCAGCAAAAACATGGAAATATGTACACCGCCAATTGAATAAACATGGAAATATCTACAAAGCCATGTGTATAAACATGGAAATATCTACACCGCTATCTGTGTAAACATGGAAATACCTGCAACACTATCTGAGTAAACATGGAAATATCTACACCGCTATCTCTGTAAACCTGAAAATATCTACACCAACTTCTGTATAAACATGGAAATAACTACACAGTCATCTGTGTAATCGTGGAAATGTCTACATCGCTATCTGTATAAACGTGGAAATATTTCCACCGCTTTCAGTATAAACGTGTAAATATCTAGAACGCTATCTGTATAAACATGTAAATATCTACACTGCTATCTGTATAAACATGGAAATATCAACACCGCTATCTGTAAAACGTGGAAATATCTTCACCGCTATCTGAATAAACGTGGAAATATCTACACCGCTATCTGTATAAACATGGAAATAACTACACTGCTATCTGTATAAACAAGGAAATATCTACACCACCATCTGTATAAACATGGAAATATCTACACCGGCATCTGTATAAACATGGAAATATCTACACTGCTAACTGTATAAATATGGAAATAGCTACACCGCTATCTCTATAAACATGGAAATATCTACACCGCTATCTTTATAAACATGGAAATATCTACACCGTTATATCTATAAACACGGAAATATCTTCTACACAACCATCTGTATAAACATAGAAATATCTACACCGCTATCTCTAAAAACCTGGAAATTCCTACATCGGTATCTCTATTAACATGGCAATATCTACACAGTCATCTCTATGAACATGGAAATATATACACCGGCATCTCTATAACCATGAAAATACCTACACCGCCATCTCCAGAAACATGGAACTAACTACACCGCCATCTGTATAAACATGGAAATGTGTACACCACTATCTCTATAAACATGGAGATATCTACACCGCCATCTGTATAAAGATGGAAATATCGACACAGCGAGCTGAATATACATGGAAATATCTACACCGCTATGTGTATTAACATGGAAATAACAACACCGCTATCTGTACAAACATGCAAACATCTACGCCGCTATCAGTATAAACATGGAAATATCTACACCAGTATCTGTAAAAATATGGAAATATCAACACCGCTATCTCTGCAAACATGGAAATGTCTACACCGCTATCTGTATAAACATGTAAATATCTACACCGCTATCTCTATAAACATAAAAATATCTACACAGAAATCTGTATAAACATGGAAATACCTACACAGTCATACGTCTAAACATGGAAATAACTACACCACCATCTGTATAAACATGTAAATATCTCCACCACTATCTCTATACACATGAAACATCTACACCGAAATCTGTATAAACATGGAAATATCTACGCAGCAATCTGTGTAAACTGGGAAATATCTACATTGCTATCTATGTAAAGATGGAAATATCCACACCGCAGTCTGTGCAAAGATGAAAATATCTACACCACTATCTCTGTAAACATGGAAATATCTAAACCGCTATCTGTATAAACATGGAAATATCTACAGTGCTATCTGTATAAACAAGGAAATATCTACACCGTCATCTGTATAAACATGGAAATATCTACACAGCCCCCTTTATAAACATGGAAATATCTGCACCGCCATCTGTATAAATATGCAAATTTCTACACAGTCATATGTATAGACATGGAAATATCTACACAACCATCTCTATAAACAAGCATATATCTACGCTGTCATCTTCAGAAACATGGTATTATCTACACCGCCATCTGAATAAACATGGAAATATCTACACCACTATCTGTTTAAACATAGAACTATCTACTCTGCCAACTTTATAAAGATGGAAATATCTACACCGCGAGCTGTATAAACATGGGAATATCTACACCACTATCTGCATAAACTTGGAAATACGAACACCGCTATCTGTGTAAACATGGAAATATCTACAACGCTATCTGTATAAACATGGAAATATCTACACCATTATCTCTATAAACATGGAAATACCTTCACCGCCATCCCTAAAAACATGGAAATATCTACACCGCTATCTGCATAAGCATGGAAATATCTACACCGCTATCTGTATAAACATGGAAATATCTCCACCGCTATCCATATAAACATGCAAATGACTACACCGCTGTCTGTATAAACAAGGAAATATCTACACCGCCATCTGTATAAACATGGAAATATCTACACCTCCGTCTGTATAAACATGGAAATACCTACGAAGCTATCTGTGTAAACTGGGAACTATCTACACTGCCATCTGTATAAAGATGGAAATATCTACACCGCGAACTGTATAAACATGGTAATATCTACACCACTATCTGTAAAAACTTGGAAATACAAAACCGCTATCTCTATAAACATGGAAATGTGTACACCACTATCAGTATAAACATGGAAATATCTACACCGCTATGTGTATTAACATGGAAATAACAACACCGCTATCTGTACAAACATGCAAGTATCTACACCGCTGTCACTATAAACATGCAAATATCTACACCAGTATCTGTAAAAATATGGAAATATCAACACCGCTATCTCTGTAAACATGGAAATGTCTACACCGCTATCTGTATAAACATGTAAATATCTACACCGCTATCTCTATAAACATAAAAATATCTACACCGAAATCTGTATAAACATGGAAATACCTACACAGTCATACGTCTAAACATGGAAATATCTACACCACCATCTGTATAAACATGTAAATATCTGCACCACTATCTCTATGAACATGAAACATCTACACGGAAATCTGTATAAACATGGAAATATCTACGCAGCAATCTGTGTAAACTGGGAAATATCTACATTGCTATCTATGTAAAGATGGAAATATCTACACCGCAATCTGTGCAAAGATGAAACTATCTACACCACTATCTCTGTAAACATGGAAATATCTACACCGCTATCTGTATAAACATGGAAATATCTACACTGCTATCTGTAGAAACAAGGAAATATCTACACGGCCATCTGTATAAACATGGAAATATCTACACCGCCGTCTGTATAAACATGGAAATATCTGCACCGTTATCTCTATCAACATGGAAATATCTGCACCGCCATCTGTAGAAACATGCAAATTTCTACACAGTCATATGTATAGACATGGAAATATCTACACAACCATCTCTATAAACAAGGAAATATCTACACTGTCATCTTCAGAAACATGGAATTATCTACACCGCGATCTGAATAAACATGGAAATATCTACACCACTGTCTGTATAAACATGGAACTATCTACTCTGCCGTCTTTATAAAGATGGAAATATCTACACTGCGAGCTGTATAAACATGGAAATATCTACACCACTATCTGCATAAACTTGGAAATACGAACACCGCTATCTGTGTAAACATGGAAATAACTATGATGCTATCTGTATACACATGGAAATATCTACACCATTATCTCTATAAACATGGAAATACATTCACCGCCATCCGTATAAACATGGAAATATCTACACCGCTATCTGCATAAACATGGAAATATCTACACCGCCGTCTGCATAAACACGCAAATATCTACACTGTCATCAGTATAAACATGGAAATAGCAACACCACCATCTCTATAAACATGGAAATATCTACACTGCTATCTGTATACACGTGGAAATATCTACACAGCCATCAGTATAAACATTAAAATATCTACACTGCCACCTGTATAAAAATGTATATATCTACACCACGAGCTGTATAAACATGGAAATATCTACGTTGGTATCTGCATATACATTGAAATATCTACACCGCTATCTGTATAAACATGGAAACACCTACACCGCCATCACTATAAACATGGAAATATTTACATCGCTATCTCTATAAACATGGAAATACCTACACCACTATATCTATAACCATGGAAATATCTACAGCGCAATATCTATAAACATGGAAATATCTGCACCGCCATCACTATAAAAATGAAAATATCTACACCACCATTTGTGGAAACATGGAAATACCTACACCGCTATCTGTATAAACACGGAAATACCTAAACCGCTATCTCTCTAAACATGGAAATATCTTCACCGATATCTGTATAAAAATGGAAATATCTACAACGCTATCTCTATAAACATGGAAATACCTACACCGTTATCTGTATGAACATGGAAATATCTTCACCACGATCTGTATAAACAAGGAAATATCTCCACCGCTCTCTGTATAAACATGGAAATATGTACACCGCTATCTGTATAAACATGGAAATATTTACACTGCTATATGAATAAACATGGAAATGCTACACCGCCATCTGTGCAAAGATGGAAATATCTACACCGCTATCTCTGTAAACATGGAAATATCTACACCGCTATCTGTTTAAATATGGAAATTTCTACACCGCTATTGGTATAAACATGGAAATAACTACACCGCCATCTCTATAAACTTGGAAATATCTACACTGCTATTTGTATAAATATGGAAATATCTACAACGTTATCTCTATAAACATGGAAATATCTACACTGCTATCTGTATAAACATGGAAATATCTACACTGCTATCTCTATAAACATGGAAATATCTACATCGCCATCTGTATAAACAAACAAATATCTACACAGTCATCTGTATAAACATGGAAATATCTGCACCGCTATCTGTGTAAACATGGAAATATCTACAATGCTATCTGTGTAAACATGGAAATATCTACACAGCTATCTGTGTAAACTTGGAAATATCTACACCGCTATCTGTGTAAAGATGGAAATATCTACACTGCTATCTCTGTAAACATGGAAATATCTACACCGCTATCTGTATAAACATGGAAATATGTACACCGCCATCTGTATAAACATGGAAAAATCTACAAAGTCATCTGTATAAACATGGAAATAACTTCAAAGTCATCTGTATAAACATGGAAAGATCTAAACCGCCATCTGTATAAACATGGAAATATCTACACCTCCATCTGTATAAACATGGAAATATCTGCATCACTCTCTGTATAAATATGGTAATTTCTACACCGCCATCTCTTTAAACATGGAAATATCTATACCGCTGTCAGTATAAACATGGAAATATCTACACCACTATCTCCATAAACATGGAAATACCTTCACTGCCATCTGTATACACATGGAAATATGTACACAGTCATCTGTATAATAATGGATATATCTACACCACCATCTCTTTAAACATGGAAATATCTTCACTGCCAACTGTATACACCTGGAAATATCTACACAGCCATCTTTATAAACATGGAAATATCTACACCACTATCTCTATAAACATGGAAATATCTACACTGCAATCTTTATAAACCTGGAAATATCTACAATGCCATCTCTATAAACATGAAATTATCTACACCGCCATCTCCATAAACATGGAACTATCTACACCGCCATGTGTATAAACATGGAAATACCTGCTCGGATATCTGTATAAACATGGAAATATCTACACTGCCATCTCTATAAAGATGGAAATATCTACACTGCAAACTGTATAAACATGGAAATATCTACACCACTGTCTGTATAAAAATGGAAATACCAACACCGCTATCTCTATGAAAATGGAAATATCTACACCGCTATCTGCATAAACATAGAAATATCTACACCACTATCTCTATAAACACGGAAATACCTACACAACCGTCTGTATACACATGGAAATATCTTCACCGCTATCTCTATAAACATGGAAATAAGTACACCACCATCTGCATGAACATGGAAATATCTACACCATTATCTGTATAAACATGGACATTTCTAAGCTGCTATCACTATAAACATGGAAATATCTACAACACTATCTGTGTAAACATGGACATATCTACAGAGTTATGTCTGTAAACATGGAAATTTCTACACCACTATTTGAATAAACATGGAAATATCTACACCGCAATCTTTGCAAAGATGGAAATATCTACACAGCTATCTGTATAAACATGGAAATAACTACACTGCTATCCCTAAGAACATTGAAATATCTACACCGCTATCCGTATAAACATGGAAATATCTACACCGCCATCTCTGTAAACATGGAAATATCTACACCGCCATCTGTATAAACATGGAAATATGTACACAGTAATCTGTATAATCATGGAAATAACTTCACCACAATCTCTTTAAACATGGAAATATCTACACTGCCATCTGTATACACATGGAAATATCTACAACGCCATCTATATAAACATGGAAATATGTTCACCGCCATCTGTAAAAACATGGAAATATCTGCACCGCTCTCTGTATAAATATGAAAATATCTACACCGTTATCTCTATAAACAGGGAAATATCTCCACCGCTATCAGTATAAACATGGAAATATCTACTCCGCAATTTATATAAACATGGAAATATCTACAATGCAATCTCCATAAACATGAAACTATCTTCACCGCCATGTGTATAAACATGGAAATATCTACACGGCTGTCAGTATAAACATGGAAATATCTACACTGCCATCTCTATAAAGATGGAAATAACTACACCGCGAGCTGTACAAACATGGAAATATTTACACCGCTATCTGTATAAACATGGAACTACCAACACTGATATCTGTATAAACATGGAAATATCTACACCGCTATCTGTATAAACATGGAAATACCTACACCGCTATCTGTATAAACTGGGAAATATCTACAACGCTATCTGTAAAAAAATTGAAATGTCTTCACCGCTATCTGTATAAACATGGGAATATCTAAACAGACATCTGTATAATCATGGAAATACCTACACCACCATCTCTTTAAACATTGAAATATCTACACTGCCATCTGTATACACATGGAAATATCTACACCGCTATTTATATAAACATAGAAATATCTACACCCCCATCTCTATAAACATGGAAATATCTACACCGCCATCTGCATGAACATGGAAATATCTACACCGCTATCTCTATAAACTTGGAAATATCTACACCGCTATCTGCATAAACATGGAAATATCTACACTGCCATCTGAAGAAAATGGAAATATTTACAACGCGCTCTGTATAAACATGGAAATATTTACACCGCTACCTGTATAAACATGGAAATATGTACACCGCTATCTGTATGAACTTGGAAATATCTACACCACGATCTGTGTAAACAAGGAAATATCTGAACCGCTATCTGTATAAACATGGGAATATCTACACCGCTATCTGTATAAACATGGAAATATTTTCACCGCTATCTGAATACACATGGAAATATCTACACCGCAATCTGTGCAAAGATGGAAATACCTACACGGCTATCTCTGTAAACGTGGAAATATCTACACAGCTATCAGTATACACATGGAAATATCTACACCGCTATTTGTATAAACATGGAAATAACTACACTGCCATCTGTAGAAAAATGGAAATACCTCCACCGATATCCGTATAAAAATGGAAATAACTACACTGCTATCTGTATAAATATAGAAATATCTACACCGCTATCTCTATAAACATGGAAATATCTACACCGCTATCTGTAAAAACATGGAAATATCTACATCGCTATCTGTATAAACTTGGAAATAACTCCACCGGTTTCTCTATGAACATGGAAATACATACACCACTTTCTGTATAAACATGGAAATATCTACACAGCTATCTGTGTAAATATGGAAATAACTACAATGCTATCTGTGTAAACATGGACATATCTACAGAGTTACCTCTGTAAACATGGAAATATCTACACCGCTATCTGAATAAACATGGAAATATCTACACCGCAATCTGTGCAAAGATGGAAATATCTACACCACTATCTGTATAAACATGGAAATATCTTCACCGCAATCTGTGCAAAAACGGAAATATCTACACCGCTATCTGTATAAACATGGAAATATCTACACCGCTATCTGTAAAAACATGGAAATATCTACACCGACATCTATATAAACATGGAAATAAGTACACCGCCATATGTATAAACTTGGAAATATCTACACCTCTCTCTGTTTAAATATGGAAATAACTGCACCGCTATCTCTAAGAACATTGAAATATCTACAGAGCTCTCAGTATAAACATGGAAATATCTACTCCACTATCTCTATAAACATGGAAATATCTACACCGCCATCTCTTTAAACATTGAAATATCTACACTGCCCTCTGTATACACATGGAAATATCTACACAGCCATCTGTATAAACACGGAAATATCTACACCGCTATCTCTATAAACATGGAAATACCAACACCGCTATCTCTAAAAACATGGAAATATCCACACCGCAATCTCTTTAAACATGGAAATATCTACAATGCCATCTCTATAAACATGAAAATATCTACACCGCCGTCTCCATAAACATGGAAATATCTTCACCGCCATGTGCATAAACATGGAAATATCTATACGGCAATCCGTATAAACATGGAAATATCTACACCGCTATCTGTATAAACTTGGAAATAACTACACCGCTATCTGTATAAACATGGAAATATCTACACCGGTATCTGTATAAACATGAAAATATCTCCACCGCTTTCCGTATAAACATGGGAATATATACACCGGTATCTGTATAAACATGGAAATATCTACACTGCTATCTGTGTAAACATGGAAATTTCTACAACGCTCTCGGTGTAAACATGGAAATACCTACACAGGTATCTGTGTAAACTTGGAGATATCTACACCGCTATCTGTGTAAAGATGGAAATATCTATAACGCCATCTGTGCAAATATGGGAATATCTACACTGCTATCTCTGTAAACATGGAAATATCTACACCGCTATCTGTATAAACATGGAAATATGTACACAGCCTTCTGTTTAAACTTGGAAGTACCTACAACGCCATCTGTATAAACATGAAAATATCTACACTGCCATCTGTAGAAAGATGGAAATATCTACACCATGATCTGTATAAACATGAAAATTTCTACACCGCTACCTGTATAAAGATGGATATATCTACACCGATATCTGTATAAACATGGAAATATCTAAACCACGATCTGTATAAACTTGGAAATATCTACACCGCTATCTATATTAATATGTAAATAACTACACCACAATCTCTATAAACATGGAAATATCTACACAGATATCTGTATAAACATGGAAGTATCTAAACCGCTATTTCTATAAACATGGAAATATAAACAACGCTATCTCTGCAAACATGGACACATCAACAGAGTTATCTGTGTGAAAATGGAAATATCTACACCTCTATCTGAATAAACATGGAAATATCAACACCGCAATCTGTATGAAGATGGAAATAACTACACACTCATCTGTATAAACATGGAAATATCTACACGGCCATCTGTATAAACATGGAAATATCTAAACAGCCATCTGTATAAACATGGAAATATCTACACAGCCATCCGTATAAACAGGGAAATATCTACACCGCTATCTGTATAAATATGGAAATATCTACAGCGTTATCTCTATACACATAGATATATATACACTGCTATCTGTATAAACATGGAAATATCTACATTGCCATCTTTATAAACTTGGGAATATCTACAAAGCCATCTCTATAAACATGGAAATATCTACAATGCTATCTGTGTAAACATGGACATATCTACAGAGTTATGTCTGTAAACATGGAAATGTCTACACCACTATTTGAATAAACATGGAAATATCTACACCGCAATCTTTGCAAAGATGGAAATATCTAAATAGCTATCTGTATAAACATGGAATTATCTACAATGCTATCTCTATGAACATGGAAATATCTACACCGCTATCAGTATAAACATGGAAATATCTACACCGCTATCTCTATAAACAAAGAACTATCTACACCGCCATCTGTATAAACATGGAAATATGTACAGAGTAATCTGTATAATCATGGAAATAACTTCACCACAATCTCTTTAAACATGGAAATATCTACACTGCCATCTGTATACACATGGAAATATCTACACAGCCATCTGCATAAACATGGAAATTTCTACACTGCTATCTGTATAAACGTGGAAATATCTACAACGCCATCAGCATAAACATGGAAGTATCTACACTGCAATCTGAAGAAAATGGAAATATCTACACCGCGATCTGTATATACATGGAAATATCTACACCGCTATCTGTATGAACATGGAAATATCTACACCACGATCTGTATAAACAAGGAAATATCTCCACCGCTATCTGTATAAACATGGAAATATGTACACCGCTATCTGTATAAACATGAAAATATTTACACTGTAATATGAATAATCATGGAAATGCTACAGTGCAATCTGTGCAAAGATGGAAATATCTACACCGCTATCTCTGTAAACATGGAAATATCTACACCGCTATCTGTATAAACATGGAAATATATACACCGCTATTGGTATAAACATTTAAATTCCTACACCGCCATCAGTATAAACATGGAAATATCTACACCGCTATTTGTATAAATATGGAAATATCTACACCGTTATCTCTATAAACATGGAAATATCTACACTGCTATCTGTATAAACATGGAAATATCTACACCGCTATCTCTATAAACATGGAAATATCTACATCGCCATCTGTATAAACATACAACTATCAACACAGTCATCTGTATAAACATATGAATATCTACACCCCCATCACTATAAACATGGAAATATCTGCACTGCCATCTGTATACACATGGAAATATCTACAAAGCCATCTGTATAAATATGGAAATATCTACACCGCTATCTCCATAAACATGGAAATATCTACACAGCTTTCTGCATAAACATGGAAATATATACACCGCTATGTGAATAAACATGGAAATATCTACATCGCTATCTGTATAAACATGGAAATATCTACACAGCTATCTGTATAAACATGGAAATATCTAAACCGCTATCTCTATAAACATGGAAATATCTACAACGCTATCTCTGTAAACATGGGCATATCTACAGAGCTATCTGTGTAAACATGGAAATATCTACACCGCTATCTGAATAAACATGGAAATATCTACTCCGGAATCTGTGCAAAGATGGAAATATCTACACCGCTATCTGTGTAAACACGGAAACACCTACACCGCTATCTGTATAAACATGGAAATATCTACACCGCTATCTGTATAAAGATTGAAATATCTACAATGCCATCTATATAAACATGGAAATATGTACACGGCCATCTGTATAAACATGGAAATATCTGCACCGCTCTCTGTATAAATATGAAAATATCTACACCGCTATCTCTATAAACAGGGAAATATCTACACCGCTATCAGTATAAACATGGAAATATCTACTCCGCAGTTTATATAAACATGGAAATATCTACAATGCCATCTCCATAAACATGAAACTATCTTCACCGCCATGTGTATAAACATGGAAATATCTACACGGCTGTCAGTATAAACTTGGAAATATCTACACAGCCATCTCTATAAAGATGGAAATATCTACAACGCGAGCTGTACAAACATGGAAATACCTACACCGCTATCTGTATAAACATGGAACTACCAACACTGCTATCTGTATAAATATGGAAATATCTACACCGCTATCAGTATAAACAAGGAAATATCTACACCGCTATCTGTATAAACTGGGAAATATCTACACCGCTATCTCTAAAAAAATTGAAATGTCTACACCGCTATCTGTATAAACATGGGAATATGTAAACAGACATCTGTAAAATCATGGAAATACCTACACCACCATCTCTTTAAACATTGAAATATCTACACTGCCATCTGTATATACATGGAAATATCTACACCGCTATTTATATAAACATAGGAATATCTACAACCCCATCTCTATAAACATGGAAATATCTACACCGCCATCTGCATGAACATGGAAATATCTACACCGCTATCTCTATTAACTTGGAAATATCTACACCGCTATCTGCATAAACATGGAAATATCTACACTGCCATTTGAAGAAAATGGAAATATTTACACCGTACTCTGTTTAAACATGGAAATATTTACAACGCTACCTGTATAAACATGGAAATATGTACACCGCTATCTGTATGATCTTGGAAATATCTACTCCACGATCTGTATAAACAAGGAAATATCTCCACCGCTATCTGTATAAACATGGAAATATTTACACCGCTATCTGAATACACATGGAAATATCTACACCGCAATCTGTGCAAAGATGGAAATACCTACACCGCTATCTCTGTAAACATGGAAATATCTACACAGCTATCTGTGTAAATATGGAAATAACAACAACGCTATCTGAGTAAACATGGAAATATCTACAGAGTTACCTCTGTAAACATGGATATATCTACACCGCTATCTGAATGTACATGGAAATATCTACACCTCAATCTGTGCAAAGATGGAAATATCTACACCACTATCTGTAAACATGGAAATATCTTCACCGCAATCTGAGAAAAATGGAAATATCTACACCGCTATCTGTATAAACATGGAAATATCTACACCGCTATCTGTATAAACATGGAAATATCTACACCGACATCTATATAAACATGGAAATAACTACACCGCCATATGTATAAACTTGCAAATATCTACACCGCTCTCTGTTTAAATATGGAAATAACTACACCGCTATCTCTAAGAACATTGAAATATCTACACAGCTATCAGTATAAACATGGAAATATCTACTCCACTATCTCTATAAACATGGAAATATCTACACCACCATCTCTTTAAACATTGAAATATCTACACTGCCCTCTGTATACACATGGAAATATCTACACAGCCATCTGTATAAACACGGAAATATCTACACCGCTATCTCTATAAACATGGAAATACCTACACCGCTATCTCTAAAAACATGGAAATATCCACACCGCAATCTCTTTAAACATGGAAATATCAACACCGCCATCTGTAAAAATATGGAAATAACTACACAGTCATCTTTATAAACATGGAAATATCTCCAACTCCATCTGTATAAACAAGGAATTATCTACACTGCCATCTGTATGAACGTGGAAATATCTACACTGCTATCTATATAAACATGGAAATATCTACACCGACATCTGTATAAACATGGAAATAGCTACACAGCCATCTGTATAAACATAGTAATATCTACACCTCCATCTGTATAAACATGGAAATATCTACACTGCCATCTGTATAGACTTGGAAATATCAATGCAGCCATCTGTATAAACATGGAAATATCTGCACAGCTATCTCTATAAACCTGGAAATACCTACACCGCAATCTGTATAAACATGGTAATAACTGCACTGCTATCTGGATAAACATGGAAATATCTGCAATGCTACCTGAGTAAACTTGGAAATATCTACACCACCATCTGTATAAACATGGAAATATCTATAGCGCTATCGGTATAAACATGGAAATATCTACACTGCTATCTGTATAAACATGGAAATATCTACACCGCTATCTGTATAAACATGTAAACATCTACACCGCTATCTGTATAAACATGGGAATATCTACATCGCTATATGTATAAATAAGGATATATCTCCACCGCTATCTCTGTAAACCTGGAAATACCTACACTGCTAACTGTATAAACATGGAAAAAACTTCACCGCGATCTGTATAAACATGGAAATATCTACACTGCAATATGTATACCCATGGAAATACCTACAGAGCCATCTGTATAAAGATGGAAATATCTACACCGATATCTCTGTCAACATGGTAATTCCTGCACCGCAATCTATATAAACATGGAAATATCTACACCGCCATCTTTATAAACATGGAAATACCAACACAGACATCTGTATAAACATGGAAATATTTACACCACTAACTGTATAAACATGGAAATACCTACACTGCCATCTGTATAAACATGGAAATATCTACACAGGCATCTCTGTAAACATGGAAATACCTACAGTGCTATCTGTATAAACATGGAAATAACCACACTGCTATCTGTATAAACATGGAAATACCTACAACGCCATCTGTAAAACATCAAAATATCTACACAGTCATCTGTATTAACATGGAAATCTCTGCACCTCCATCTGACCGAACATGGAAATATCTACAGTGCCATCTGTATACACATGGAAATAACTATACAGCCATCTGTATAAACATGGAAATACCTACACCGCTATCTCTATCAACATGGAAATAACTACACCACAATCTTTACAAACAAGGAAATATCTACACGGCTATCTGTATATACATGGAAATATCTACACCACTATCTGTATAACCTTGGAAGTATCTATACTGCCATCTGTATAAACATGGAAATATCTTCACCGCTATCTGTATAAACATGGAATTATCTCCACCGCTGTCTGTATAAACATGGAAATATCTACACCACTATCTGTATAAACATGGAAATATCTACATCGCTATCTGTATAAACATGGTAATACCTACACCGCTATCTGTATAAACATGGAAATATCTACATCGCTATCTGTATAAACATGGAAATATCTCCACCGCCATCTCTATAAGCATGGAAATATCTCCACCGATATCTGTATAAACAGGGAAATATCTACACCACTATCTTTAACAACATGGAAATATCTACACCGCTATCAGAATAAACATGGAAATATCTACATGGCTATAATTGGAAATATGGAAATATCTACACCGCCATCTCTATAAACATGGAAATATCTCCACCGCTATCTGTATAAACATAGAAATATCTACACTGCTATCTGTATAAATATGGAAATATCTCCACAGCTATCTGTATAAACATGGAAATATCTCCGCCGTTGTCAGTATAAACATGGAAACATCTACACCGCTATCTCTATAAACATGGAAATATCTCCAACGTTATCTGTATAAACAAGGAAATATATACAATGCTATCTGTGTAAACATGGAAATATATACACAGCTATCTGTGTAAACATGGAAACATCTACAGCGCTATCTGTGTAAAGATGGAAATACGTACACCGCAGTCTGTGCAAAGATGGAAATATCTACACCACTATGTCTATAAACATGGAAATTACTACACCGCCATCTGTATAAACATGGAAATATCTACACAGTCATCTGTATTTACATGGAAATATCCACACCATCATCTCTATAAATATGGAAATATCTACACTGCCATCTGTATACACATGAAAATATCTACACAGCCATCAGTATAAACATGGAAACATGTGCAACGCTATCTCTATACACATGGAAATACTTAGACCGCAATCTCTATAAACATGGAAATATCTACAAAGCAATATTTATAAACATGGAAATATCTTCAAAGCAATATCTATAAACATGGAAATATCTACACTGCCATCTCTATAAACATGAAAACAACTAAACCGCCATCTCCATAAACATGGAACTATCCACACCACCATCTGTGTAAACATGGAAATATCTCCACCGCTATCTGTATAAACATGGAAATATATGCAACGCTACCTGAGTAAACTTGGAAATATATACACCACCATCTGTATAAACATGGAAATATTTATAGCGCTATCGGTATAAACATGGAAATATCTACACTGCTATCTGTATAAACATGGAAATATCTACACCGCTATCTGTATAAACATGGAAATATCTCCACCGCTATCTCTATAAACAAGGAAATATTTACACCGCTATGTTTATAAACACGTAGATATCTACACCGCTATCTGTATAAACATGGAAATATCTACAACACTATCTGTGTAAACGCGGAAATATCTACACAGCTATCTGTGTAAACCTGGAAATATGTTCTCTGCTATCTGTGTAAAGATGGAAATATGTACACCGCAATCTGTGCAAATATGGAAATATGTACAGCGCTATCTCAGTAAACATGGAAATATCTACACCGCTATCTGTAGAAACATGGAAATATCTACACCGCTATTTGTATAAACATGGAAATATCTACACCGCTATCTGTATAAACATGTAAACATCTACACCGCTATCTGTATAAACATGGGAATATCTACATCGATATATGTATAAACAAGGATATATCTCCACCGCTATCTCTGTAAACCTGGAAATACCTACACTGCTAACTGTATAAACATGGAAAAAACTTCACCGCGATCTGTATAAACATGGAAATATCTACACTGCAATATGTATACCCATGGAAATACCTACAGAGCCATCAGTAGAAAGATGGAAATATCTACACTGCTATTTCTGTCAACACGGTAATACCTGCACCGCAATCTATATAAACATGGAAATATCTACACCGCCATCTATATAAACATGGAAATACCAACACAGACATCTGTATAAACATGGAAATATTTACACCACTAACTGTATAAACATGGAACTATCTACACTGCCATCTGTATAAACATGGAAATATCTACACAGGCATCTCTGTATACATGGAAATACCTACAGTGCTATCTGTATAAACATGGAAATAACCACACTGCTATCTGTATAAACATGGAAATACCTACACCGCCATCTGTAAAACATCAAAATATCTACACAGTCATCTCTATAAACATGGAAATCTCTGCACCTCCATCTGTACATACATGGAAATATCTACAGTGCCATCTGTATACACATGGAAATAACTATAGAGCCATCTGTATAAACATGGAAATACCTACACTGCTATCTCTATCAACATGGAAATAACTACACCACAATCTGTACAAACAAGGAAATATCTACACGGCTATCTGTATATACATGGAAATATCTACACCACTATCTGTATAACCTTGGAAGTATCTATACTGCCATCTGTATAAACATGGAAATATCTTCACCGCTATCTGTATAAACATGGAAATATCTCCACCGCTGTCTGTATAAACATGGAAATATCTACACCAATATCTGTATAAACAAGGAAATATCTACATCGCTATCTGTGTAAACATGGTAATACCTACACCGCTATCTGTATAAACATGGAAATATCTACATCGCTATCTGTATAAACATGGAAATATCTCCACCGCCATCTCTATAAGCATGGAAATATCTCCACCGATATCTGTATAAACTTGGAAATATCTACACCACTATCTTTATAAACATGGAAATATCTACACCGCCATCTCTATAAACTTGGAAATATCTCCACCGTTATCTGTATAAACATAGAAATATCTACACTGCTATATGTATAAATATGGAAATATCTCCACAGCTATCTGTATAAACATGGAAATATCTCCACCATTGTCAGTATAAACATGGAAACATCTACACCGCTATCTCTATAAACATGGAAATATCTCCACCGTTATCTGTATAAAAAAGGAAATATATACAATGCTATCTGTGTAAACATGGAAATATATACACAGCTATCTGTGTAAACATGGAAATATCTACAGCGCTATCTGTGTAAAGATGGAAATAACTACACCGCAGTCTGTGCAAAGATGGAAATATTTACACCACTATGTCTATAAACATGGAAATTACAACACAGCCATCTGTATAAACATGGAAATATCTACACAGTCATCTGTATTTATATGGAAATATCCACACCATCATCTCTATAAATCTGGAAATATCTACACTGCCATCTGTATACACATGAAAATATCTACACAGCCATCAGTATAAACATGGAAACATCTGCAACGCTATCTCTATAAACATGGAAATACTTAGACCGCAATCTCTATAAACATGGAAATATCTACAAAGTAATCTCTATAAACATGGAAATATCTACTCCGCCATCTCTATAAACATGAAAACAACTAAACCGCCATCTCCATAAACATGGAACTATCTACACCACCATCTGTGTAAACATGGAAATATCTACACCGCTATCTGTATAAACGTGCAAATATCTTCACTGCCGTCTGTATAAAGATGGAAATATCTACGCCATGAGCTGTATAAACATGGAAATCTCTACACCACTATATCTATAAACATGGAAAAACCAACACAGCTATCTGTATAAACATGGAAGTATCTCCACCGCTATCTGTATAAACATGGAAATATCTACACCGCTATCTGTATAAACATGGAAATATCTACACCGCTATTTGTATAAACTTGGAAATATCTACACCGCCATCTGTATAAACCTGGAAATATCTCCACCGCTATCTTTATAAACATGGAAATATCTACCACACTATCTGTGTAAACATGGAAATATCTACACAGCTATCTGTATAAACATGGAAATATGTACACCGCTATCAGTGTAAAGATGGAAATATCTACACCGCAATCTTTGCAAATATGGAAATATCTACACCGATATCTCAGTAAAGATGGAAACATCTACACCACGATCAGTATAAACATGGAAACAACTACAACGCCACCTGTAAAAACATGGATATATCTACACCGCTATCTGTTTAAACATGGAAATATCTACACCAAAATCTGTATAAACATGGAAATATCCACACAGCTATCTGTATAAACATGGAAATATCTAGACGGCTATCTCTATAAACATGGATATATCTACACCGCCATCAGTATAAACATGGAAATATCTACATGGCCATCTGTATAAACATGGAAATAATTACACCGCTATCTGTATCAACATGGAAATATCTCCACAGCTATCTCTATAAACATAGAAATATCTACAATGCTATCTTTATAAACCTGGAAATATATACACCGCTATCTGTATAAACATGGAAATATCTACAACGCTATCTGTGTAAACATAGAAATATCTACACAGCTATCTGTGTAAACATGGAAATATGTACACCGCCTTCTGTGTAAAGAGTGGAATACCTACACAGCAGTCTGTGCAAATATGGAAATATATACATCGCTATCCCTGTAAACATGGAAATATCTACACCGCTATCTCTATAAACATAGGAATATCTACACCGGTATCACTATAAACATGGAAATACCCACACCGATATCTCTATAAACATGGAAATATCTACACCGCTATCTCTATAAACGTGGAAATATCTACACTGCCATCTCTATAAACATGAAAATACCTACACCGCCATCTTCATTAACATGGAAATATCTACACCGCCATCTGTATAAACATGGAAATATCTACACCGCTCTCTGTATAAACATGGAAATATCTATACCACCATCTAAATAAACCTGGAAATATCTACACCGCTCTCTGTATAAACATGGAAATATCTATACCACCATCTCAATAAACCTGGAAATATCTACACCTCTATCTCTATAAACATGGAAATATCTACACCGCTATCTATATACACATGGAAATAAGTACACCGCCATCTGTAAAAACATGGAAATATCTACACAGTCTTCAGGATAAACATGGAAATATCTACACCACCATCTTTATAAACATGGAAATATCTACACTGCCATCTGTAAACCCATGGAAACATCTACAGAGCCATCTGTATAAACATCGAAATATCAACACCGCAATATCTATAAACATGGAAACACCTACACCGCTATCTCTATAAACATGGAAATAACTACACCTGTAAGTCTATAAACATGGAAATATCTACACTGCCATCTGTGAAAACATGGAAATATCTCCACAGTCATCAGTGTCCACATGGAAATATCTACACCACCATCTGAAAAATCATGGAAATATCTACACCGGCATCTGTATAAACATGGAAATATCTACCCTGCCATCTGTAGAAAGGTGGAAATATCTATACCACGATCTATATAAACGTGGAAATAACTACACCGCTATCTGTATAAACATGGAAATATCTGCACCATGATCTGTATAAACATGGGAATATCTACACTGCTATCTGTATAAACATGGAAATATCTACACCGCTATCTCTATAAACATGGAAATATCTTCACCGCCATCTATGAAAACATGGAAATATCTACAACGCCATCTCTATAAACTTTGAAATATCTTCACCGCTATCTGCAAAAACATGGAAATAACTACACAGCCATCTAAATAAACAAGGAAATATCTACACAGTCATCTTTAAAAACATGGAAATATCTACAACACTATCTCTATAAACATGGAAATATGCACACCGCCATCTCTATAAAGATGTAAATATCTACACCGCCATCTACATGAACAAGGAAATATCTACACCGCCATCTCTATAAACATGGAAATATATATACCACCATCTATATAAACAGAATTATCTACACTGCCATCTGTAGAAAGATGGAAATTTCTACACCGCGATCTTTGTAAACATGGAACTATCCACACCGCTACATTTATAAACTTAGAAATATCTACAACGCTATGTGTATAAACGTGGAAATATCTACAACGCTATCTGAATATACATGGAAATGTCTACACCGCTAACTGTATAAACATGGAAATATCTCAAGCACTATCTCTATAAACATGGAAATATCTACACTGTCATCTGTAGAAAGATGGAAATATCTGCACCGCGATCTGTATAAAGATGGAAATATCTACACCGCCACCTGTATATACATGGATATATCTACACCGCTATCTGTTTAAACATGGAAATACCTACACCAGGATCTGTATAAACATGGAAATATCCACACCGCTATCTGTATAAACGTGGAAATATCTACACTGCTATCTCTATATACATGGAAATATCTACACTGCCATCTCTATAACCATGGAAATATCTACACCGCCATCAGTATCTACATGGAAATAGCTACACCGCCATCTGTATAAACTTGGAAATAGCTACACAGTCGTCTGTATAAACATAGAAATATCTACATGACCATCTGTATAAACATGGAATTATCTTCACCGCTATCTGTATATACATGGAAATATCTACACCGCGATCTGTATAAACTTGGAAATATCTACACCGCTATCTGTATGACCATGGAAATATCTGCACCGCCATCTGTATAAACATGGAAATATCTACACCGCTATCTGTATGAACATGGAAATATCTACACCGCTATCTCTATAAACATGAAAATACCAACACCGCTATCTGTATAAACATGGAAATATCTACACGACTATCTGTATAAACTTGGAAATATCTACAACGCTATCTCTATAAACATGGAAATATATACACCGCCATCTCTATAAACATGGAAATATCTACACTGCCATATACATAAACAAGGAAATATCTACACCGCCATCTATATAAACATGGAATTATACACACCGCCATCTGTATAAACATGGAAATAACTACACTGCCATCTGTAGAAAGATGGAAAAATCTGCACCGCGATCTGAATACACATGGAAATATCTACAGCGCTATCTGTATAACCATGGAAATAACTACACCGACGTCTGTATAAACATGGAAAAATATACACTGTCATCTCTATAAACATAGAATTATCTTCACCACCATCTCTATAAATATGGAGATATCTACACTGCCATCTGTATAAAGATGGAAATATCTACACTGACATCTGTATAAACATGGAAATATCTTCGTGATCTCTATAAACATGGAAATATCTACAACTAGATCTGTATAAACATGGAAATATCTACCCTGACATCTGTATACACATGGAAATATCTAGACAGCCATCTGTATAAACATGGAAATATCTACAAAGCCATCTGTATAAAGATGCAAAATCCTACGCCGCTATCTCTATAAATATGGAAATACCAACGCTATCTGTATAAACATGGAAATATCTACACCGCTATCTTTATAAACATGGAAATACCTACACCACCATCTGTGCAAAGGTGGAAATATCTAAACCGCTATCTGTGTAAACATGGTAATAACTACACCGATATCTGTATAAACATGGAAATATCTACACAGCCATCAGTATAAACATGGAAATATCTACACTGCCATCTGTATAAACATTGAAATATCTACACCGCCATCTGAATAAACATGGAAATATCTACACCGCTATCTGTATAATAATGGAAATGTCTACACCACTATCTCTATAAACATGGAAATATCTACACAGCCATCTGTATAAACATGGAAATATCTACACCGCTATCTCTATACACATGGAAATACCTACACCGCTATCTCTATACACATGGAAATATCTACACCACCATCTCTATAAACATGGAAATGTGTACATCGCCATCTCTATAAACATGAAAATATCTACACCGCCATCTCCATTAACATGGAACTATCTACACCAACATCTATGTAAACATGGATATAACTACAACGCTATCTGTGTAAACATGGAAATATCTACACCGATATCTCTGTAAAGATGGAACTACCTACAATGCAATCTGTGCAAATATGGAAATATCTACACCACTATCTGTGTAAACATGGAAATATCTACAACGCTATCTGTATAAACATGCAAATATCTACACCACTATCTGTATAAACAAGGAAATAACTTCACCGCCATCTGTATCAATATGGAAATATCTACACCACCATCTGAATAAACGTGGAAATATCTACACCTCTATCTGTATAAATATGGAAATATCTACACCACTATCTCTATAAACATGGAAATATCTACACCTCCATCTGTATAAACAGGGAAATATCTACACCGTTATCTCTATAAACATGGAAATGTCAGCACCGCTGTCTCTATACACATGGAACTAACTACACCGCAATCTGTATAAACATGGAACTAACTACACCGCAATTTCTATAACCAAGGAAATATCTACACCGCCATCTCTATAAACATGAAAATAACTACACCGCCATCTCCATAAACATGTAAATATCTACACTGCCATTTGTGTAAACAATGAAATATCTACACCGCTATCTGCATAAACATGGAAATATCTAAACTGACATCTGTTTAAAGATGGAAATATCTACACCACGAGCTGTATAAACATGGAAATATCTTCACCGCTATCTGTATGACCATGGAAATACCAACACCACTATCTGTATAAACCTGGAAATATCTACACCACCATCTGTATAAACAAGGAAATCTCTACACTGCCATCCCTATAAACATAGAAATATCTACACTGCCAACTGTAGAAAGATGGAAATATCTACACCGCGGTCTGCATAAACATGGAAATATCTACACCTCAACCTGTATAAACCTGGAAATATCTACAATGCTTTCTGTATAAATATGGAAATATCTACACCGCTATCTCTATGAACATGGAAATGTCTACACCGCTATCTGTATAAACATGGAAATATCTACATGGCTATCTCTATAAACATGGAAATATCTACAACGCCATCTGTATAAACATGGAAATAACTACACAGTCATCTGTATAAACATGGAGATACCTACACAACTAACTGTATAAACATGGAAATATCTACACCGCTATCCGTATAAACATGCAAATATCTACAGAGCCATCTCTATAAACATGGAAATATCTACACCGCCATGTGTAAAAACATGGAAATATCTACACAGTCATCTCTATAAACATGGAAATATTACCTCCGCTATCTGTATAAACATGGAAATATCTCCACCGCTATCTGTATAAACATCGAAATAACTACAAAGCCATCAGCATAAACATGGAAATATCTACACCGCCATCTGTATAAACATGGAAATATGTACACGGCCATCTTTATAAACATGGAATTATCAACACCGCCATGTATATAAACATGGAAATACCTACACAGCTATCTGTGTAAACATTGAAATATCTACACCGCTACCTGTATAAACATGGAAATATCTCAACCGCTATCTCTACAAACATGGAAATATCTACACTGCCATGTGTAGAAAGATGGAAATATCTACACGACCATCTGTATAAACATGGAAATATCAGCACCGCCATGTGTATAAACATGGAAATATGTCAACCGCTATCTCTGTAAACATGGAAATATCTACACCGTGATCTGTAGAAAGATGGAAATATCTAAAACGTGAGCTGTATATCTATGGAAATACCTGCACAGCTACCTGTATAAACATGGAAATATCTACGCCGCTATCTGTATAACATGGAAATATCTACACCATGATCTGTATAAACGTGGAAATATCTACACTGCTATCTGTATAAACATAGAAATAGCTACACCACTATCTCTATAAACCTGCAAATATCTACAAAGCCATCAGCATAAACATGGAAATATCTTCACCGCCATCTGTATAAACAAGGAAATATCTACACTGCCATCTGTATAAAGATGGAAATATCTACACAACAAGGTGTATAAACATGGAAATATGTACAACTCTATCTGTATAAACATGGAAATATCTGCACCTATATCTCCATAAACATGGAAATATATACACGTAATCTCTATAAACATGGAAATACATACACCGTCATTTCTATATACATGGAAATATCTACACCGCCATATACATAAACTAGGAAATATCTACACCGCCATCTTTATAAACATGGAAATAACTACACCGCCAGAAGTAAAAACATGGAAATATCTACAATGCCATCTGTAGAAAGATGGAAATATCTACACCGCGATCTGTATAAACATGGAAATATCTACCCCGTCATCTCTATAAACATGGAAATGTCTTCACTGCCAACTGTATAAACATAGAGATATCTACAGCGCCATCTGTATAATCATAGAAATATCTACACAGTCATCTGTATAAACATGGAAATATCTGCACTGCCATCTGTATAAACATGGAAATATCTACACAGCCACCTCTATAAAACTGGAAATATCTACACAGCCATCTGAATAAACATGGAAATATCTACACCGCTATCTCTATAAACACGGAAATATCTCCACTGCTATCTGCATAAATATAGAAATATCTCCACCGCTATCTCTATAAACATGGAAATGTTTACACTGCTACCTCTATGTACAGGGAAATATATAAACCGCTATCTCAATAAACATGGAAATATCTACAACGCTATTTGTGTAAACATGGAAATATCTACAGTGCTATCTGTGTAAACTTGGAAATATCTACACCACTATCTGTATAAACGAGGAAATATCTACACCCCTATCTCTATAAACATGGAAATAACTGCAGCGCTATCTCTATCTACATGGAAATATCTACGTTGTTATCTCTATAAACATGGAAATATCTACACCCCCATCTGTAGGAACATGAAAATATCTACACCACTGTCTCTATAAGCATGGAAATATCTCCACCGCTATCTGTATAAACCTCGAAAAATCTACAACGCTATCTATATAAACATGGAAATATCTACACTGCTATCTGTAAAAACATGATAATATCTACACCGCTATCTGTATAACGATGGAAATACCTACACCGCTATCTGTAAAACGTCGAAATATCTACACCGTTATCTGTATAAACGTGGAAATATCTTCACCGCCATCTGAAAAAACATGCAAATATCTACACAGTCATCTGTGTAAACTTGGAAATAACTAAACCACCATCTCTATAAACATGGAAATATCTACACTGCCATCTGCATACAGATGGAAATATCTACACAGCCATCTGTATAAACATGGAAATATCTACACCGCCATCTCCATGAACATGGAAATATCTACACCATTATCTCTATTAAGGTGGAAATATCTACAGTGCCATGTGTATAAACATGGAGATATCTACACTGCCATCTGTGGAAAGATGGAAATATCTACACCACTATCTGTATAAACATGGAGATACCTACACTGCTATCTATATAAATATGGAAATATCTTCACCAGTATCTCTATAAACATGGAAATGCCTACACCGCTATCTGTATAAACATGGTAATATCTAAACCGCTATCACTATAAACATGGAAATATCTACACCGCCAGGAGTATAAACATGGAAATATCTACACCGCCAGGAGTATAAACATGGAAATATATACACCGCTTTCTGTATAAACATGGAAAAACCTACAACGCCATATGAATAAGGATGGATATATCTACACCACGAGCTATATAAACATTTAAATATCTACACCGCTATCTGCATAAACATGGAAATACCTACACCGCTATCTCTATAAACATGGAAATATCTACACTGCTATCTCTGTAAACATGGAAATGCCTACACTGCTATCTGTATAAACATGGAAATATCTACACCGCTATCTCTATAAACATGGAAATATCTACACCGCCATTCTATAAACTCTGATATATCTACACCGTCATCTGCATAAACATGGAAATATCCACAACAACATCTGCATAAACATGGAAATAACTACACCGGCTCCTGTATAAACATGGAAATATCTACACCGCTATCTGTATAAACATGGAAATATCTACACCGCTCTCTGTATAAACATGGAAATATCTAAACCGCTCTCTGTATAAACATGGAAATATCTACACTGCTCTCTGTGTAAACACGGAAATATCTACACCGCTATCTGTATAAACAAGGAAGTATCTACACCGCTATCTCTATAAACATGGAAATATCTACAGCGCTATCTCTATAAACATGGAAATATCTACACCGCTCTCTGTATAAACGAGGAAATATCTACACCCCTATCTCTATAATCATGGAAATAACTGCAGCGCTATCTCTATATAGATGGAAACATCTGCATCGCTATCTCTATAAACATGGATATATCTACACCCCCATCAGAAGGAACACGAAAATATCTACACTGCTATCTCTATAAACATGACAATATCTACACTGACATCTGTATAAACATGGAAATAACTACACAGTCATCTGTATAAACATGGAAATATCTACACAACCATCTGTATAAACATGGAAATATCTACAATGCCATCGGTGTAAAAATGGAAATAACTACACAGCCATCTCTATAAACATGGAAATATCTACACCGCTATCTGTATAAACATCGAAATAACTACACCGCTATCTGTATAAACATGGAAATACCTACAATTCGATCCCTATCAACATGGAAATATCAACACCTCTATCCGTATAAACATGGAAATACCTACAACGCTATCTGTATAAACATGGAAATATCTACACCGCTATCTCTATAATCATGGAAATATCTACAACGCTACCTGTATAAACATGGAAATATCTACACCGCTATGTGTATAAACAAGGAAGTATCTACACTGCTATCTCTATAAACATGGAAATATCTACAGCGCTATCTCTATAAACATGGAAATATCTTCACCGCTATCTGTATAAACGAGGAAATATCTACACCCCTATCTCTTTAAACATGGAAATATCTACAGCGCTATCTCTATATACATGGAAACAACTACGTCGCTATCTCTTTAAACATGGAAATATCTACACCCCCATCTGTAGGAACATGAAAATATCTACACCGCTATCTCTATAAACATGGAAATATCTCCACCGCTATCTGTATAAACATCAAAATACCTACACCGCTATCTGTATAAACATTTAAATATATACACAGCTATCTGTATAAATATTATAATAACTACACTGCTATCTGTATAAACATGGAAATATCTACACCGCTGTCTGTATAAACATGGAAATATCTACAACGCTATCTGTATAAACATTGAAATATCTACACCACGGTCTGTATATACATGGAAATATCTACAACGCTATCTGTATATACATGGAAATATCTACATCGCTATCTGTATCAACATGGAAATACCTACACCGCTACCTGTATAAACATGGAAATATCTACAGCGCAATCTCTATAAACTTGGAAGTATCTACACCGCCATCTGTATAAACATGGAATTATCTACACCACTACCAGTATAAACATGGAAATATCTACATTGTCATCTGTATAAAGACTGAAATATCTACACTACGAGCAGTATAAACATGGAAATGTCTACACCGCTAACTGTATAAACATGGAAATACCAACACCATTATCTGTATAAACATGGAAATATCTACACCGCTATCTGTATAAACATGGTAATATCTACACCGCTATCTGTATAAACATGGAAATATCTACACCGCTATCTGAATAAACATGGAAATATCTACACCGTTATCTGTATAAACGTGGAAATATGTACACCGCTATCTATATAAAACCGGAATTATCCACACCGCTATCTGTATAAACAAGGAAATATCTACACCGCGATCTGTATAAATGTGGAAATATCTACAGCGCTATCGGTATAAATATGGTAATATCTACACCGTTATCTCTATAAACACGGAAATAACTTCACAGACATCTGAAAAAACATGCAAATATCTAAACAGTCATCTGCATAAACATGGAAAGAACTACACCACCATGTCTATAAACATGGAAATATGTATACTGCCATCTGCATACAGATGGAAATATCTACACCATGAGCAGTATAAAAATGGAAATATCTACACTGCTATCATTATAAACAGGGAAATATCTACAACACTATCTCTATAAACATGGAAATAACAACACCGCCATCTCTATAAACATGGAAATATCTACACCGCTATCTCTATAAACATAGAAATATCTATACCGCCATCTCTATAAACATGGAAATATCTACACCGCCATCTGCATGAACATGGAAATATCTACACCGTTAACTGTATTAAGGTGGAAATATCTACAGTGCCATGTGTATAAACATGGAGATATCTACACTGCAATCTGTGGAAAGATGGAAATATCTTCACAACTATCTGTATAAACATGGAGATACCTACACCGCTATCTGTATAAATATGGAAATATCTTCACCGCTATCTCTATAAACATGGAAATGCCAACACCGCTATCTGTATAAACATGGTAATATCTAAACTGCTATCTCTATAAACATGGAAATATCTACACCGCCAGGAGTATGAACATGGAAATATATACACCGCTATCTGTATAAACATGGAAAAATCTACACCGCCATGTGAATAAGCATGGAAATATCTACACCGCGAGCTATATAAACATTTAAATATCTACACCGCTATCTGCATAAACATGGAAATACCTACACCGCTATCTCTATAAACATGGAAATATCTACACTGGTATCTCTGTAAACATGGAAATGCCTACACTGCTGTCTGTATAAACATGGAAATATCTACACCGCTATCTCTATAAACATGGAAATATCTGCACCGCCATTCTATAAACACTGAAATATCTACACCGTCATCTGCATAAACATGGAAATATCCACAACAACATCTGCATAAACATGGAAATACCTACACCGCCACCTGTATAAACATGGAAATACCTTCAGCGCTATCTGCATGAACATGGAAATATCTACACTGCTTTCTCTATAAACATGGAAATATCTACACCCCCATCAGTGGGAACACGAAAATATCTACACTTCTATCTCTATAAACATGACAATATCTACAGTGACAGCTGTATAAACATGCAAAAAACTACACAGTCATCTGTATAAACATGGAAATATCTACACCACCATCTGTATAAACATGGAAATATCTACAATGCCATCTGTATAAAAATGGAAATATCTACACAGCCATCTCTATAAACATGGAAATATCTACACCGCTATCTGTATAAACATGGAAATATCTACACCGCTATCTGTATAAACATGGAAATATCTACACCGCTATCTCTAGAAATTGCAAATATCTACAGCGTCATCTCTATAAAAATGGAAATATCTACACCGCCATCTACATAAACAAGGAAAAATCTACACCGCCATCTATATAAACATGGAAATATCTACACAGCCGTCTGTATAAACATGGAAATATCTACACTGCCGTCTGTAGAAAGATGGAAATATATACACCGTGATCTGTATAAACATGGAAATATCTACATCGCTATCTGTGTAAACTTCAAAGTATCTACACTGCTATCTATATAAACATGGAAATATCTCAACCTCTATCTCTATAAACATGGAAATATCTACACCGCCATCTGTAGAAAGATGGAAATATCTACACCGCGATCTGTATAAACATGGAAATATCTGCACCGCGATCTGTATAAACATGGAAATATCTACACCGCTATCTGTATAATCATGGAATTAACTACACCTCTATCTCCATATGCATGGATATATATACACCGTCATCTCTATAAACTTGGAAATATCTACACCGCCATCTACATACGCAAGGAAATATCTACACTGCCATCTATATAAATATGGAAATATCTACACCGCCATCTGTATAAACATAGAATTATCTACACTGCCATCTGTACAAACATGGAAATATCTACACCGTGTTCTGTATAAACATGGAAATATCTGCACAGACATATGAATAAACAAAGAAATATCTACACTGCTATCTCTGTAAACATGGAAATATCTACACCGCTATCTGTATAAACATGGAAATATCTACACCGCGAGCTGTATAAACACGGAAATATCTACACCGCTATCTGTATAAACATGGAAATATCTAAACCGCGATCTGTATAAACATGTAAATATCTACACCGCTATGTGTATAAACATGGAAATATTTACCCCGCTATCTGTATTAATATCGAAATATCTACACTGCTATCTATATAAACGTGGAAATATCTACACCGCTATCTGTATAGCCATGGAAATATCTACACCGCTATCTCTATAAACATGGAAATATCTACACTGCCATCTGTAAAAACATGGAAATATCTACAACACCATCTCTATTAAAACGGATATATATACACTGCCATCTGTATATACAGAAATATCTACACGGCCATCTCTAAAAACATGGAAATATCTACACCGCTACCTTTTTACACATGTAAATACCTACACCGCTATCTCTGTAAACATGGAAATATCTACACCGCCATCTACATAAACAAGGAAATACCTACACCGTCATCTATATAAACATGGAAATATATACACCGCCATCTGTATAACCATGGAAATATCTACACCGCCATCTGTATAAAGATGGAAATATCTACACCGTGAGGTGTATAAACCTGGAAATATCTACACCGCTATCTGTATAAACATGGAAATACCAACACCGCTATCTGTATAAACATGGAAATATCTACACAGCCATCTGTATAAACGTGGAAATATCTACACCGCTATCTGTAAAAACATGGAAATAAATACACCGCTATCTGTATAAACCTGGAAATATCTGCACTGCTATCTCTGTAAACATGGAAATATATACACCACCATCTCTTTAAACATGGAAATATCTACAATGCCATCTGTATAAACATGGAAGTATCTACACCACCTTCTCTATAAACATGGAAATATCAACACCATCTTCTCTATAAAAATGGATATATATATACTGCCAACTGTATGCACATGGAAATATCAACACGGCCATCTGTATAAACATGAAAATATCTACACCGCTATCTTTTTAAATATGGAAATACCTACACCGCTATCTCTATAAACTTGGAAATATCTACACCGCTGTCTCTATAAACAGGGAAATATATACACCGCCATCTCTATAAACCTGGAAATATCTACACCGCCATCTACATAAACAAGGAAATATCTACACCGCCACCTATATAAACATGGAAATATCTACAACAGCATCTGTATAAACATGGAATTATCTACACTGCCATTTTAGAAAGATGGAAATATCTACACCGCGAGCTGTATGAACATGGAAATATCTACACAATGCTCTGTATAAACATGGAAATATCTACACCGCTATCAGTATAAACATGGAAATACTACACCGCCATCTGTATAAACATGGAAATATCTACACCGCTATCTGTATAAACATGGAAATATCTACACCGACATCTGTATAAACATGGAAATATCTACACCGCCATCTGAATAAACATGGAAATTTCTACACAGTCATCTGTATAAACACGGAAATATCTACAATGCCATCTGTATAAACATGGAAATATCTACACAGGAATCTGTATAAACATGGAAATATCTACACAGCCATATGAATAAACATGGAAATATCTACACTGCTATCTCTATAAACATGGAAATATCTACACCGCTATCTCCATGAACAAGGAAATATCTACACCGCTATCTCTGTAAACATGGAAATAATTGCACGGCCATCTGTAAAAACATGGAAATATGTACACAGTCATGTGTATAAACATGGAAATATCTACAACACCATCTCTATAAACATGGAAATATCTACACTGCCATCTGCATACACATGGAAATATCTACACAGACATCTGTATAAACATGGAAATACCTACACTGCCATCTGTATAAACATGGAAATATCTACACGGCCATCCGTATAAACATGGAAATACCTACACCGTGAGCTGTATAAACATGGAAATATCTAAACGCTATCTGTATAAACATGGAAATACCAACACCACTATCTGTATAAACATGGAAATATTTACACCGCGAGCGGTATAAACAAGAAAATAACTGCACCGCGATCTGTATAAACACATAAATATCTACAACGCCATCTCTATAAACATGGAAATATCTTCACCGCTATCAGTATAAATATGGAAATATCTACACCGCTATCTCTATAAACGTGGAAATATCTAAACCGCTATCTGTATAGCCATGGAAATATCTACACCGCTATCTCTATACACATGGAAATGTCTACACTGCCATCTGTAAAAACATGGAAATATCTACACAGTCATCTGTATACACATGGAAATAGCTGTACCGCTAGCTCAATAAACGTGGAAATACCTACACCTCAATCCCTATAAACATGGAAATATCTAAACCGCCATCTCAATGAACTTGGAAATATCTACACCGCCATCTGCCTAAACATGGAAATATCTACACTACCATTTGCATAAACATGGAAATGTCTACAATGCCATCTGTTTACACATGGAAATATCTACAAGGCCATCGGTATAAACATGGAAATATATACACCGCTATCTCTAAAAACATGGAAATACCTACACAGCTATCTTTATAAACATGGAAATATCTACACCGCTATCTCCATAAACATGGAAATATCTACACAGCCGTATGTATAAACATGGAAATATCTACACTGCCATCTGTAGAAAGATGGAAATATCTACACCGTGATCTGTATAAACATGGAAATATCTACACCGATATCTGTGTAAACCTGAAAATATCTACCCTGCTATCTGTATAAACATGGAAATATCTCAACGTCTATCTCTATAAACATGGAAATATCTACACCGCCATTTGTAGACAGATGGAAATATCTACACCGCGATCTGTATAAACATGGAAATATCTGCACCGCGATCTGTATAAACATGGAAATATCTTCAGCGCTATCTGTATAATGATGGAATTATCTACACCTCTATCTCTATAAGCATGGAAATATATACACCGTCATCTCTATAAACATGGAAATATCTACACCGCCATCTACATACACAAGGAAATATCTACACTGCCATCTATATAAATATGGAAATATCTACACCGCCATCTGTATAAACATACAATTATCTACACTGCCATCTTTACAAAGATGGAAATATCTGCACAGACATATGAATAAACATGGAAATATCTACACTGCTATCTCTATAAACATGGAAATATCTACACCGCTATCTGTATAAACATGGAAATATCTACACCGCTAACTGTATAAACATGGAAATACCTACACCGCTCTCTGTATAAATACGGAAATACCTGCACGGCCATCTGTATGAACATGGAAATATCTAAACCGCGATCTGTTTAAACATGTAAATATCTACACCGCTATCTGCATAAACATGGAAATATTTACACCGCTATCTGTATTAATATGGAAATATCTACACTGCTATCTATATAAACGTGGAAATCTCTACACCGTTATCTGTATAGCCATGGAAATATGTACACCGCTATCTCTATGAACATGGAAATATCTACACTGCCATCTGTAAAAACATGGAAATATCTACAACACCATCTCTATTAAAATGGATATATATACACTGCCATCTGTATATACATGGAGATATCTACACGGTCATCTGTATAAACATGGAAATATCTACGCCGCTACCTTTTTAAACATGGAAATACCTACACCGCTATCTCTGTAAACATGGAAATATCTACCCTGCCATCTACATAAACAAGGAAATACCTACACCGTCATCTATATAAACATGGAAATATATACACCGCCATCTGTATAAACATGGAAATATCTACACCGTGAGGTGTATAAAGCTGGAAATATCTACACCGCTATCTGTATAAACATATAAATACCAACACCGCTATCTGTATAAACATGGAAATATCTACACAGCCATCTGTACAAACGTGGAAATATCTACACCGCTCTCTGTATAAACATGGAAATAACTACACCGCTATCTGTATAAATCTGGAAATATCTACACCGCTATCTCTATAAACATGGAAAACCCTACACCGCTATCTGTATAAACATGGAAAAATCTGCACCGCTATCTCTATAAACATGGAAATATATACACCACCATCTCTTTAAACATGGAAATATCTACAACGCCATCTACAGAAACAGGGAAATATCTACACCGCTATCTATATAAACATGGAAATATCTACGCTGCCATCTGAATAAACATGGAAATACCTACAATGCCATCTGTAGAAAGATGGAAATATCTACACAGCTTTCTGTGCAAACTTGGAAATATCTACACTGCCATCTGTAAAAATATGGAAATATATTCACCGCTATCTTTATAAACATGGAAATACCTACACCACTATTTCAATAAACATGGAAATATCAACAATGCAATCTGCATACACATGGAAATATCTACACCGTCATCTCCATAAAAATGAAAATATCTACACTGCCATCTCCAAAAACATGGAAATATGTACACCGCCATCTCTATAAACATGGAAATATCTACACCGCCATCTCTATAAACATGGAAATATCTACACCGCCATCTGTATAAACATGGAAATATCTACAATGCTATCTCTATAAAGATGGCAATACCAGCACCGCTAACTGTATGAACATGGAAATATGTACACCGCTATCTGTATAAACATGGAAGTATCTAAACCGCGATCCGTACAAACATGGAAATATCTACACCGCAATCTGTATAAATATGCAAATATCTACACCGCCATGAGTATAAACATAGAAATATCTACACCGCTATCTGTATAAACATGTAAATATCTACACCGCCATGTGTATAAACCTGGAAATATCTACACCGCTATTTGTTTAAAGATGGAAATATCTATACCGCTGTCTCTATATACATGGAAATATCTACACCGCTATCTGTATAGCCATGGAAATATCTACAGAGCTATCTCTATAAACATCGAAATATCTACACCGCTATCTCTATAAACATGGAAATAACTACACCGCTATCTCTATAAACATAGAAATATCTACACTGCCATGTGTATAAACATGGCTATATATACTCCGCTATCTGTATAAACATGGAAATATCTAAACCACTATCTCTATAAACATGAAAATATCTACTCTGACACCTGTATAAACATGGAAATACCTACACAGTCATCTGAATAAACATGGAAATATCTACACCGCTTTCTGTATAAACATCGAAATATCTACACTGCTACCTGTATAAACATGGAAATATCTACACCGATATCTCTATAAATATGCAAATATCTACAGCATCATCTCTATAAACATGGAATTATCTACACCGACATCTACATAAACAAGGAAAAACCTACACCTCAATCTATATAAACATGGAAATATCTACACAGCCGTCTGTATAAACATGGAAATATCTACACTGCCATCTGCAGAAAGATGGAAATATCTACACCGTGATCTGTATAAACATGGAAATATCTACACGGCTATCTGTGTAAACCTGAAAATATCTACACTGCTATCTGTATAAACATGGAAATATCTCAACCTCTATCTCTATAAACATGGAAATATCTACACCGCCATCTGTAGAAAGATGGAAATATCTACAACGTGAGGTGTATAAAGCTGGAAATATCTACACCGCTATCTGTATAAACATGGAAATACCAACACCGCTATCTGTATAAACATGGAAATATCTACACAGCCATCTGCACAAACGTGGAAATATCTACACCGCTCTCTGTATAAACATGGAAATAAATACACCGCTATCTGTATAAACCTGGAAATATCTACACCGCTATCTCTATAAACATGGAAACCACTACACCGCTATCTGTATAAACATCGAAAAATCTGCACCGCTATCTCTATAAACATGGAAATATATTCACCACCATCTCTTTAAACATGGAAATATCTACAACGCCATCTACAGAAGCAGAGAAATATCTACACCGCTATCTATATAAACATGGAAATATCTACACTGCCATCTGTATAAACATGGAAATATCTACAATGCCATCTGTAGAAAGATGGAAATATCTACACAGCTTTCTGTGCAAACTTGGAAATATCTACACCGCCATCTGTAAAAATATGGAAATATATACACTGCTATCTTTATAAACATGGAAATACCTACACCACTATCTCTATAAACATGGAAATATCTACAATGCAATCTGCATACACATGGAAATATCTACACCGTCATCTCTATAAAAATGAAAATATCTACACTGCCATCTCCAAAAACATGGAGATATGTACACCGCCATCTCTATAAACATGGAAATATCTACACCGCTATCTGTATAAACATGGAAATATCTACACTGCCATCTGAATAAACATGGAAATATCTACAATGCTATCTCTATAAACATGGCAATACCAACACCGCTATCTGTATGAACATGGAAATATGTACACCGCTATCTGTATAAACATGGAAATATCTAAACCGCGATCCGTACAAACATGGAAATATCTACACCGCAATCTGTATAAATATGCAAAAATCTACACCGCCATGTGTATAAACATGGAAATATCTACACCGCTATCTGTATAAACATGTAAATAACTACACCGCCATGTGTATAAACATGGAAATATCTACACCGCTATTTGTTTAAATATGGAAATATATATACCGCTATCTCTATATACATGGAAATATCTACACCGCTATCTGTATAGCCATGGAAATATCTACAGAGCTATCTCTATAAACATGGAAATATCTACACCGATATCTCTATAAACATGGAAATAACTACACCGCTATCTCTATAAACATAGAAATATCTACACCGCCATGTGTATAAACATGGCAATATATAACCCGCTATCTGTATAAACATGGAAATATCTAAACCACTATCTCTATAAACATGGAAATATCTACACCGCTGTCTGTATAAACATGGAAATATCTACACCGCTATCTCTCTAAACATGAAAATATCTACGCTGACATCTGTATAAACACGGAAATACCTACACAGTCATCTGAATAAACATGGAAATATCTACACCGCTATCTGTATATACATCGAAATAACTACACCGATTTCTGTATAAACATGGAAATATCCACACCGCTATCCTTGTAAACATGGAAATATCAATACCGCTATCCGTATAAACATGGAAATACCTACAGCGCTATCTGTATAAACATGGAAATACCTACACCTCTATCTGTATAAACATGGAAATATCTACAACGCTATGTGTATAAACGTGGAAATATCTACACCGCTATCTGTATAAACAAGGAATTGTCTACACCGCTATATCAATAAACATGGAAATATCTACTGCGGTATCTCTATAAACATGGAAATATCTACACCGCTATCTGTATAAATGAGGAAATATCTACCACACTATCTCTATAAACATGGAAATATCTACAGCGCTATCTCTATATACATGGAAATATCTACGTCGCTATCTCTATAAACATGGAAATATCTACACCCCATCTGTAGGAACATGAAAATATCTAAACCGCTATCTCTATAAACAAGTAAATATCTCCACCGCTATCTGTAAACATGTAAATATCTCCACCGCTATCTGTATAAACATGGAAATATCTACACGGTTATGTGTATGAAGATGATAATAACTACACCGCTATCTGTATAGACATCGAAATATCTACACAGCTATCTGTATAAGCATGGAAATATTTACACCGCTATCTGTATAAACATGGAAATATCTACACCACGGTCTGTATAATCATGTAAATATCTCCACCGCTATCTGTATAAACATGTAAATATCTCCACCGCTATCTGTATAAACATGGAAATATCTACACGGATATCTGTATAAAGATGATAATATGGACACCGCTATTTCTATAAACATGGAAATATCTACGCTGACATCTGTATAAACATGGAAATACCTACACAGTCATCTGTATAAACATGGAAATATGTACACCACCATCTGTATAAACATAGAAATATCTAAACTGCCATGTGCATAAAAATGGAAATATCTACACAGCCATCTCTATAAACATGGAAATATCTACACTGCTGTCTGTATAAACATCGAAATACCTACACCGATATCTGTATAAACTTCGAAATATCTACACTGCTATCCCTATAAACATGGAAATATCAACACCGCTATCTGTATAAACATGGAAATAACTACACCGCTATCTGTATAAACATGGAAATATCTACACCGCTATTTGTATAAATATGGAAATATCTCCACCGCTATCTCTATAAACATGGAAATGTTAACACTGCTAACTCTATAAACATGGAAATATCTACAACGCTATTTGTGTAAACATGGAAATATCTACAGAGCTATCTGTGTAAACATGGAAATATCTACAACACTATCTGTATAAACGAGGAATTATCTACAGCACTATCTCTATAAACATGGAAATATCTGCAGCACTATCTCTATATACATGGAAATATAAACGTCGCTATCCCCATAAACATGGAAATATCTACACCCCCATCTGTAGGAACTTGGAAATATCTACACCGCTATCTCTATAAACATGGAAATATCTCCACCGCTATCTGTATAAACATGGAGAAATCTACCCCGCTATCTGTATAAACATGGAAATAACTTCATTGCAATCTGTACAAACATGGAAATATCTACACCGTTATCTGTATAAACATGGAAATACCTACACCGCTATCTTTATAAACATGGATATATCTACACCGCTATCTGTATAAACATGGAAATATCTACAACGCTATCTGTATAAACATGGAAATATCTACACCGCTATCTGTATAAACAAGGAAGTATCTACACCGATATCTCTATAAACATGGAACTATCTACAGCGCTATCTCTATAAACATGGAAATATCTACGCCGCTATCCGTATAAACGAGGAAATATCTACACCCTTATCTCTATAAACATGGAAATATCTACAGCGCTATCTCTATATACGTGGAAACATCTACATCGCTATATCTATAAACATGGAAATATCTACACCCCCATCAGTAGGAACATGAAAATATCTACACCGCTATCTCTATAATCATGAAAATATCTACACTGACATCTGTATAAACATGGAAATAACTACACTGTTTTCTGTATAAACATGGAAATATCTACACCACCGTCTGTATAAACATGGAAATATCTACACTGCCATCTGTATAAAAATGGAAATATCTACAATCCTATCTGTGTAAACATGGAAATATCTACACCGCTATCTGCATAAAGAAGGAAGTATCTACACCGCAATCCCTATAAACATGGAAATATCTACAGTGCTATCTCTATAAACATGGAAATATCTTCACCGCTATCTGCATAAACGAGGAAATATCTACAGCCTTATCTCTATAAACATGGAAATACCTACACCGCCATCTGTATAGACATGTAAATATCTACACCGCTATCTGTACAAACCTGGAAATATCACCAACGCAATCTGTGTAAATATGGAAATATCTACACCGCTATCTGTGTAAACATGGAAATATCTACATCGCTATCTGTAAAACGTGGAAATATCTACACCGCTATCTGCATAAAGATGGAAGTGTCTACACCGCTATCTGTATAAACGTGGAAATATCTACACCGCTATCTGTATAAACATGGAAATATCTACCCTGCTATCTGTATAAACATCATAATATCTACACCGCTATCTGTATAAAGATGGAATTATCTACACCGCAATCTGTATAAACGTGGAAATATCTACAACGCTATCTGTATAAACGTGGAAATATCTACAACGATATCTGTGTAAATGTGGAAATATCTACACTGCTATCTGTATAAACATGATAATATCTACAACGCTATCTGTATAAACATGGAAATAACTACATCGCTATCTGTATAAACATGGAAATACCTAAACAACTCTCTTTATAAACATGGAAATATCTACACCGCTATCTCTGTAAACATGGAAATATCTACACAGCCATTCTATAAACTTGGAAATATCTACACAGCCATCTAGATAAACATGGAAATATCTACACCACCATCTGCATAAACAAGGAAATATCTACACCACCATCTGTATAGATGTGGAAATATGTGCACTGCTATGTTTATAAACATGGAAATATGTGCAAACACTATCTGTGTAAACATGGAAATATCTACACCGTTACCTGTGTAAACATTGATATATCTACACCGCTATCTGTAAAACGTGGAAATATCTACACCACTATCTTTATAAAAATTGAAATATTTACACTGCTATCTATAAAACGTGGAAATATCTACACCGCTATCTGTATAAAGATGGAATTATCTACACTGTTATCTCTATAAACATAGAAATATCTACACTGCCATCTCTATAAACATGGAAATATCCACACCGCCATCTGCATAAACATGGAAATATCTACACCGCCATCTGTATAAACATGGAAATATCTACACAGCCATCTATATATACATGGAAATATCCACAATGCGATCTGTAGAAAGATGGAAATATCTACACCGCGATGTGTATAAACATGGAAATTTCTCCACTGCTACCTGTAAAAACATGGAAATATCTGCACCGCTATCTGTATAAACATGGAAATATCTACACCACGATCTGTATGAACATGGAAATATGTACACCTCTATCTGTATAAATATGGAAATATCTAGACCGCTATCTCTAAAAACATGGAAATAGCTACACCGCTATCTGTATAAACATGGAAATACCAACACCGCAATCTGTATAAACATGCAAATATCTACACCGCTATCTGCATAAACAAAGAAATATCTACACGGCTATCTCTGTAAACATGGAAATATCTACAGCGCTATCTCTATAAACATGGAAATATCTACAAAGCAATCTGTATAAACGAGGAAATATCTACATCCCTATCTCTATAAACATGGAGATATCTACAGCGCTATCTCTAAATACATGGAAATGTCTACGTCGCTATCTCTATAAACATGGAAATATCTACACCGCATCTGTAGGAACATGAAAATATCTAAACCGCTATCTCTATAAACATATAAATATCTCCACCGCTATCTGTATAAACATGGAAATATCTACACCGGTATCAGTATAAACATGGAAATATCTACAACGTTATCTGTATAAACATGGAAATATCTACTCCGCTATCTGTATAAACATGGAAATATCTACACCGCTATCTGTATAAACATGGAAATATCTACACCGCTATCTGTATAAACATGGAAATATCTGCACCGCTATCTGTATTAACATAGAAATATCTACACCACGGTCTGTATAAACATGGAAATATCTACACCGATATCTCTATAAACATGGAAATAACTACACCGCTATCTCTATAAACATAGAAATATCTACACCGCCATGTGTATAAACATGGCAATATATAACCCGCTATCTGTATAAACATGGAAATATCTAAACCACTATCTCTATAAACATGGAAATATCTACACCGCTGTCTGTATAAACATGGAAATATCTACACCGCTATCTCTCTAAACATGAAAATATCTACGCTGACATCTGTATAAACACGGAAATACCTACACAGTCATCTGAATAAACATGGAAATATCTACACCGCTATCTGTATATACATCGAAATAACTACACCGATTTCTGTATAAACATGGAAATATCCACACCGCTATCCTTGTAAACATGGAAATATCAATACCGCTATCCGTATAAACATGGAAATACCTACAGCGCTATCTGTATAAACATGGAAATACCTACACCTCTATCTGTATAAACATGGAAATATCTACAACGCTATGTGTATAAACGTGGAAATATCTACACCGCTATCTGTATAAACAAGGAATTGTCTACACCGCTATATCAATAAACATGGAAATATCTACTGCGGTATCTCTATAAACATGGAAATATCTACACCGCTATCTGTATAAATGAGGAAATATCTACCACACTATCTCTATAAACATGGAAATATCTACAGCGCTATCTCTATATACATGGAAATATCTACGTCGCTATCTCTATAAACATGGAAATATCTACACCCCATCTGTAGGAACATGAAAATATCTAAACCGCTATCTCTATAAACAAGTAAATATCTCCACCGCTATCTGTAAACATGTAAATATCTCCACCGCTATCTGTATAAACATGGAAATATCTACACGGTTATGTGTATGAAGATGATAATAACTACACCGCTATCTGTATAGACATCGAAATATCTACACAGCTATCTGTATAAGCATGGAAATATTTACACCGCTATCTGTATAAACATGGAAATATCTACACCACGGTCTGTATAATCATGTAAATATCTCCACCGCTATCTGTATAAACATGTAAATATCTCCACCGCTATCTGTATAAACATGGAAATATCTACACGGTTATCTGTATAAAGATGATAATATGGACACCGCTATTTCTATAAACATGGAAATATCTACGCTGACATCTGTATAAACATGGAAATACCTACACAGTCATCTGTATAAACATGGAAATATGTACACCACCATCTGTATAAACATAGAAATATCTAAACTGCCATGTGCATAAAAATGGAAATATCTACACAGCCATCTCTATAAACATGGAAATATCTACACTGCTGTCTGTATAAACATCGAAATACCTACACCGATATCTGTATAAACTTCGAAATATCTACACTGCTATCCCTATAAACATGGAAATATCAACACCGCTATCTGTATAAACATGGAAATAACTACACCGCTATCTGTATAAACATGGAAATATCTACACCGCTATTTGTATAAATATGGAAATATCTCCACCGCTATCTCTATAAACATGGAAATGTTAACACTGCTAACTCTATAAACATGGAAATATCTACAACGCTATTTGTGTAAACATGGAAATATCTACAGAGCTATCTGTGTAAACATGGAAATATCTACAACACTATCTGTATAAACGAGGAATTATCTACAGCACTATCTCTATAAACATGGAAATATCTGCAGCACTATCTCTATATACATGGAAATATAAACGTCGCTATCCCCATAAACATGGAAATATCTACACCCCCATCTGTAGGAACTTGGAAATATCTACACCGCTATCTCTATAAACATGGAAATATCTCCACCGCTATCTGTATAAACATGGAGAAATCTACCCCGCTATCTGTATAAACATGGAAATAACTTCATTGCAATCTGTACAAACATGGAAATATCTACACCGTTATCTGTATAAACATGGAAATACCTACACCGCTATCTTTATAAACATGGATATATCTACACCGCTATCTGTATAAACATGGAAATATCTACAACGCTATCTGTATAAACATGGAAATATCTACACCGCTATCTGTATAAACAAGGAAGTATCTACACCGATATCTCTATAAACATGGAACTATCTACAGCGCTATCTCTATAAACATGGAAATATCTACGCCGCTATCCGTATAAACGAGGAAATATCTACACCCTTATCTCTATAAACATGGAAATATCTACAGCGCTATCTCTATATACGTGGAAACATCTACATCGCTATATCTATAAACATGGAAATATCTACACCCCCATCAGTAGGAACATGAAAATATCTACACCGCTATCTCTATAATCATGAAAATATCTACACTGACATCTGTATAAACATGGAAATAACTACACTGTTTTCTGTATAAACATGGAAATATCTACACCACCGTCTGTATAAACATGGAAATATCTACACTGCCATCTGTATAAAAATGGAAATATCTACAATCCTATCTGTGTAAACATGGAAATATCTACACCGCTATCTGCATAAAGAAGGAAGTATCTACACCGCAATCCCTATAAACATGGAAATATCTACAGTGCTATCTCTATAAACATGGAAATATCTTCACCGCTATCTGCATAAACGAGGAAATATCTACAGCCTTATCTCTATAAACATGGAAATACCTACACCGCCATCTGTATAGACATGTAAATATCTACACCGCTATCTGTACAAACCTGGAAATATCACCAACGCAATCTGTGTAAATATGGAAATATCTACACCGCTATCTGTGTAAACATGGAAATATCTACATCGCTATCTGTAAAACGTGGAAATATCTACACCGCTATCTGCATAAAGATGGAAGTGTCTACACCGCTATCTGTATAAACGTGGAAATATCTACACCGCTATCTGTATAAACATGGAAATATCTACCCTGCTATCTGTATAAACATCATAATATCTACACCGCTATCTGTATAAAGATGGAATTATCTACACCGCAATCTGTATAAACGTGGAAATATCTACAACGCTATCTGTATAAACGTGGAAATATCTACAACGATATCTGTGTAAAAGTGGAAATATCTACACTGCTATCTGTATAAACATGATAATATCTACAACGCTATCTGTATAAACATGGAAATAACTACATCGCTATCTGTATAAACATGGAAATACCTAAACAACTCTCTTTATAAACATGGAAATATCTACACCGCTATCTCTGTAAACATGGAAATATCTACACAGCCATTCTATAAACTTGGAAATATCTACACAGCCATCTAGATAAACATGGAAATATCTACACCACCATCTGCATAAACAAGGAAATATCTACACCACCATCTGTATAGATGTGGAAATATGTGCACTGCTATGTTTATAAACATGGAAATATGTGCAAACACTATCTGTGTAAACATGGAAATATCTACACCGTTACCTGTGTAAACATTGATATATCTACACCGCTATCTGTAAAACGTGGAAATATCTACACCACTATCTTTATAAAAATTGAAATATTTACACTGCTATCTATAAAACGTGGAAATATCTACACCGCTATCTGTATAAAGATGGAATTATCTACACTGTTATCTCTATAAACATAGAAATATCTACACTGCCATCTCTATAAACATGGAAATATCCACACCGCCATCTGCATAAACATGGAAATATCTACACCGCCATCTGTATAAACATGGAAATATCTACACAGCCATCTATATATACATGGAAATATCCACAATGCGATCTGTAGAAAGATGGAAATATCTACACCGCGATGTGTATAAACATGGAAATTTCTCCACTGCTACCTGTAAAAACATGGAAATATCTGCACCGCTATCTGTATAAACATGGAAATATCTACACCACGATCTGTATGAACATGGAAATATGTACACCTCTATCTGTATAAATATGGAAATATCTAGACCGCTATCTCTAAAAACATGGAAATAGCTACACCACTATCTGTATAAACATGGAAATACCAACACCGCAATCTGTATAAACATGCAAATATCTACACCGCTATCTGCATAAACAAAGAAATATCTACACGGCTATCTCTGTAAACATGGAAATATCTACAGCGCTATCTCTATAAACATGGAAATATCTACAAAGCAATCTGTATAAACGAGGAAATATCTACATCCCTATCTCTATAAACATGGAGATATCTACAGCGCTATCTCTAAATACATGGAAATGTCTACGTCGCTATCTCTATAAACATGGAAATATCTACACCGCATCTGTAGGAACATGAAAATATCTAAACCGCTATCTCTATAAACATATAAATATCTCCACCGCTATCTGTATAAACATGGAAATATCTACACCGGTATCAGTATAAACATGGAAATATCTACAACGTTATCTGTATAAACATGGAAATATCTACTCCGCTATCTGTATAAACATGGAAATATCTACACCGCTATCTGTATAAACATGGAAATATCTACACCGCTATCTGTATAAACATGGAAATATCTGCACCGCTATCTGTATTAACATAGAAATATCTACACCACGGTCTGTATAAACATGGAAATATCTACACCGTTATCTGTATAATCATGGAAATATCTACACCGCTATCTGTATAAACATGGAAATATACACGCTGCTATCTCTATAAACATCAAAATATCTACACTGACATCTGTATAAACGTGGAAATAACTTCACCGCTATCAGTATAAACGTGGAAATATCTACATCGTTATCTCTATAAACATGAAAATATCTACACTGACATCTGTATAAACATGGAAATAACTTCACCGCTATCTTTATAAACGTGGAAATATCTACACCGCTATCTCTATAAACATGAAAATATCTACACTGACATCTGTATAAACATGGAAATACCTACAGAGTCATCTGTATAAACATGGAAATATCAACACTGCCATCTGTATAAAATTGGAAATGTCTACACATCCATCTCTATAATCATGGAAATATCTACACCGCTATCTGTATAAACATGGAAAAAACTACACCGCTATCCGTATAAACATGGAAATATCATCACCGCTATCCGTATAAACATGGAAATACATACACCGCTATCTGCGTAAACATGGAAATATATACAACGCTATCTCCATAAACATTGAAATACCTAAACCGCTATCTCTATAAACATGGAAATATCTACACAGCTATCTCTATAAACAAGGAAATATCTACACAGCCATTGTATAAACTTGGAAATATAAACACAGCCCTCTGCATAAAAATCGAAATATTTACACCACCATCTGCATAAACATGGAAATACATACGCCGTCATCTGTATAGACATGGAAATATCTGCACCGCTATCTGTATAAACATGGAAATATCTGCAACGCTATCTGTGTAAACATGGAAATATCTACACCGCTATCTGTGTAAACATGGAAATATCTACACCGCTATCTCTATAAACATGGAAATGACTACACCGCTATCTATATAAACATGGAAATATCTACATGGCTAACTTTATAAACTTGGAAATATATACACCGCCATGTGTATAAACATGGCAATATATACACCGCTATCTGTATAAACATGCAAATATCTACACCGCCGTCTGTATAAAGATGAAATATCTACACTGCGAGCTGTATAAACATTTAAATATCTACACCGCTATCGGAATAAACATGGAAATACCAACACCACTATCTCTATAAACATGGAAATATCACCGCTATCTGTATAAACATGGAAGTATCTACACCGCCATCTGTATAAACATGGAAATACTTACACCACCATCTCTATAAACATGGAAATATCTACACCGCCATCTCTATAAACATAGAAATATCTACACTGCCATCTCTATAAACATGGAAATAACTACACCGCCATCTGCATAAACATGGAAATATCTACACTGCTATCTGTATAAACATGGAAATATCTACACTGCTATCTGTATAAACACGATAATATCCACACCACTATCTGTACAAAGATGGAATTATCTACACCGTATCTGTATAAACGTGGAAATATCTGCAACGCTATCTGTATAAACGTGGAAATATCTACAACGATATCTGTATAAACGTGGAAATATCTACACTGCTATCTGTATAAACATGATAATATCTACAACGCTATCTGTATAAACATGGAAATATCTACACCGCTATCTGTATAAACATGGAAATATCAACACCGCTATCTGTATAAACATGGAAACATCTACACCACGGTCTGTATAAACATGGAAATATCCACACCGCTATCTGTATTAACTTGGAAATATCTGCACCGCTATCTGTATAAACATGGAAATATCTACACCGCTATCTGCATAAACAAAGAAATATCTACACGGCTATCTCTATAAACATGGAAATTTCTGCATGGCTATCTGTATAAACATGGAAATATCTACAACACGGTCTGCAAATACATGGAAATATCTACACCGTTATCTGTATAATCATGGAAATATCTACACCACTATCTGTATAAACATGGAAATATCTACGCCGCTATCTCTATAAACATCAAAATATCTACACTGACATCTGTATAAACGTGGAAATAACTTCACCGCTATCGTTATAAACGTGGAAATATCTACTCCGCTATCTCTATAAACATGAAAATATCTACACTGACATCGGTATAAACATGGAAATACCTACAGAGTCATCTGTATAAACATGGAAATATCTACACTGCCATCTGTATAAAATTGGAAATGTCTACACAGCCATCTCTATAATCATGGAAATATCTTCACCGCTATCTGTATAAACATGGAAACACCTACACCGCTATCCGTATAAACATGGAAATATCATCACCATTATCCATATAAACATGGAAATACATACACCGCTATCTGTGTAAACATGGAAATATCTACACCGCTATCTCCATAAACATTGAAATACCTAAACTGCTATCTCTATAAACATGGAAATATCTACACTGCTATCTGTAAAACATGGAAAAATCTACACAGCTATCTGTATAAAGATGGAAATATCTACAACTCTATCTGTATAAACGTGGAAATATCTGCAACGCTATCTGTATAAAGTTGGAAATATCTACAACGCTATCTGTCTAAACCTGGAAATATCCCCACCGCAATCTGTATAAGCGTAGAAATATCTCCACCACAATCTGAATAAACATGGAAATATCTACGCCGCCATCTGTAGAAACATGGAAATATCTACCACGCCATCTGTAGAAAGATGGAAATATCTACACCGCTATCTGTATAAACATGCAAATTTCTACACCGCTACCTGTATAAACATGGAAATATCTACATCGCTATCTCTATAAACATGGAAATGACTACACCGCTATCTATATAAACATGGAAATATCTACATGGCTAACTCTATAAACATGGAAATATATTCACCGCCATGTGTATAAACATGGCAATATATTCACCGCTATCTGTATAAACATGCAAATATCTACAACGCCGTCTGTATAATGATGGAAATATCTACACCACGAGCTGTATAAACATTTAAATATCTACAACGCTATCTGTATAAACCTGGAAATACCAACACCACTATCTCTATAAACATGGAAATATGTGCAAACGCTATCTGTATAAACATGGAAATATCTACACAGCTATCTTTATAAAAATGGAAATATCTACAGCGTTATCTACAAAAACATGGAAATTTCTACGGCACTATCTGTGTAAACATGGAAATACCTACACAGTTGTTTGTATAAACATGGAAATATGTACACCGCTATCTGTGTGAAGATGGAAATATCTACACGGCAATCTGTGCAAATATGGTAATATCTGTACCTATATCTCTGTAAAAATGGAAATATCTACACCGCTATCTGTATAAACATGGAAATATGTACATGGCTATCTCTATAAACATGGAGATATCTACACCGCCATCTGTATAAATATGGAAATATCTACACCACTATCAGTATAAACAAGGAAATATCTACAATGCCATCTGTATAAACAAGGAAATAACTTCACCGCTATCTCTATAAACATGGAAATTCCAACACCACTCTCTTTATACACATGGAAATATCTCCACCGCTATCTGTATAAACAAGGAAATATCTACACCGCCATCTGCATAAACATGGAAAAATCTAAACCGCTATCTCTATAAACATGGAAATATCAACACCGCTATCTCTATAATCATGGAAACATCTACAACACGGTCTGTATAAACATGGAAATGTCTACACCGCTATCTGTATAAACTTGGAAATATCTGCACCGCTATCTGTATAAACATGGAAATATCTACACCGCTATCTCTATAAACATGAAAATATCTTCACTGACATCTGTATAAACATGGAGATAACTAAAAAGTCATCTGTATAAACATGGAAATATCTACACCGTTATCTGTATAAATATGGAAATATCTTCACCGCTATCTCTATAAACTTGGAAATATCTTCACCGTTATCTGTATAAATATGGAAATATCTTCACCGCTATCTCTATAAACATGGAAATGTCTACCCCGCTATCTGCATAAACATGGAAACAGCCACACCGCTATCTGTATAAACATGGAAATATCTACACCGCCATCTGTAAAAACGTGGAAATTCATGCACAGTCTCCTGTATAAACATGGAAATATCTACACCTCCTTCTGTATAAACATGGAAATATCTACACTGCCATCTGTATAAAATTGGAAATAGCCACACGGCTATCTGTATAAACATGGAAATATCTACACCGCCATCTGAATAAACATGGAAACATCTACACCGCTCTCTGTATAAATATGGAAATATCTCTAAAGCTATCTCTATAAACATGGAAATCTTTACACCGCTATCTGTATCTACATGGAAATATCTACACCACTATCTCTATGAACATGGAAATATCTCCACCGCAATCTGCATAAACTTGGAAATATGTACACCGCCATCTGTATAAACATGTAAATATTTCCACCGCTGTCTGTATAAACATGAAAATATCTCCACCGATATCTGTATAAACATGGAAATATCTCCACCGCTATCTGTATAAACATGGAAATATCTCCACCGCTATCTGTATAAACATGGAAATATCTCCACCGCTATCTGTATAAACTTGAAAATATCTACACGGATATCTGTATAAATATGGAAATATCTTCACCGCTATCTCTATAAACGTGGAAATGTCTACACCGCTATCTGTATAAACATGGAAACATCTACATGGCTACATCCATAAACTTCGAAATATCTAAACTGCTTTCTGTATAAACATGGAAATACTTACACAGTCATCTGTATTAACATGGAAATATCTACAACGCTATCTGTATAAACATGGAAATATCTACACTGCCATCTGTATAAACATGGAAATATCAACACCACTATCTGTATAAACATGGAAATATCTACACAGCTATCTGTATAAACATGGAAATATCTACAGAGCTATCTGTATAAACTTGGAAATATCTCCACCGCTATCTGTATAAACATGGAAATATCTACACCGCTATCTTTGTAAACATGGAAATACCTACACAGCTATCTGTATAAACTTGGAAATATCTACACCGTTATCTGTATAAACATGGAAATATCTACATCGCTATCTGTTTAAACATGGAAATATCTCCAACGCTATCTGTATCAACATGGAAATATTTACACCACTATATTTATAAAAATGGAAATATCTACAGCGTTATCTGCATAAACATGGAAATATCTACAGCACTATCTGTGTAAACTTGGAAATATCTACACCGTTGTTTGTGTAAACATGGAAATATGTACACCGCTACCTGTGTGAAGATGGAAATATCTAAACCGCTATCTGTATAAACTTAGAAATATCTACACCGCTATCTGTATAAATATGGAATTAACAACACAGTCATCTGTATAAACATGGAAATATCTACACCACTATCTGTATAAAGATGGATATATCTACAATGCCATCTGTATAAACATGGAAATATCTTCACCGCTATCTCTATAAACATGGAAATACCTACACCGCTATCTGTATAAACATGGAAATATCTCCACCGCTATCTGTATAAACATGGAAATATCTCCACCGCTATCTGTATAAACATGGATATATCTCCACCGCTATCTGTGTAAACTTTGAAATATCTACACCGTTATCTGTATAAATATGGAAATATCTTCACTGCTATCTCTATAAACATGGAAATGTCTACAACGCTATCTGCATAAACATGGAAACAGCCACACCGCTATCTGTATAAACATGGAAATATCTTCACCGTTATCTCTATAAACATGGAAATACCTACACCGCTATCTGTATAAACATGGAAATATCTCCACCGCTATCTTTATAAACATGGAATTATCTCCACCACTCTCTGTATAAACATGTAAACATCTACACCGCTATCTGTATAAACATGGAAATATCTCCACCGCTATTTGTATAAACTTGGAAATATCTACACAGCTATCTGTATAAATATGGAAATATCTTGACCGCTATCTCTATAAACATGGAAATGTCTACACCGCCATCTGAATAAACATGGAAACATCTACACCGCTCTCTGTATAAATATGGAAATATCTCTAAGGCTATCTCTATAAACATGGAAATATTTACACCGCTATCTGTATCTACATGGAAATATCTACACCGCTATCTCTATGGACATGGAAATATCTCCACCGCAATCTGCATAAACTTGGAAAATGTACACCGCCATCTGTATAAACATGTAAATATTTCCACCGCTATCTGTATAAACATGAAAATATCTCCACCGATATCTTTATAAACATGGAAATATCTCCACCGCTATCTGTATAAACATGGAAATATCTCCACCGCTATCTGTATAAACATGGAAATATCTCCACCGCTATCTGTATAAACTTGAAAATATCTACACGGATATCTGTATAAATATGGAAATATCTTCACTGCTATCTCTATAAACATGGAAATGTCTACACCGCTATCTGCATAAACATGGAAACAGCCACACCGCTGTCTGTATAAACATGGAAATATCTTCACCGCTATCTCTATAAACATGGAAATACCTACACCGCTATCTGTATAAACATGGAAATATCTCCACCGCTATCTTTATAAACATGGAATTATCTCCACCGCTCTCTGTATAAACATGTAAACATCTACACCGCTATCTGTATAAACATGGAAATATCTCCACCGCTATTTGTATAAACTTGGAAATATCTACACAGCTATCTGTAAATATGGAAATATCTTGACCGCTATCTCTATAAACATGGAAATGTCTACACCGCTATCTGTATAAACATGGAAATATCTACATAGCTAAATCCATAAACTTCGAAATATCTAAACTGCCTTCTGTATAAACATGGAAATACCTACACAGTCATCTGTATAAACATGGAAATATCTACAACGCTATCTGTATAAACATGGAAATATCTACACAGCTTTCTGTTTAAACATGGAAATATCTACAGCGCTATCTGTATAAACTTGGAAATTTCTCCACCGCTATCTGTATAAACATGGAAATATCTACACCGCTATCTTTGTAAACATGGAAATATCTACACAGCTATCTGTAGAAACATGGAAATATCTACACCGTTATCTGTATAAACATGGAAATATCTACATCGCTATCTGTCTAAACTTGGAAATTTCTCCTTCGCTATCTGTATCAACATGGAAATATTTACACCACTATCTTTATAAAAATGGAAATATCTACAGCGTTATCTGCATAAACATGGAAATATCCACAGCACTATCTGTGTAAACTTGGAAATATCTACACAGTTGTTTGTGTAAACATGGAAATATGTACACCGCTAACTGTGTGAAGATGGAAATATCTAAACCGCTGTCTGTATAAACTTAGAAATATCTACACCGCTATCTGTATAAATATGGAATTAACAACACAGTCATCTGTATAAACATGGAAATATCTACACCACTATCTGTATAAAGATGGATATATCTACAATGCCATCTGTATAAACATGGAAATATCTTCACCGCTATCTCTATAAACATGGAAATACCTATACCGCTATCTGTATAAACATGGAAATATCTCCACCGATATCTGTATAAACATGGAAATATCTCCACCACTCTCTGTATAAACATGGAAATATCTCCACCGCTATCTGTATAAACATGGATATATCTCCACCGCTATCTGTATAAACTTGGAAATATCTACACCGTTATCTGTATAAATATGGAAATATCTTCACCGCTATCTCTATAAACTTGGAAATATCTTCACCGTTATCTGTATAAATATGGAAATATCTTCACCGCTATCTCTATAAACATGGAAATGTCTACCCCGCTATCTGCATAAACATGGAAACAGCCACACCGCTATCTGTATAAACATGGAAATATCTACACCGCCATCTGTAAAAACGTGGAAATTCATGCACAGTCTCCTGTATAAACATGGAAATATCTACACCTCCATCTGTATAAACATGGAAATATCTACACTGCCATCTGTATAAAATTGGAAATAGCCACACCGCTATCTGTATAAACATGGAATTATCTACACCGCCATCTGAATAAACATGGAAACATCTACACCGCTCTCTGTATAAATATAGAAATATCTCTAAAGCTATCTCTATAAACATGGAAATCTTTACACTGCTATCTGTATCTACATGGAAATATCTACACCGCTATCTCTATGAACATGGAAATATCTCCACCACAATCTGCATAAACTTGGAAATATATACACCGCCATCTGTATAAACATGTAAATATTTCCACCGCTGTCTGTATAAACATGAAAATATCTCCACCGATATCTGTATAAACATGGAAATATCTCCACCGCTATCTGTATAAACATGGAAATATCTCCACCGCTATCTGTATAAACATGGAAATATCTCCACCGCTATCTGTATAAACTTGAAAATATCTACACGGATATCTGAATAAATATGGAAATATCTTCACCGCTATCTCTATAAACATGGAAATGTCTACACCGCTATCTGTATAAACATGGAAACATCTACATGGCTACATCCATAAACTTCGAAATATCTAAACTGCTTTCTGTATAAACATGGAAATACTTACACAGTCATCTGTATTAACATGGAAATATCTACAACGCTATCTGTATAAACATGGAAATATCTACACTGCCATCTGTATAAACATGGAAATATCAACACCACTATCTGTATAAACATGGAAATATCTACACAGCTATCTGTATAAACATGGAAATATCTACAGAGCTATCTGTATAAACATGGAAATATCTACACCGCTATCTTTGTAAACATGGAAATACCTACACAGCTATCTGTATAAACTTGGAAATATCTACACCGTTATCTGTATAAACATGGAAATATCTACATTGCTATCTGTTTAAACATGGAAATATCTCCAACGCTATCTGTATCAACATGGAAATATTTACACCACTATATTTATAAAAATGGAAATATCTACAGCGTTATCTGCATAAACATGGAAATATCTACAGCACTATCTGTGTAAACTTGGAAATATCTACACCGTTGTTTGTGTAAACATGGAAATATGTACACCGCTACCTGTGTGAAGATGGAAATATCTAAACCGCTATCTGTATAAACTTAGAAATATCTACACCGCTATCTGTATAAATATGGAATTAACAACACAGTCATCTGTATAAACATGCAAATATCTACACCACTATCTGTATAAAGATGGATATATCTACAATGCCATCTGTATAAACATGGAAATATCTTCACCGCTATCTCTATAAACATGGAAATACCTACACCGCTATCTGTATAAACATGGAAATATCTCCACCGCTATCTGTATAAACATGGAAATATCTCCACCGCTATCTGTATAAACATGGATATATCTCCACCGCTATCTGTATAAACTTTGAAATATCTACACCGTTATCTGTATAAATATGGAAATATCTTCACTGCTATCTCTATAAACATGGAAATGTCTACACCGCTATCTGCATAAACATGGAAACAGCCACACCGCTGTCTGTATAAACATGGAAATATCTTCACCGCTATCTGTATCTACATGGAAATACCTACACCGCTATCTGTATAAACATGGAAATATCTCCACCGCTATCTTTATAAACATGGAATTATCTCCACCACTCTCTGTATAAACATGTAAACATCTACACCGCTATCTGTATAAACATGGAAATATCTCCACCGCTATTTGTATAAACTTGGAAATATCTACACAGCTATCTGTATAAATATGGAAATATCTTGACCGCTATCTCTATAAACATGGAAATGTCTACACTGCCATCTGAATAAACATGGAAACATCTACACCGCTCTCTGTATAAATATGGAAATATCTCTAAGGCTATCTCTATAAACATGGAAATATTTACACCGCTATCTGTATCTACATGGAAATATCTACACCGCTATCTCTATGGACATGGAAATATCTCCACCGCAATCTGCATAAACTTGGAAAATGTACACCGCCATCTGTATAAACATGTAAATATTTCCACCGCTATCTGTATAAACATGAAAATATCTCCACCGTTATCTTTATAAACATGGAAATATCTCCACCGCTATCTGTATAAACATGGAAATATCTCCACCGCTATCTGTATAAACATGGAAATATCTCCACCGCTATCTGTATAAACTTGAAAATATCTACACGGATATCTGTATAAATATGGAAATATCTTCACCGCTATCTCTATAAACATGGAAATGTCTACACCGCTATCTGTATAAACATGGAAACATCTACATGGCTATATCCATAAACTTCGAAATCTCTAAACTGCTTTCTGTATAAACATGGAAATACTTACACAGTCATCTGTATTAACATGGAAATATCTACAACGCTATCTGTATAAACATGGAAATATCTACACTGCCATCTGTATAAACATGGAAATATCAACACCGCTATCTGTATAAACATGGAAATATCTACACAGCTATCTGTATAAACATGGAAATATCTACAGAGCTATCTGTATAAACTTGGAAATATCTCCACCGCTATCTGTATAAACATGGAAATATCTACACCGCTATCTTTGTAAACATGGAAATACCTACACAGCTATCTGTATAAACTTGGAAATATCTACACCGTTATCTGTATAAACATGGAAATATCTACATCGCTATCTGTTTAAACATGGAAATATCTCCAACGCTATCTGTATCAACATGGAAATATTGACACCACTATATTTATAAAAATGGAAATATCTACAGCGTTATCTGCATAAACATGGAAATATCTACAGCACTATCTGTGTAAACTTGGAAATATCTACACAGTTGTTTGTTTAAACATGGAAATATGTACACCGCTACCTGTGTGAAGATGGAAATATCTAAACCGCTATCTGTATAAACTTAGAAATATCTACACCGCTATCTGTATAAATATGGAATTAACAACACAGTCATCTGTATAAACATGCAAATATCTACACCACTATCTGTATAAAGATGGATATATCTACAATGCCATCTGTATAAACATGGAAATATCTTCACCGCTATCTCTATAAACATGGAAATACCTACACCGCTATCTGTATAAACATGGAAATATCTCCACCGCTATCTTTATAAACATGGAATTATCTCCACCGCTCTCTGTATAAACATGTAAACATCTACACCGCTATCTGTATAAACATGGAAATATCTCCACCGCTATTTGTATAAACTTGGAAATATCTACACAGCTATCTGTATAAATATGGAAATATCTTGACCGCTATCTCTATAAACATGGAAATGTCTACACCGCTATCTGTATAAACATGGAAATATCTACATAGCTAAATCCATAAACTTCGAAATATCTAAACTGCCTTCTGTACAAACATGGAAATACCTACACAGTCATCTGTATAAACATGGAAATATCTACAACGCTATCTGTATAAACATGGAAATATCTACACAGCTATCTGTATAAACATGGAAATATCTACAGCGCTATCTGTATAAACTTGGAAATTTCTCCACCGCTATCTGTATAAACATGGAAATATCTACACCGCTATCTTTGTAAACATGGAAATATCTACACAGCTATCTGTAGAAACATGGAAATATCTACACCGTTATCTGTATAAACATGGAAATATCTACATCGCTATCTGTCTAAACTTGGAAATTTCTCCTTCGCTATCTGTATCAACATGGAAATATTTACACCACTATCTTTATAAAAATGGAAATATCTACAGCGTCATCTGCATAAACATGGAAATATCCACAGCACTATCTGTGTAAACTTGGAAATATCTACACAGTTGTTTGTGTAAACATGGAAATATGTACACCGCTAACTGTGTGAAGATGGAAATATCTAAACCGCTGTCTGTATAAACTCAGAAATATCTACACCGCTATCTGTATAAATATGGAATTAACAACACAGTCATCTGTATAAACATGGAAATATCTACACCACTATCTGTATAAAGATGGATATATCTACAATGCCATCTGTATAAACATGGAAATATCTTCACCGCTATCTCTATAAACATGGAAATACCTATACCGCTATCTGTATAAACATGGAAATATCTCCACCGCTATCTGTATAAACATGGAAATATCTCCACCACTCTCTGTATAAACATGGAAATATCTCCACCGCTATCTGTATAAACATGGATATATCTCCACCGCTATCTGTATAAACTTGGAAATATCTACACCGTTATCTGTATAAATATGGAAATATCTTCACCGCTATCTCTATAAACTTGAAAATATCTTCACCGTTATCTGTATAAATATGGAAATATCTTCACCGCTATCTCTATAAACATGGAAATGTCTACCCCGCTATCTGCATAAACATGGAAACAGCCACACAGATATCTGTATAAACATGGAAATATCTACACCGCCATCTGTAAAAACGTGGAAATTCATGCACAGTCTCCTGTATAAACATGGAAATATCTACACCTCCATCTGTATAAACATGGAAATATCTACACTGCCATCTGTATAAAATTGGAAATAGCCACACCGCTATCTGTATAAACATGGAATTATCTACACCGCCATCTGAATAAACATGGAAACATCTACACCGCTCTCTGTATAAATATAGAAATATCTCTAAAGCTATCTCTATAAACATGGAAATCTTTACACTGCTATCTGTGTCTACATGGAAATATCTACACCGCTATCTCTATGAACATGGAAATAACTCCACCGCAATCTGCAAAAACTTGGAAATATGTACACCGCCCACTGTATAAACATGTAAATATTTCCACCGCTATCTGTATAAACATGGAAATATCTCCACCGATATCTGTATAAACATGGAAATATCTCCACCGCTATCTGTATCAACATGGAAATATTTTCACCACTATCTTTATAAAAATGGAAATATCTACAGCGTTATCTGCATAAACATGGAAATATCTACAGCACTATCTGTGTTAACTTAGAAATATCTACACAGTTTTTTGTGTAAACATGGAAATATGTACACCGCTAACTGTGTGAAGATGCAAATATCTAAACCGCTATCTGTATAAGCTTAGAAATATCTACACCGCTATCTGTATAAATATGGAATTAACGACACAGTCATCTGTGTAAACATGGAAATATCTACACCACTATCTGTATAAAGATGGATATATCTACAATGCCAACTGTATAAACATGGAAATATCTTCACCGCTATCTCTATAAACATGGAAATACCTACACCGCTATCTGTATAAACATGGAACTATCTCCACCGCTATCTGTATAAACATGGAAATATCTCCACCACTCTCTGTATAAACATGGAAATATCTACACCGCCATCTGTAAAAACGTGGAAATACATGCACAGTCATCTGTATAAACATGGAAATATCTACACCTCCATCTGTATAAACATGGAAATATCTACACTGCCATCTGTATAAAGATGGAAATAGCCACACCGCTATCTGTATAAACATGGAAATATCTACTCCGCCATCTGAATAAACATGGAAACATCTACACCGCTCTCTGTATAAATATGGAAATATCTATAAAGCTATCTATATAAACATGGAAATATTTACACCGCTATATGTATCTACATGGAAATATCTACACCGCTATCTCTATAAACATGGAAATATCTCCAACGCAATCTGCAAAAACTTGGAAATATGTACACCGCCCACTGTATAAACATGTAAATATTTCCACCGCTATCTGTATAAACATGGAAATATCTCCACCGATATCTGTATAAACATGGAAATATCTCCACCGCTATCTGTATAAACATGGAAATATCTACACCGCTATCTGTATAAACCTGGAAATATCTACACCGCTATCTTTATAAACATGGAAATATCTACACCACTATCTGTATAAACATGGAAATATCTACACAGCTGTCTGTGTAAACATGGAAATATGTTCACCGCTATCTGTGTGAAGATGGAAATATCTACACGGCAATCTGTGCAAATATGGAAATATCTACACCTCTATCTCTCTAAACATGGAAATATCTACACCGCTATCTGTATCAACATGGAAATATCTACATGTCTATCTCTATAAAGATGGAAATATCTACAACACCATCTGTATAAACAGGGAATTAACTACACAGTCATCTGTATAAACATGGAAATATCTACACCACTATCTGTATAAACATGGAAATATCTACAATGCCATCTGTATAAACATGGAAATATCTTCACCGCTATCTCTATAAACATGGAAATACCTACACTGCTATCTGTATAAACATGGAAATATCTCCACCGCTATCTTTATAAACATGGAAATATCTCCACCACTCTCTGTATAAACATGTAAACATCTACACCGCTATCTGTATAAACATGGAAATATCTCCACCGCTATTTGTATAAACTTGGAAATATCTACACAGCTATCTGTATAAATATGGAAATATCTTGACCGCTATCTCTATAAACATGGAAATGTCTACACCGCTATCTGTATAAACATGGAAATATCTACATGGCTATCTGTATAAACATGGAAATATCTACACTGCCATCTGTATAAACATGGAAATATCAACACCGCTATCTGCATAAACATGGAAATATCTACACAGCTATCTGTATAAACATGGAAATATCTACAGAGCTATCTGTATAAACTTGGAAATATCTCCACCGCTATCTGTATAAACATGGAAATATCTACACCGCAATCTTTGTAAACATGGAAATAACTACACTGCTATCTGTATAAACATGGAAATATCTACACCGTTATCTGTATAAACATGGAAATATCTACATCGCTATCTGTTTAAACATGGAAATATCTCCACCGCTATCTGTATCAACATGGAAATATTTACACCACTATATTTATAAAAATGGAAATATCTACAGCGTTGTCTGCATAAACATGGAAATATCTACAGCACTGTCTGTGTAAAGTTGGAAATATCTACACAGTTGTTTGTGTAAACATGGAAATATGTACACCGCTAACTGTGTGAAGATGGAAATATCTAAACCGCTATCTGTATAAACTTAGAAATATCTACAACGCTATCAGTATAAATATGGAATTAACAACACAGTCATCTGCATAAACATGGAAATATCTACACCACTATCTGTATAAAGATGGATATATCTACAATGCCATCTGTATAAACATGGAAATATCTTCACCGCTATCTCTATTAACATGGAAATACCTACACCGCTATCTGTATAAATATGGAAATATCTCCACCGCTATCTGTATAAACATGGAAATATCTCCACCATTCTCTGTATAAACATGGAAATATCTCCACCGCTATCTGTATAAACATGGCTATATCTCCACCGCTATCTGTATAAACTTGGAAATATCTACACAGTTATCTGTATAAATATGGAAATATCTTCACCGCTATCTCTATAAACATGGAAATCTCTACACCGCTATCTGCATAAACATGGAAACAGCCACACCGCTATCTGTATAATCATGGAAATATCTACACCGCCATCTATAAAAACATGGAAATACCTGTACAGTCATTGTATAAACATGGAAGCATCTACACCTCCATCTGTACAAACATGGAAATATCTACACTGCCATCTGTATAAAATTGGAAATAGCCACACCGCTATCTGTACAAACATGGAAATATCTACACAGCCATCTAAATAAACATGGAAATATCTACACCGCTATCTGTATAAATATGGAAATATCTACAAAGCTATCTCATTAAACATGGAAATATTTACACCGCTATCGGTATCTACATGGAAATATCTCCACCGCAATCTGCATAAACTTGGAAATATGTACACCGCCATCAGTATAAACGTAAATATTTCCACCGCTATCTGTATAAACATGAAAATATCTCCACTGATATCTGTATAAACATGAAAATATCTCCACCGCTATCTGTATAAACATTGAAATATCCCCACCGCTATCTGTATAAACATGGAAATATCTCCACCGCTATCGGTATAAACTTGGAAATATCTACACCGATAGCTGTATAAATATGGAAATATCTTCACCGCTATCTCTATAAACATGGAAATGTCTACACCGCTACCTGTATAAACATGGAAACATCTACATAGCTATATCCATAAACTTCGAAATATCTAAACTGCCTTCTGTATAAACATGGAAATACCTACACAGTCGTCTGTATAAACATGGAAATATCTACAACGCTATCTGTATAAACATGGAAATATCTACACTGCCATCTGTATAAACATGGAAATATCTACACTGCTATCTGTATAAACGTGGAAATATCTACAGAGCTATCTGTATAAACTTGGAAATATCTCCACCGCTATCTGTATAAACATGGAAATATCTACACCGCTATCTTTGTAAACATGGAAATACCTACACAGCTATCTGTATAAACTTGGAAATATCTACACCGTTATCTGTATAAACATGGAAATATCTACATCGCTATCTGTTTAAACATGGAAATATCTCCAACGCTATCTGTATCAACATGGAAATATTTACACCACTATATTTATAAAAATGGAAATATCTACAGCGTTATCTGCATAAACATGGAAATATCTACAGCACTATCTGTGTAAACTTGGAAATATCTACACCGTTGTTTGTGTAAACATGGAAATATGTACACCGCTACCTGTGTGAAGATGGAAATATCTAAACCGCTATCTGTATAAACTTAGAAATATCTACACCGCTATCTGTATAAATATGGAATTAACAACACAGTCATCTGTATAAACATGGAAATATCTACACCACTATCTGTATAAAGATGGATATATCTACAATGCCATCTGTATAAACATGGAAATATCTTCACCGCTATCTCTATAAACATGGAAATACCTACACCGCTATCTGTATAAACATGGAAATATCTCCACCGCTATCTGTATAAACATGGAAATATCTCCACCGCTATCTGTATAAACATGGATATATCTCCACCGCTATCTGTGTAAACTTTGATATATCTACACCGTTATCTGTATAAATATGGAAATATCTTCACTGCTATCTCTATAAACATGGAAATGTCTACACCGCTATCTGCATAAACATGGAAACAGCCACACCGCTATCTGTATAAACATGGAAATATCTTCACCGTTATCTCTATAAACATGGAAATACCTACTCCGCTATCTGTATAAACATGGAAATATCTCCACCGCTATCTTTATAAACATGGAATTATCTCCACCACTCTCTGTATAAACATGTAAACATCTACACCGCTATCTGTATAAACATGGAAATATCTCCACCGCTATTTGTATAAACTTGGAAATATCTACACAGCTATCTGTATAAATATGGAAATATCTTGACCGCTATCTCTATAAACATGGAAATGTCTACACCGCCATCTGAATAAACATGGAAACATCTACACCGCTCTCTGTATAAATATGGAAATATCTCTAAGGCTATCTCTATAAACATGGAAATATTTACACCGCTATCTGTATCTACATGGAAATATCTACACCGCTATCTCTATGGACATGGAAATATCTCCACCGCAATCTGCATAAACTTGGAAAATGTACACCGCCATCTGTATAAACATGTAAATATTTCCACCGCTATCTGTATAAACATGAAAATATCTCCACCGATATCTTTATAAACATGGAAATATCTCCACCGCTATCTGTATAAACATGGAAATATCTCCACCGCTATCTGTATAAACATGGAAATATCTCCACCGCTATCTGTATAAACTTGAAAATATCTACACGGATATCTGTATAAATATGGAAATATCTTCACTGCTATCTCTATAAACATGGAAATGTCTACACCGCTATCTGCATAAACATGGAAACAGCCACACCGCTGTCTGTATAAACATGGAAATATCTTCACCGCTATCTCTATAAACATGGAAATACCTACACCGCTATCTGTATAAACATGGAAATATCTCCACCGCTATCTTTATAAACATGGAATTATCTCCACCGCTCTCTGTATAAACATGTAAACATCTACACCGCTATCTGTATAAACATGGAAATATCTCCACCGCTATTTGTATAAACTTGGAAATATCTACACAGCTATCTGTAAATATGGAAATATCTTGACCGCTATCTCTATAAACATGGAAATGTCTACACCGCTATCTGTATAAACATGGAAATATCTACATAGCTAAATCCATAAACTTCGAAATATCTAAACTGCCTTCTGTATAAACATGGAAATACCTACACAGTCATCTGTATAAACATGGAAATATCTACAACGCTATCTGTATAAACATGGAAATATCTACACAGCTTTCTGTTTAAACATGGAAATATCTACAGCGCTATCTGTATAAACTTGGAAATTTCTCCACCGCTATCTGTATAAACATGGAAATATCTACACCGCTATCTTTGTAAACATGGAAATATCTACACAGCTATCTGTAGAAACATGGAAATATCTACACCGTTATCTGTATAAACATGGAAATATCTACATCGCTATCTGTCTAAACTTGGAAATTTCTCCTTCGCTATCTGTATCAACATGGAAATATTTACACCACTATCTTTATAAAAATGGAAATATCTACAGCGTTATCTGCATAAACATGGAAATATCCACAGCACTATCTGTGTAAACTTGGAAATATCTACACAGTTGTTTGTGTAAACATGGAAATATGTACACCGCTAACTGTGTGAAGATGGAAATATCTAAACCGCTGTCTGTATAAACTTAGAAATATCTACACCGCTATCTGTATAAATATGGAATTAACAACACAGTCATCTGTATAAACATGGAAATATCTACACCACTATCTGTATAAAGATGGATATATCTACAATGCCATCTGTATAAACATGGAAATATCTTCACCGCTATCTCTATAAACATGGAAATACCTATACCGCTATCTGTATAAACATGGAAATATCTCCACCGATATCTGTATAAACATGGAAATATCTCCACCACTCTCTGTATAAACATGGAAATATCTCCACCGCTATCTGTATAAACATGGATATATCTCCACCGCTATCTGTATAAACTTGGAAATATCTACACCGTTATCTGTATAAATATGGAAATATCTTCACCGCTATCTCTATAAACTTGGAAATATCTTCACCGTTATCTGTATAAATATGGAAATATCTTCACCGCTATCTCTATAAACATGGAAATGTCTACCCCGCTATCTGCATAAACATGGAAACAGCCACACCGCTATCTGTATAAACATGGAAATATCTACACCGCCATCTGTAAAAACGTGGAAATTCATGCACAGTCTCCTGTATAAACATGGAAATATCTACACCTCCATCTGTATAAACATGGAAATATCTACACTGCCATCTGTATAAAATTGGAAATAGCCACACCGCTATCTGTATAAACATGGAATTATCTACACCGCCATCTGAATAAACATGGAAACATCTACACCGCTCTCTGTATAAATATAGAAATATCTCTAAAGCTATCTCTATAAACATGGAAATCTTTACACTGCTATCTGTATCTACATGGAAATATCTACACCGCTATCTCTATGAACATGGAAATATCTCCACCACAATCTGCATAAACTTGGAAATATATACACCGCCATCTGTATAAACATGTAAATATTTCCACCGCTGTCTGTATAAACATGAAAATATCTCCACCGATATCTGTATAAACATGGAAATATCTCCACCGCTATCTGTATAAACATGGAAATATCTCCACCGCTATCTGTATAAACATGGAAATATCTCCACCGCTATCTGTATAAACTTGAAAATATCTACACGGATATCTGAATAAATATGGAAATATCTTCACCGCTATCTCTATAAACATGGAAATGTCTACACCGCTATCTGTATAAACATGGAAACATCTACATGGCTACATCCATAAACTTCGAAATATCTAAACTGCTTTCTGTATAAACATGGAAATACTTACACAGGCATCTGTATTAACATGGAAATATCTACAACGCTATCTCTATAAACATGGAAATATCTACACTGCCATCTGTATAAACATGGAAATATCAACACCACTATCTGTATAAACATGGAAATATCTACACAGCTATCTGTATAAACATGGAAATATCTACAGAGCTATCTGTATAAACATGGAAATATCTACACCGCTATCTTTGTAAACATGGAAATACCTACACAGCTATCTGTATAAACTTGGAAATATCTACACCGTTATCTGTATAAACATGGAAATATCTACATCGCTATCTGTTTAAACATGGAAATATCTCCAACGCTATCTGTATCAACATGGAAATATTTACACCACTATATTTATAAAAATGGAAATATCTACAGCGTTATCTGCATAAACATGGAAATATCTACAGCACTATCTGTGTAAACTTGGAAATATCTACACCGTTGTTTGTGTAAACATGGAAATATGTACACCGCTACCTGTGTGAAGATGGAAATATCTAAACCGCTATCTGTATAAACTTAGAAATATCTACACCGCTATCTGTATAAATATGGAATTAACAACACAGTCATCTGTATAAACATGCAAATATCTACACCACTATCTGTATAAAGATGGATATATCTACAATGCCATCTGTATAAACATGGAAATATCTTCACCGCTATCTCTATAAACATGGAAATACCTACACCACTATCTGTATAAACATGGAAATATCTCCACCGCTATCTGTATAAACATGGAAATATCTCCACCGCTATCTGTATAAACATGGATATATCTCCACCGCTATCTGTATAAACTTTGAAATATCTACACCGTTATCTGTATAAATATGGAAATATCTTCACTGCTATCTCTATAAACATGGAAATGTCTACACCGCTATCTGCATAAACATGGAAACAGCCACACCGCTGTCTGTATAAACATGGAAATATCTTCACCGCTATCTGTATCTACATGGAAATACCTACACCGCTATCTGTATAAACATGGAAATATCTCCACCGCTATCTTTATAAACATGGAATTATCTCCACCACTCTCTGTATAAACATGTAAACATCTACACCGCTATCTGTATAAACATGGAAATATCTCCACCGCTATTTGTATAAACTTGGAAATATCTACACAGCTATCTGTATAAATATGGAAATATCTTGACCGCTATCTCTATAAACATGGAAATGTCTACACTGCCATCTGAATAAACATGGAAACATCTACACCGCTCTCTGTATAAATATGGAAATATCTCTAAGGCTATCTCTATAAACATGGAAATATTTACACCGCTATCTGTATCTACATGGAAATATCTACACCGCTATCTCTATGGACATGGAAATATCTCCACCGCAATCTGCATAAACTTGGAAAATGTACACCGCCATCTGTATAAACATGTAAATATTTCCACCGCTATCTGTATAAACATGAAAATATCTCCACCGTTATCTTTATAAACATGGAAATATCTCCACCGCTATCTGTATAAACATGGAAATATCTCCACCGCTATCTGTATAAACATGGAAATATCTCCACCGCTATCTGTATAAACTTGAAAATATCTACACGGATATCTGTATAAATATGGAAATATCTTCACCGCTATCTCTATAAACATGGAAATGTCTACACCGCTATCTGTATAAACATGGAAACATCTACATGGCTATATCCATAAACTTCGAAATCTCTAAACTGCTTTCTGTATAAACATGGAAATACTTACACAGTCATCTGTATTAACATGGAAATATCTACAACGCTATCTGTATAAACATGGAAATATCTACACTGCCATCTGTATAAACATGGAAATATCAACACCGCTATCTGTATAAACATGGAAATATCTACACAGCTATCTGTATAAACATGGAAATATCTACAGAGCTATCTGTATAAACTTGGAAATATCTCCACCGCTATCTGTATAAACATGGAAATATCTACACCGCTATCTTTGTAAACATGGAAATACCTACACAGCTATCTGTATAAACTTGGAAATATCTACACCGTTATCTGTATAAACATGGAAATATCTACATCGCTATCTGTTTAAACATGGAAATATCTCCAACGCTATCTGTATCAACATGGAAATATTGACACCACTATATTTATAAAAATGGAAATATCTACAGCGTTATCTGCATAAACATGGAAATATCTACAGCACTATCTGTGTAAACTTGGAAATATCTACACAGTTGTTTGTTTAAACATGGAAATATGTACACCGCTACCTGTGTGAAGATGGAAATATCTAAACCGCTATCTGTATAAACTTAGAAATATCTACACCGCTATCTGTATAAATATGGAATTAACAACACAGTCATCTGTATAAACATGCAAATATCTACACCACTATCTGTATAAAGATGGATATATCTACAATGCCATCTGTATAAACATGGAAATATCTTCACCGCTATCTCTATAAACATGGAAATACCTACACCGCTATCTGTATAAACATGGAAATATCTCCACCGCTATCTGTATAAACATGGAAATATCTCCACCGCTATCTGTATAAACATGGATATATCTCCACCGCTATCTGTATAAACTTTGAAATATCTACACCGTTATCTGTATAAATATGGAAATATCTTCACTGCTATCTCTATAAACATGGAAATGTCTACACCGCTATCTGCATAAACATGGAAACAGCCACACCGCTGTCTGTATAAACATGGAAATATCTTCACCGCTATCTCTATAAACATGGAAATACCTACACCGCTATCTGTATAAACATGGAAATATCTCCACCGCTATCTTTATAAACATGGAATTATCTCCACCGCTCTCTGTATAAACATGTAAACATCTACACCGCTATCTGTATAAACATGGAAATATCTCCACCGCTATTTGTATAAACTTGGAAATATCTACACAGCTATCTGTATAAATATGGAAATATCTTGACCGCTATCTCTATAAACATGGAAATGTCTACACCGCTATCTGTATAAACATGGAAATATCTACATAGCTAAATCCATAAACTTCGAAATATCTAAACTGCCTTCTGTATAAACATGGAAATACCTACACAGTCATCTGTATAAACATGGAAATATCTACAACGCTATCTGTATAAACATGGAAATATCTACACAGCTATCTGTATAAACATGGAAATATCTACAGCGCTATCTGTATAAACTTGGAAATTTCTCCACCGCTATCTGTATAAACATGGAAATATCTACACCGCTATCTTTGTAAACATGGAAATATCTACACAGCTATCTGTAGAAACATGGAAATATCTACACCGTTATCTGTATAAACATGGAAATATCTACATCGCTATCTGTCTAAACTTGGAAATTTCTCCTTCGCTATCTGTATCAACATGGAAATATTTACACCACTATCTTTATAAAAATGGAAATATCTACAGCGTCATCTGCATAAACATGGAAATATCCACAGCACTATCTGTGTAAACTTGGAAATATCTACACAGTTGTTTGTGTAAACATGGAAATATGTACACCGCTAACTGTGTGAAGATGGAAATATCTAAACCGCTGTCTGTATAAACTCAGAAATATCTACACCGCTATCTGTATAAATATGGAATTAACAACACAGTCATCTGTATAAACATGGAAATATCTACACCACTATCTGTATAAAGATGGATATATCTACAATGCCATCTGTATAAACATGGAAATATCTTCACCGCTATCTCTATAAACATGGAAATACCTATACCGCTATCTGTATAAACATGGAAATATCTCCACCGCTATCTGTATAAACATGGAAATATCTCCACCACTCTCTGTATAAACATGGAAATATCTCCACCGCTATCTGTATAAACATGGATATATCTCCACCGCTATCTGTATAAACTTGGAAATATCTACACCGTTATCTGTATAAATATGGAAATATCTTCACCGCTATCTCTATAAACTTGGAAATATCTTCACCGTTATCTGTATAAATATGGAAATATCTTCACCGCTATCTCTATAAACATGGAAATGTCTACCCCGCTATCTGCATAAACATGGAAACAGCCACACAGATATCTGTATAAACATGGAAATATCTACACCGCCATCTGTAAAAACGTGGAAATTCATGCACAGTCTCCTGTATAAACATGGAAATATCTACACCTCCATCTGTATAAACATGGAAATATCTACACTGCCATCTGTATAAAATTGGAAATAGCCACACCGCTATCTGTATAAACATGGAATTATCTACACCGCCATCTGAATAAACATGGAAACATCTACACCGCTCTCTGTATAAATATAGAAATATCTCTAAAGCTATCTCTATAAACATGGAAATCTTTACACTGCTATCTGTGTCTACATGGAAATATCTACACCGCTATCTCTATGAACATGGAAATAACTCCACCGCAATCTGCAAAAACTTGGAAATATGTACACCGCCCACTGTATAAACATGTAAATATTTCCACCGCTATCTGTATAAACATGGAAATATCTCCACCGATATCTGTATAAACATGGAAATATCTCCACCGCTATCTGTATCAACATGGAAATATTTTCACCACTATCTTTATAAAAATGGAAATATCTACAGCGTTATCTGCATAAACATGGAAATATCTACAGCACTATCTGTGTTAACTTAGAAATATCTACACAGTTTTTTGTGTAAACATGGAAATATGTACACCGCTAACTGTGTGAAGATGCAAATATCTAAACCGCTATCTGTATAAGCTTAGAAATATCTACACCGCTATCTGTATAAATATGGAATTAACGACACAGTCATCTGTGTAAACATGGAAATATCTACACCACTATCTGTATAAAGATGGATATATCTACAATGCCAACTGTATAAACATGGAAATATCTTCACCGCTATCTCTATAAACATGGAAATACCTACACCGCTATCTGTATAAACATGGAACTATCTCCACCGCTATCTGTATAAACATGGAAATATCTCCACCACTCTCTGTATAAACATGGAAATATCTACACCGCCATCTGTAAAAACGTGGAAATACATGCACAGTCATCTGTATAAACATGGAAATATCTACACCTCCATCTGTATAAACATGGAAATATCTACACTGCCATCTGTATAAAGATGGAAATAGCCACACCGCTATCTGTATAAACATGGAAATATCTACTCCGCCATCTGAATAAACATGGAAACATCTACACCGCTCTCTGTATAAATATGGAAATATCTATAAAGCTATCTATATAAACATGGAAATATTTACACCGCTATATGTATCTACATGGAAATATCTACACCGCTATCTCTATAAACATGGAAATATCTCCAACGCAATCTGCAAAAACTTGGAAATATGTACACCGCCCACTGTATAAACATGTAAATATTTCCACCGCTATCTGTATAAACATGGAAATATCTCCACCGATATCTGTATAAACATGGAAATATCTCCACCGCTATCTGTATAAACATGGAAATATCTACACCGCTATCTGTATAAACCTGGAAATATCTACACCGCTGTCTGTATAAACATTGAAATATCTACAGCGGTATATGTATAAACATGGAAATACCTCCACCGCTATCTGTATAAACATGGAAATATCTCCACCGCTATCTGTATAAACATGGAAATATCTACACCGCTATCTTTATAAACATGGAAATATCTACACCACTATCTGTATAAACATGGAAATATCTACACAGCTGTCTGTGTAAACATGGAAATATGTTCACCGCTATCTGTGTGAAGATGGAAATATCTACACGGCCATCTGTGCAAATATGGAAATATCTACACCTCTATCTCTCTAAACATGGAAATATCTACACCGCTATCTGTATCAACATGGAAATATCTACATGTCTATCTCTATAAAGATGGAAATATCTACAACACCATCTGTATAAACAGGGAATTAACTACACAGTCATCTGTATAAACATGGAAATATCTACACCACTATCTGTATAAACATGGAAATATCTACAATGCCATCTGTATAAACATGGAAATATCTTCACCGCTATCTCTATAAACATGGAAATACCTACACCGCTATCTGTATAAACATGGAAATATCTCCACCGCTATCTTTATAAACATGGAAATATCTCCACCACTCTCTGTATAAACATGTAAACATCTACACCGCTATCTGTATAAACATGGAAATATCTCCACCGCTATTTGTATAAACTTGGAAATATCTACACAGCTATCTGTATAAATATGGAAATATCTTGACCGCTATCTCTATAAACATGGAAATGTCTACACCGCTATCTGTATAAACATGGAAATATCTACATAGCTATATCCATAAACTTCGAAATATCTAAACTGCCTTCTGTATAAACATGGAAATACCTACACAGTCATCTGTATAAACATGGAAATATCTACAACGCTATCTGTATAAACATGGAAATATCAACACTGCCATCTGTATAAACATGGAAATATCTACACCGCTATCTGTATAAACATGGAAATATCTTCACCGCTATCTCTATAAACTTGGAAATATCTTCACCGTTATCTGTATAAATATGGAAATATCTTCACCGCTATCTCTATAAACATGGAAATGTCTACACCGCTATCTGCATAAACATGGAAGCAGCCACACCGCTATCTGTATCAACATGGAAATATCTACACCGCCATCTGTAAAAACTTGGAAATTCATGCACAGTCATCTGTATAAACATGGAAATATCTACACCTCCATCTGTATAAACATGGAAATATCTACACTGCCATCTGTATAAAAATGGAAATAGCCACACCGCTATCTGTATAAACATGGAAATATCTACACCGCCATCTGAATAAACATGGAAACATCTACACCGCTCTCTGTATAAATATGGAAATATGTCTAAAGCTATCTCTATAAACATGGAAATATTTACACCGCTATCTGTATCTACATGGAAATATCTACACCGCTATCTCTATGAACATGGAAATATCTCCACCGCAATCTGCATAAACTTGGAAATATGTACACTGCCAACTGTATAAACATGTAAATATTTCCACCGCAATCTGTATAAACATGAAAATATCTCCACCGATATCTGTATATACATGGAAATATCTCCACCGCTATCTGTATAAACATGGAAATATCTCCACAGCTATCTGTATAAACATGGAAATATCTCCACCGCTATCTGTATTAACTTGAAAATATCTACACGGTTATCTGTATAAATATGGAAATATCTTCACCGATATCTCTATAAACATGGAAATGTCTACACCGCTATCTGTATAAACATGGAAACATCTACATGGCTATATCCATAAACTTCGAAATATCTAAACTGCTTTCTGTATAAACATGGAAATACTTACACAGTCATCTGTACTAACATGGAAATATCTACAACGCTATCTGTATAAACATGGAAATATCTACACTGCCATCTGTATAAACATGGAAATATCAACACCGCTATCTGCATAAACATGGAAATATCTACACAGCTATCTGTATAAACATGGAAATCTCTACAGAGCTATCTGTATAAACTTGGAAATATCTCCACCGCTATCTGTATAAACATGGAAATATCTACACCGCAATCTTTGTAAACATGGAAATAACTACACTGCTATCTGTATAAACATGGAAATATCTACACCGTTATCTGTATAAACATGGAAATATCTACATCGCTATCTGTTTAAACATGGAAATATCTCCACCGCTATCTGTATCAACATGGAAATATTTACACCACTATATTTATAAAAATGGAAATATCTACAGCGTTGTCTGCATAAACATGGAAATATCTACAGCACTGTCTGTGTAAAGTTGGAAATATCTACACAGTTGTTTGTGTAAACATGGAAATATGTACACCGCTAACTGTGTGAAGATGGAAATATCTAAACCGCTATCTGTATAAACTTAGAAATATCTACACCGCTATCAGTATAAATATGGAATTAACAACACAGTCATCTGCATAAACATGGAAATATCTACACCACTATCTGTATAAAGATGGATATATCTACAATGCCATCTGTATAAACATGGAAATATCTTCACCGCTATCTCTATTAACATGGAAATACCTACACCGCTATCTGTATAAATATGGAAATATCTCCACCGCTATCTGTATAAACATGGAAATATCTCCACCATTCTCTGTATAAACATGGAAATATCTCCACCGCTATCTGTATAAACATGGCTATATCTCCACCGCTATCTGTATAAACTTGGAAATATCTACACAGTTATCTGTATAAATATGGAAATATCTTCACCGCTATCTCTATAAACATGGAAATCTCTACACCGCTATCTGCATAAACATGGAAACAGCCACACCGCTATCTGTATAATCATGGAAATATCTACACCGCCATCTATAAAAACATGGAAATACCTGTACAGTCATTGTATAAACATGGAAGCATCTACACCTCCATCTGTACAAACATGGAAATATCTACACTGCCATCTGTATAAAATTGGAAATAGCCACACCGCTATCTGTACAAACATGGAAATATCTACACAGCCATCTAAATAAACATGGAAATATCTACACCGCTATCTGTATAAATATGGAAATATCTACAAAGCTATCTCATTAAACATGGAAATATTTACACCGCTATCGGTATCTACATGGAAATATCTCCACCGCAATCTGCATAAACTTGGAAATATGTACACCGCCATCAGTATAAACGTAAATATTTCCACCGCTATCTGTATAAACATGAAAATATCTCCACTGATATCTGTATAAACATGAAAATATCTCCACCGCTATCTGTATAAACATTGAAATATCCCCACCGCTATCTGTATAAACATGGAAATATCTCCACCGCTATCGGTATAAACTTGGAAATATCTACACCGATAGCTGTATAAATATGGAAATATCTTCACCGCTATCTCTATAAACATGGAAATGTCTACACCGCTACCTGTATAAACATGGAAACATCTACATAGCTATATCCATAAACTTCGAAATATCTAAACTGCCTTCTGTATAAACATGGAAATACCTACACAGTCGTCTGTATAAACATGGAAATATCTACAACGCTATCTGTATAAACATGGAAATATCTACACTGCCATCTGTATAAACATGGAAATATCTACACTGCTATCTGTATAAACATGGAAATATCTACACAGCTCTCTGTATAAACATGGAAATATCTACAGCGCTATCTGTATAAACTTGGAAATATCTCCACCGCTATCTATATAAACATGGAAATATCTACACCTCCATCTGTATAAACATGGAAATATCTACACAGCTATCTGTATAAACATGGAAATATCTATAAAGCTATCTCTATAAACATGGAAATATTTACACCGCTATATGTATCTACATGGAAATATCTACACCGCTATCTCTATAAACATGGAAATATCTCCACCGCAATCTGCAAAAACTTGGAAATATGTACACCGCCCACTGTATAAATATGTAAATATTTCCACCGCTATCTGTATAAACATGGAAATATCTCCACCGATATCTGTATAAACATGGAAATATCTCCACCGCTATCTGTATAAACATGGAAATATTTTCACCACTATCTTTATAAAAATGGAAATATCTACAGCGTTATCTGCATAAACATGGAAATATCTACAGCACTATCTGTGTTAACTTAGAAATATCTACACAGTTTTTTGTGTAAACATGGAAATATGTACACCGCTAACTGTGTGAAGATGCAAATATCTAAACCGCTATCTGTATAAGCTTAGAAATATCTACACCGCTATCTGTATAAATATGGAATTAACAACACAGTCATCTGTGTAAACATGGAAATATCTACCCCACTATCTGTATAAAGATGGATATATCTACAATGCCAACTGTATAAACATGGAAATATCTTCACCGCTATCTCTATAAACATGGAAATACCTACACCGCTATCTGTATAAACATGGAAATATCTCCACCGCTATCTGTATAAACATGGAAATATCTCCACCGCTATCTGTATAAACTTGGAAATATCTACAACGTTATCTGTATAAATATGGAAATATCTTCACCGCTATCTCTATAAACTTGGAAATATCTTCACCGTTATCTGTATAAATATGGAAATATCTTCACCGCTATCTCTATAAACATGGAAATGTCTACACCGCTATCTGCATAAACATGGAAACAGCCACACCGCTATCTGTATAAACATGGAAATATCTACACCGCCATCTGTAAAAACGTGGAAATTCATGCACAGTCATCTGTATAAACATGGAAATATCTATACCTCCATCTGTATAAACATGGAAATATCTACACTGCCATCTGTATAAAAATGGAAATAGCCACACCGCTATCTGTATAAACATGGAAATATCTACACCGACATCTGAATAAACATGGAAACATCTACACCGCTCTCTGTATAAATATGGAAATATCTATAAAGCTATCTCTATAAACATGGAAATATTTACGCCGCTATCTGTATCTACATGGAAATATCTACACCGCTATCTCTATGAACATGGAAATATCTCCACCGCAATCTGCATAAACTTGGAAATATGTACACCGCCATCTGTATAAACATGTAAATATTTCCACCGCTATCTGTATAAACATGAAAATATCTCCACCGATATCTGTATAAACATGGAAATATCTCCACCGCTATCTGTATAAACATGGAAATATCTCCACCGCTATCTGTATAAACTTGAAAATATCTACACCAATATCTGTATAAATATGGAAATATCTTCACCGCTATCTCTATAAACATGGAAATGCCTAAACCGCTATCTGTATAAACATGGAAACATCTACATGGCTATATCCATAAACTTCCAAATATCTAAACTGCTTTCTGTATAAACATGGAAATACTTACACAGTCATCTGTATTAACATGGAAATATCTACAACGCTATCCGTATAAACATGGAAATATCTACACTGCCATCTGTATAAACATGGAAATATCAACACCGCTATCTGTATAAACATGGAAATATCTACACAGCTATCTGTATAAACATGGAAATATCTACAGAGCTATCTGTATAAACTTGGAAATATCTCCACCGCTATCTGTATAAACATGGAAATATCTACAGCGCTATCTTTGTAAACATGGAAATACCTACACAGCTATCTGTATAAATTTGGAAATATCTACACCGTTATCTGTATAAACATGGAAATATCTACATCGCTATCTGTTTAAACATGGAAATATCTCCAACGCTATCTGTATCAACATGGAAATATTTACACCACTATATTTATAAAAATGGAAATATCTACAGCGTTATCTGTATAAACATGGCAATATCTACAGCACTATCTGTGTAAACTTGGAAATATCTACACAGTTGTTTGTGTAAACATGGAAATATGTACACCGCTAACTGTGTGAAGATGGAAATATCTAAACCGCTGTCTGTATAAACTTAGAAATATCTACACCGCTATCTGTATAAATATGGAATTAACAACACAGTCATCTGTATAAACATGGAAATATCTACACCACTATCTGTATAAAGATGGATATATCTACAATGCCATCTGTATAAACATGGAAATATCTTCACCGGTATCTCTATAAACATGGAAATACCTACACCGCTATCTGTATAAACATGGAAATATCTCCACCGCTATCTGTATAAACATGGAAATATCTCCACCACTCTCTGTGTAAATATGGAAATATCTCCACCGCTATCTTTATATACATGGATATATCTCCAACGCTATCTGTATAAACTTGGAAATATCTACACAGTTATCTGTATAAATATGGAAATATCTTCACTGCTATCTCTATAAACTTGGAAATATCTTCACCGTTATCTGTATAAATATGGAAATATCTTCACCGCTATCTCTATAAACATGGAAATGTCTACACCGCTATCTGCATAAACATGGAAACAGCCACACCGCTATCTGTATAAACATGGAAATATCTACACCGCTATCTGTGAAAACGTGGAAATTCATGCACAGTCATCTGTATAAACATGGAAATATCTACACCTCCATCTGTATAAACATGGAAATATCTACACTGCAATCTGTATAAAAATAGAAATAGCCACACCGCTATCTGTATAAACATGGAAATATCTACACCGCCATCTGAATAAACATGGAAACATCTACACCGCTCTCTGTATAAATATGGAAATATCTCTAAAACTATCTCTATAAACATGGATATATTTACACCGCTATCTGTATCTACATGGAAATATCTACACCGCTATCTCTATGAACATGGAAATATCTCCACCGCAATCTGCATAAACTTGGAAATATGTACAATGCCATCTGTATAAACATGTAAATATTTCAACCGCTATCTGTATAAACATGAAAATATCTCCACCGATATCTGTAAAAACATGGAAATATCTCCACCGCTATCTGTATAAACATGGAAATATCTCCACCGCTATCTGTATAAACATGGAAATATCTCCACCGCTATCTGTATAAACTTGAAAATATCTACACGGATATCTGTATAAATATGGAAATATCTTCACCGCTATCTCTATAAACATGGAAATGTCTACACCGCTATCTGTATAAACACGGAAACATCTACATGGCTATATCCATAAACTTCGAAATATCTAAACTGCTTTCTGTATAAACATGGAAATACTTACACAGTCATCTGTATTAACATGGAAATATCTACAACGCTATCTGTATAAACATGGAAATATCTACACTGCCATCTGTATAAACATGGAAATATCAACACCGCTATCTGTACAAACATGGAAATATCTACACAGCTATCTGTATAAACATGGAAATATCTACAGAGCTATCTGTATAAACTTGGAAATATCTCCACCGCTATCTGCATAAACATGGAAATATCTACAGCGCTATCTTTGTAAACATGGAAATACCTACACAGCTATCTGTATAAACTTGGAAATATCTACACCGTTATCTGTATAAACATGGAAATATCTACATCGCTCTCTGTTTAAACATGGAAATATCTCCAACGCTATCTGTATCAACATGGAAATATTTACACCACTATATTTATATAAATGGAAATATCTACAGCGTTATCTGCATAAACATGGAAATATCTACAGCACTATCTGTGTAAACTTGGAAATATCTACACCGTTGTTTGTGTAAACATGGAAATATGTACACCGCTACCTGTGTGAAGATGGAAATATCTAAACCGCTATCTGTATAAACTTAGAAATATCTACACCGCTATCTGTATAAATATGGAATTAACAACACAGTCATCTGTATAAACATGGAAATATCTACACCACTATCTGTATAAAGATGGATATATCTACAATGCCATCTGTATAAACCTGGAAATATCTTCACCACTATCTCTATAAACATGGAAATACCTACACCGCTATCTGTATAAACATGGAAATATCTCCACCGCTATCTGTATAAACATGGAAATATCTCCACCGCTACCTGTATAAACATGGATATATCTCCACCGCTATCTGTATAAACTTTGAAATATCTACACCGTTATCTGTATAAATATGGAAATATCTTCACTGCTATCTCTATAAACATGGAAATGTCTACGCCGCTATCTGCGTAAACATGGAAACAGCCACACCGCTATCTCTATAAACATGGAAATATCTTCACCGCTATGTCTATAAACATGGAAATACCTACACCGCTATCTGTATAAACATGGAAATATCTCCACCGCTATCTTTATAAACATGGAATTATCTCCACCACTCTCTGTATAAACATGTAAACATCTACACCGCTATCTGTATGAACATGGAAATATCTCCACCGCTATTTGTATAAACTTGGAAATATCTACACAGCTATCTGTATAAATATGGAAATATCTTTACCGCTATCTCTATAAACATGGAAATGTCTACACCGCTATCTGTATAAACATGGAAATATCTACATAGGTATATCCATAAACTTCGAAATATCTAAACTGCCTTCTGTATAAACATGGAAATACCTACACAGTCATCTGTATAAACATGGAAATATCTACAACGCTATCTGTATAAACATGGAAATATCTACACAGCTATCTGTATAAACATGGAAATATCTACAGCGCTATCTGTATAAACTTGGAAATATCTCCACCGCTATCTGTATAAACATGGAAATATCTACACCGCTATCTTTGTAAACATGGAAATATCTACACAGCTATCTGTAGAAACATGGAAATATCTACACCGTTATCTCTATAAACATGGAAATATCTACATCGCTAGCTGTCTAAACATGGAAATATCTCCAACGCTATCTGTATCAACATGGAAATATTTACACCACTATCTTTATAAAAATGGAAATATCTACAGCGTTATCTGCATAAACATGGAAATATCTACAGCACTATCTGTGTAAACTTGGAAATATCTACACCGTTGTTTGTGTAAACATGGAAATATGTACACCGCTACCTGTGTGAAGATGGAAATATCTAAACCGCTATCTGTATAAACTTAGAAATATCTACACCGCTATCTGTATAAATATGGAATTAACAACACAGTCATCTGTATAAACATGGAAATATCTACACCACTATCTGTATAAAGATGGATATATCTACAATGCCATCTGTATAAACATGGAAATATCTTCACCACTATCTCTATAAACATGGAAATACCTACACCGCTATCTGTATAAACATGGAAATATCTCCACCGCTATCTGTATAAACATGGAAATATCTCCACCGCTACCTGTATAAACATGGATATATCTCCACCGCTATCTGTATAAACTTTGAAATATCTACACCGTTATCTGTATAAATATGGAAATATCTTCACTGCTATCTCTATAAACATGGAAATGTCTACGCCGCTATCTGCATAAACATGGAAACAGCCACACCGCTATCTCTATAAACATGGAAATATCTTCACCGCTATGTCTATAAACATGGAAATACCTACACCGCTATCTGTATAAACATGGAAATATCTCCACCGCTATCTTTATAAACATGGAATTATCTCCACCACTCTCTGTATAAACATGTAAACATCTACACCGCTATCTGTATGAACATGGAAATATCTCCACCGCTATTTGTATAAACTTGGAAATATCTACACAGCTATCTGTATAAATATGGAAATATCTTTACCGCTATCTCTATAAACATGGAAATGTCTACACCGCTATCTGTATAAACATGGAAATATCTACATAGGTATATCCATAAACTTCGAAATATCTAAACTGCCTTCTGTATAAACATGGAAATACCTACACAGTCATCTGTATAAACATGGAAATATCTACAACGCTATCTGTATAAACATGGAAATATCTACACAGCTATCTGTATAAACATGGAAATATCTACAGCGCTATCTGTATAAACTTGGAAATATCTCCACCGCTATCTGTATAAACATGGAAATATCTACACCGCTATCTTTGTAAACATGGAAATATCTACACAGCTATCTGTAGAAACATGGAAATATCTACACCGTTATCTTTATAAACATGGAAATATCTACATCGCTAGCTGTCTAAACATGGAAATATCTCCACCGCTATCTGTATCAACATGGAAATATTTACACCACTATCTTTATAAAAATGGAAATATCTACAGCGTTATCTGCATAAACATGGAAATATCTACAGCACTATCTGTGTAAACTTGGAAATATCTACACAGTTGTTTGTGTAAACATGGAAATATGTACACCGCTAACTGTGTGAAGATGGAAATATCTAAACCGCTGTCTGTATAAACTTAGAAATATCTACACCGCTATCTGAATAAATATGGAATTAACAACACAGTCATCTGTATAAACATGGAAATATCTACACCACTATCTGTGAAAAGATGGATATATCTACAATGCCATCTGTATAAACATGGAAATATATTCACCGGTATCTCTATAAACATGGAAATACCTACACCGCTATCTGTATAAACATGGAAATATCTCCACCGCTATCTGTATAAACATGGAAATATCTCCACCACTCTCTGTGTAAACATGGAAATATCTCCACCGCTATCTGTGTAAACATGGATATATCTCCACCGCTATCTGTATAAACTTGGAAATATCTACACCGTTATCTGTATAAATATGGAAATATCTTCACCGCTATCTCTATAAACTTGGAAATATCTTCACCGTTATCTGTAGAAATATGGAAATATCTTCACCGCTATCTCTATAAACATGGAAATGTCTACACCGCTATCTGCATAAACATGGAAACAGCCACACCGCTATCTGTATAAACATGGAAATATCTACACCGCCATCTGTAAAAACGTGGAAATTCATTCACAGTCATCTGTATAAACATGGAACTATCTACACCTCCATCTGTATAAACATGGAAATATCTACACTGCCATCTGTATAAAAATGGAAATAGCCACACCGCTATCTGTATAAACATGGAAATATCTACACCGCCATCTGAATAAACATGGAAACATCTACACCGCTCTCTGTATAAATATGGAAATATGTCTAAAGCTATCTCTATAAACATGGAAATATTTACACCGCTATCTGTATCTACATGGAAATATCTACACCGCTATCTCTATGAACATGGAAATATCTTCACCGCAATCTGCATAAACTTGGAAATATGTACACTGCCAACTGTATAAACATGTAAATATTTCCACCGCTATCTGTATAAACATGAAAATATCTCCACCGATATCTGTATAAACATGGAAATATCTCTACCGCTATCTGTATAAACATGGAAATATCTCCACCGCTATCTGTATAAACATGGAAATATCTCCACCGCTATATGTATAAACTTGAAAATATCTACACGGTTATCTGTATAAATATGGAAATATCTTCACCGCTATCTCTATAAACATGGAAATGTCTACACCGCTATCTGTATAAACATGGAAACATCTACATGGCTATATCCATAAACTTCGAAATATCTAAACTGCTTTCTGTATAAACATGGAAATACTTACACAGTCATCTGTACTAACATGGAAATATCTACAACGCTATCTGTATAAACATGGAAATATCTACACTGCCATCTGTATAAACATGGAAATATCAACACCGCTATCTGCATAAACATGGAAATATCTACACAGCTATCTGTATAAACATGGAAATATCTACAGAGCTATCTGTATAAACTTGGAAATATCTCCACCGCTATCTGTATAAACATGGAAATATCTACACCGCTTTCTTTGTAAACATGGAAATATCTACACAGCTATCTGTATAAACTTGGAAATATCTACACCGTTATCTGTATAAACATGGAAATCTCTACATCACTATCTGTTTAAACATGGAAATATCTCCAACGCTATCTGTATCAACATGGAAATATTTACACCACTATCTTTATAAAAATGGAAATATCTACAGCATTGTCTGCATAAACATGGAAATATCTACAGCACTATCTGTGTAAACTTGGAAATATCTACACAGTTGTTTGTGTAAACATGGAAATATGTACACCGCTAAGTGTGTGAAGATGGAAATATCTAAACCGCTATCTGTATAAACTTAGAAATATCTACACCGCTATCTGTATAAATATGGAATTAACAACACAGTCATCTGTATAAACATGGAAATATCTACACCGCTATCTGTATAAAGATGGATATATCTACAATACCATCTGTATAAACATGGAAATATCTTCACCACTATCTCTATAAACATGGAAATACCTACACCGCTATCTGTATAAACATGGAAATATCTCCACCGCTATCTGTATAAACATGGAAATATCTCCACCACTCTCTGTATAAACATGGAAATATCTCCAGCGCTATCTGTATAAACATGGATATATCTCCACCGCTATCTGTATAAACTTGGAAATATCTAAACCGTTATCTGTATAAATACGGAAATATCTTCACCGCTATCTCTATAAACATGGAAATGTCTACACCGCCATCTGCATAAAGATGGAAACAGCCACACCGCTATCTGTATAAACATGGAAATATCTACACCGCCGTCTGTAAAAACGTGGAAATACATGCACAGTCATCTGTATAAACATGGAAATATCTACACCTCCATCTGTATAAACAGGGAAATATCTACACTGCCATCTGTATAAATATGGAAATAGCCACACCGCTATCTGTATAAACATGGAAATATCTACACCGCCATCTGAATAAACATGGAAACATCTACACAGCTCTCTGTATAAATATGGAAATATCTTCACCGCTATCTCTATAAATATGGAAATATTTAAACCGCTATATGTATCTACATGGAAATGTCTACACCGCTATCTCTATAAACATGGAAATATCTCCACCGCAATCTGCATAAACTTGGAAATATGTACACCGCCATCTGTAAAAACATGTAAATATTTCCACGGCTATCTGTATAAACATGGAAATATCTCCACCGATATCTGTATAAACATGGAAATATCTCCACTGCTATCTGTATAAACATGGAAATATCTACACCGCTATCGGTATAAACTTGGAAATATCTACACTGCCATCTGTATAAACATGGAAATATCAACACCGCTATCTGTATAAACATGGAAATATCTACACAGCTATCTGTATAAACATGGAAATATCTACAGAGCTATCTGTATAAACTTGGAAATATCTCCACCGCTATCTGTATAAACATGGAAATATCTACAGCGCTATCTTTGTAAACATGGAAATACCTACACAGCTATCTGTATAAACTTGGAAATATCTACACCGTTATCTGTATAAACATGGAAATATCTACATCGCTCTCTGTTTAAACATGGAAATATCTCCAACGCTATCTGTATCAACATGGAAATATTTACACCACTATATTTATAAAAATGGAAATATCTACAGCGTTATCTGCATAAACATGGAAATATCTACAGCACTATCTGTGTAAACTTGGAAATATCTACACCATTGTTTGTGTAAACATGGAAATATGTACACCGCTACCTGTGTGAAGATGGAAATATCTAAACCGCTATCTGTATAAACTTAGAAATATCTACACCGCTATCTGTATAAATATGGAATTAACAACACAGTCATCTGTATAAACATGGAAATATCTACACCACTATCTGTATAAAGATGGATATATCTACAATGCCATCTGTATAAACATGGAAATATCTTCACCGCTATCTCTTTAATCATGGAAATACCTACACCGCTATCTGTATAAACATGGAAATATCTCCACCGCTATCTGTATAAACATGGAAATATCTCCACCGCTATCTGTATAAACATGGATATATCTCCACCGCTATCTGTATAAACTTTGAAATATCTACACCGTTATCTGTATAAATATGGAAATATCTTCACTGCTATCTCTATAAACATGGAAATGTCTACACCGCTATCTGCATAAACATGGAAACAGCCTCACCGCTATCTGTATAAACATGGAAATATCTTCACCGCTATCTCTATAAACATGGAAATACCTACACCGCTATCTGTATAAACATGGAAATATCTCCACCGCTATATTTATAAACATGGAATTATCTCCACCACTCTCTGTATAAACATGTAAACATCTACACTGCTATCTGTATAAACATGGAAATATCTCCACCGCAATTTGTATAAACTTGGAAATATCTACACAGCTATCTGTATAAATATGGAAATATCTTTACCGCTATCTCTATAAACATGGAAATGTCTACACCGCTATCTGTATAAACATGGAAATATCTACATAGGTATATCCATAAACTTCGAAATATCTAAACTGCCTTCTGTATAAACATGGAAATACCTACACAGTCATCTGTATAAACATGGAAATATCTACAACGCTATCTGTATAAACATGGAAATATCTACACAGCTATCTGTATAAACATGGAAATATCTACAGCACTATCTGTAAACTTGGAAATATCTCCACCGCTATCTGTATAAACATGGAAATATCTACACCGCTATCTTTGTAAACATGGAAATATCTACCCAGCTATCTGTAGAAACATGGAAATATCTACACCGTTATCTTTATAAACATGGAAATATCTACATCGCTATCTGTCTAAACATGGAAATATCTCCACCGCTATCTGTATCAACATGGAAATATTTACACCACTATCTTTATAAAAATGGAAATATCTACAGCGTTATCTGCATAAACATGGAAATATCTACAGCACTATCTGTGTAAACTTGGAAATATCTACACAGTTGTTTGTGTAAACATGGAAATATGTACACCGCTAACTGTGTGAAGATGGAAATATCTAAACCGCTGTCTGTATAAACTTAGAAATATCTACACCGCTATCTGAATAAATATGGAATTAACAACACAGTCATCTGTATAAACATGGAAATATCTACACCACTATCTGTGAAAAGATGGATATATCTACAATGCCAACTGTATAAACATGGAAATATATTCACCGGTATCTCTATAAACATGGAAATACCTACACCGCTATCTGTATAAACATGGAAATATCTCCACCGCTATCTGTATAAACATGGAAATATCTCCACCACTCTCTGTGTAAACATGGAAATATCTCCACCGCTATCTGTGTAAACATGGATATATCTCCACCGCTATCTGTATAAACTTGGAAATATCTACACCGTTATCTGTATAAATATGGGAATATCTTCACCGCTATCTCTATAAACTTGGAAATATCTTCACCGTTATCTGTAGAAATATGGAAATATTTTCACCGCTATCTCTATAAACATGGAAATGTCTACACCGCTATCTGCATAAACATGGAAACAGCCACACCGCTATCTGTATAAACATGGAAATATCTACACCGCCATCTGTAAAAACGTGGAAATTCATGCACAGTCATCTGTATAAACATGGAAATATCTACACCTCCATCTGTATAAACATGGAAATATCTACACTGCCATCTGTATAAAAATGGAAATAGCCACACCGCTATCTGTATAAACATGGAAATATCTACACCGCCATCTGAATAAACATGGAAACATCTACACCGCTCTCTGTATAAATATGGAAATATGTCTAAAGCTATCTCTATAAACATGGAAATATTTACACCGCTATCTGTATCTACATGGAAATATCTACACCGCTATCTCTATGAACATGGAAATATCTCCACCGCAATCTGCATAAACTTGGAAATATGTACACTGCCAACTGTATAAACATGTAAATATTTCGACCGCTATCTGAATAAACATGAAAATATCTCCACCGATATCTATATAAACATGGAAATATCTCTACCGCTATCTGTATAAACATGGAAATATGTCCACCGCTATCTGTATAAACATGGAAATATCTCCACCGCTATCTGTATAAACTTGAAAATATCTACACGGTTATCTGCATAAATATGGAAATATCTTCACCGCTATCTCTATAAACATGGAAATGTCTACACCGCTATCTGTATAAACATGGAAACATCTACATGGCTATATCCATAAACTTCGAAATATCTAAACTGCTTTCTGTATAAACCTGGAAATACTTACACAGTCATCTGTACTAACATGGAAATATCTACAACGCTATCTGTATAAACATGGAAATATCTACACTGCCATCTGTATAAACATGGAAATATCAACACCGCTATCTGCATAAACATGGAAATATCTACACAGCTATCTGTATAAACATGGAATATCTACAGAGCTATCTGTATAAACTTGGAAATATCTCCACCGCTATCTGTATAAACATGGAAATATCTACACCGCTTTCTTTGTAAACATGGAAATATCTACACAGCTATCTGCATAAACTTGGAAATATCTACACCGTTATCTGTATAAACTTGGAAATCTCTACATCGCTATCTGTTTAAACATGGAAAAATCTCCAACGCTATCTGTGTCAACATGGAAATATTTACACCACTATATTTATAAAAATGGAAATATCTACAGCATTGTCTGCATAAACATGGAAATATCTACAGCACTATCTGTGTAAACTTGGAAATATCTACACAGTTGTTTGTGTAAACATGGAAATATGTACACCGCTAAGTGTGTGAAGATGGAAATATCTAAACCGCTATCTGTATAAACTTAGAAATATCTACACCGCTATCTGTATAAATATGGAATTAACAACACAGTCATCTGTATAAACATGGAAATATCTACACCGCTATCTGTATAAAGATGGATATATCTACAATACCATCTGTATAAACATGGAAATATCTTCACCGCTGTCTCTATAAACATGGAAATACCTACACCGCTATCTGTATAAACATGGAAATATCTCCACCGCTATCTGTATAAACATGGAAATATCTCCACCACTCTCTGTATAAACATGGAAATATCTCCAGCACTATCTGTATAAACATGGATATATCTCCACCGCTATCTGTATAAACTTGGAAATATCTAAACCGTTATCTGTATAAATACGGAAATATCTTCACCGCTATCTCTATAAACATGGAAATGTCTACACCGCTATCTGCATAAACATGGAAACAGCCACACCGCTATCTGTATAAACATGGAAATATCTACACCGCCGTCTGTAAAAACGTGGAAATACATGCACAGTCATCTGTATAAACATGGAAATATCTACACCTCCATCTGTATAAACAGGGAAATATCTACACTGCCATCTGTATAAATATGGAAATAGCCACACCGCTATCTGTATAAACATGGAAATATCTACACCGCCATCTGAATAAACATGGAAACATCTACACTGCTCTCTGTATAAATATGGAAATATCTTCACCGCTATCTCTATAAATATGGAAATATTTAAACCGCTATATGTATCTACATGGAAAAGTCTACACCGCTATCTCTATAAACATGGAAATATCTCCACCGCAATCTGCATAAACTTGGAAATATGTACACCGCCATCTGTAAAAACATGTAAATATTTCCACGGATATCTGTATAAACATGGAAATATCTCCACCGATATCTGTATAAACATGGAAATATCTCCACTGCTATCTGTATAAACATGGAAATATCTACACCGCTATCGGTATAAACTTGGAAATATCTACACCGATAGCTGTATAAATATGGAAATATCTGCACCGCTATCTCTATAAACATGGAAATGTCTACACCGCTATCTGTATAAACATGGAAACATCTACATAGCTATATCCATAAACTTCGAAATATCTAAACTGCCTTCTGTATAAACATGGAAATACCTACACAGTCATCTGTATAAACATGGAAATATCTACACCGTTATCTGTATAAACATGGAAATATCTACATCGCTATCTGTCTAAATATGGAAATATCTCCACCGCTATCTGTATAAACATGGAAATATCTCCACCATTCTTTGTATAAACATGGAAATATCTCCACCGCTATCTGTATAAACATGGCTATATCTCCACCGCTATCTGTATAAACTTGGATATGTCTACACAGTTATCTGTATAAATATGGAAATATCTTCACCGCTATCTCTATAAACATGGAAATGTCTACACCGCTATCTGTATAAACATGGAAACATCTACATGGCTACATCCATAAACTTCGAAATATCTAAACTGCTTTCTGTATAAACATGGAAATACTTACACAGTCATCTGTATTAACATGGAAATATCTACAACGCTATCTCTATAAACATGGAAATATCTACACTGCCATCTGTATAAACATGGAAATATCAACACCACTATCTGTATAAACATGGAAATATCTACACAGCTATCTGTATAAACATGGAAATATCTACAGAGCTATCTGTATAAACATGGAAATATCTACACCGCTATCTTTGTAAACATGGAAATACCTACACAGCTATCTGTATAAACTTGGAAATATCTACACCGTTATCTGTATATACATGGAAATATCTACATCGCTATCTGTTTAAACATGGAAATATCTCCAACACTATCTGTATCAACATGGAAATATTTACACCACTATATTTATAAAAATGGAAATATCTACAGCGTTATCTGCATAAACATGGAAATATCTACAGCACTATCTGTGTAAACTTGGAAATATCTACACCGTTGTTTGTGTAAACATGGAAATATGTACACCGCTACCTGTGTGAAGATGGAAATATCTAAACCGCTATCTGTATAAACTTAGAAATATCTACACTGCTATCTGTATAAATATGGAATTAACAACACAGTCATCTGTATAAACATGCAAATATCTACACCACTATCTGTATAAAGATGGATATATCTACAATGCCATCTGTATAAACATGGAAATACCTTCACCGCTATCTCTATAAACATGGAAATACCTACACCGCTATCTGTATAAACATGGAAATATCTCCACCGCTATCTGTATAAACATGGAAATATCTCCACCGCTATCTGTATAAACATGGATATATCTCCACCGCTATCTGTATAAACTTTGAAATATCTACACCGTTATCTGTATAAATATGGAAATATCTTCACTGCTATCTCTATAAACATGGAAATGTCTACACCGCTATCTGCATAAACATGGAAACAGCCACACCGCTATCTGTATAAACATGGAAATATCTTCACCGCTATCTCTATAAACATGGAAATACCTACACCGCTATCTGTATAAACATGGAAATATCTCCACCGCTATCTTTATAAACATGGAATTATCTCCACCACTCTCTGTATAAACATGTAAACATCTACACTGCTATCTGTATAAACATGGAAATATCTCCACCGCTATTTGTATAAACTTGGAAATATCTACACAGCTATCTGTATAAATATGGAAATATCTTGACCGCTATATCTATAAACATGGAAATGTCTACACCGCTATCTGTATAAACATGGAAATATCTACATAGCTATATCCATAAACTTCGAAATATCTAAACTGCCTTCTGTATAAACATGGAAATACCTACACAGTCATCTGTATAAACATGGAAATATCTACAACGCTATCTGTATAAACATGGAAATATCTACACAGCTATCTGTATAAACATGGAAATATATACAGCGCTATCTGTATAAACTTGGAAATATCTCCAACGCTATCTGTATAAACATGGAAATATCTACACCGCTATCTTTGTAAACATGGAAATATCTACACAGCTATCTGTAGAAACATGGAAATATCTACACCGTTATCTGTATAAACATGGAAATATCTACATCACTATCTGTCTAAACATGGAAATATCTCCACCGCTATCTGTATCAACATGGAAATATTTACACCACTATCTTTATAAAAATGGAAATATCTACAGCACTATCTGTGTAAACTTGGAAATATCTACACAGTTGTTTGTGTAAACATGGAAATATGTACACCGCTAACTGTGTGAAGATGGAAATATCTATACCGCTGTCTGTATAAACTTAGAAATATCTACACCGCTATCTGTATAAATATGGAATTAACAACACAGTCATCTGTATCAACATGGAAATATCTACACCACTATCTGTATAAAGATGGATATATCTACAATGCCATCTGTATAAACATGGAAATATCTTCACCGGTATCTCTATAAACATGGAAATACCTACACCGCTATCTGTATAAACATGGAAATATCTCCACCACTATCTGTATAAACATGGAAATATCTCCACCACTCTCTGTGTAAACATGGAAATATTTCCACCGCTATCTGTGTAAACATGGATATATCTCCACCGCTATCTGTATAAACTTGGAAATATCTACACCGTTATCTGTATAAATATGGAAATATCTTCACCGCTATCTCTATAAACTTGGAAATATCTTCACCGTTATCTGTATAAATATGGAAATATCTTCACCGCTATCTCTATAAACATGGAAATGTCTACACCGCTATCTGCATAAACATGGAAACAGCCACACCGCTATCTGTATAAACATGGTAATATCTACACCGCCATCTGTAAAAACGTGGAAATTCATGCACAGTCTCCTGTATAAACATGGAAATATCTACACCTCCATCTGTATAAACATGGAAATATCTACACTGCCATCTGTATAAAATTGCAAATAGCCACACCGCTATCTGTATAAACATGGAAATATCTACACCGCCATCTGAATAAACATGGAAACATCTACACCGCTCTCTGTATAAATATGGAAATATCTCTAAAGCTATCTCTATAAACATGGAAATCTTTACACCGCTATCTGTATCTACATGGAAATATCTACACCGCTATCTCTATGAACATGGAAATATCTCCACCGCTATCTGTATTAACATGGAAATATCTCCACCGCTATTTGTATAAACTTGGAAATATCTACACAGCTATCTGTATAAATATGGAAATATCTTGACCGCTATCTCTATAAACATGGAAATGTCTACACCGCCATCTGAATAAACATGGAAACATCTACACCGCTCTCTGTATAAATATGGAAATATCTCTAAGGCTATCTCTATAAACATGGAAATATTTACACCGCTATCTGTATCTACATGGAAATATCTACACCGCTATCTCTATGGACATGGAAATATCTCCACCGCAATCTGCATAAACTTGGAAAATGTACACCGCCATCTGTATAAACATGTAAATATTTCCACCGCTATCTGTATAAACATGAAAATATCTCCACCGATATCTTTATAAACATGGAAATATCTCCACCGCTATCTGTATAAACATGGAAATATCTCCACCGCTATCTGTCTAAACATGGAAATATCTCCACCGCTATCTGTATAAACTTGAAAATATCTACACGGATATCTGTATAAATATGGAAATATCTTCACCGCTATCTCTATAAACATGGAAATGTCTACACCGCTATCTGTATAAACATGGAAACATCTACATGGCTATATCCATAAACTTCGAAATCTCTAAACTGCTTTCTGTATAAACATGGAAATACTTACACAGTCATCTGTATTAACATGGAAATATCTACAACGCTATCTGTATAAACATGGAAATATCTACACTGCCATCTGTATAAACATGCAAATATCAACACCGCTATCTGTATAAACATGGAAATATCTACACAGCTATCTGTATAAACATGGAAATATCTACAGAGCTATCTGTATAAACTTGGAAATATCTCCACTGCTATCTGTATAAACATGGAAATATCTACACCGCTATCTTTGTAAACATGGAAATACCTACACAGCTATCTGTATAAACTTGGATATATCTACACCGTTATCTGTATAAACATGGAAATATCTACATCGCTATCTGTTTAAACATGGAAATATCTCCAACGCTATCTGTATCAACATGGAAATATTTACACCGCTATATTTATAAAAATGGAAATATCTACAGCGTTATCTGCATAAACATGGAAATATCTACAGCACTATCTGTGTAAACTTGGAAATATCTACACAGTTGTTTGTTTAAACATGGAAATATATACACCGCTACCTGTGTGAAGATGGAAATATCTAAACCGCTATCTGTATAAACTTAGAAATATCTACACCGCTATCTGTATAAATATGGAATTAACAACACAGTCATCTGTATAAACATGCAAATATCTACACCACTATCTGTATAAAGATGGATATATCTACAATGCCATCTGTATAAACATGGAAATATCTTCACCGCTATCTCTATAAACATGGAAATACCTACACCGCTATCTGTATAAACATGGAAATATCTCCACCGCTATCTGTATAAACATGGAAATATCTCCACCGCTATCTGTATAAACATGGATATATCTCCACCGCTATCTGTATAAACTTTGAAATATCTACACCGTTATCTGTATAAATATGGAAATATCTTCACTGCTATCTCTATAAACATGGAAATGTCTACACCGCTATCTGCATAAACATGGAAACAGCCACACCGCTGTCTGTATAAACATGGAAATATCTTCACCGCTATCTCTATAAACATGGAAATACCTACACCGCTATCTGTATAAACATGGAAATGTCTCCACCGCTATCTTTATAAACATGGAATTATCTCCACCGCTCTCTGTATAAACATGTAAACATCTACACCGCTATCTGTATAAACATGGAAATATCTCCACCGCTATTTGTATAAACTTGGAAATATCTACACAGCTATCTGTATAAATATGGAAATATCTTGACCGCTATCTCTATAAACATGGAAATGTCTACACCGCTATCTGTATAAACATGGAAATATCTACATAGCTAAATCCATAAACTTCGAAATATCTAAACTGCCTTCTGTATAAACATGGAAATACCTACACAGTCATCTGTATAAACATGGAAATATCTACAACGCTATCTGTATAAACATGGAAATATCTACACAGCTATCTGTATAAACATGGAAATATCTACAGCGCTATCTGTATAAACTTGGAAATTTCTCCACCGCTATCTGTATAAACATGGAAATATCTACACCGCTATCTTTGTAAACATGGAAATATCTACACAGCTATCTGTAGAAACATGGAATTATCTACACCGTTATCTGTATAAACATGGAAATATCTACATCGCTATCTGTCTAAACTTGGAAATTTCTCCTTCGCTATCTGTATCAACATGGAAATATTTACACCACTATCTTTATAAAAATGGAAATATCTACAGCGTCATCTGCATAAATATGGAAATATCCACAGCACTATCTGTGTAAACTTGGAAATATCTACACAGTTGTTTGTGTAAACATGGAAATATGTACACCGCTAACTGTGTGAAGATGGAAATATCTAAACCGCTGTCTGTATAAACTTAGAAATATCTACACCGCTATCTGTATAAATATGGAATTAACAACACAGTCATCTGTATAAACATGGAAATATCTACACCACTATCTGTATAAAGACGGATATATCTACAATGCCATCTGTATAAACATGGAAATATCTTCACCGCTATCTCTATAAACATGGAAATACCTATACCGCTATCTGTATAAACATGGAAATATCTCCACCGCTATCTGTATAAACATGGAAATATCTACACCGCCATCTGAATAAACATGGAAACATCTACACCGCTATCTGTATAAACATGGATATATCTCCACCGCTATCTGTATAAACTTGGAAATATCTACACCGTTATCTGTATAAATATGGAAATATCTTCACCGCTATCTGTATAAACTTGGAAATATCTTCACCGTTATCTGTATAAATATGGAAATATCTTCACCGCTATCTCTATAAACATGGAAATGTCTACCCCGCTATCTGCATAAACATGGAAACAGCCACACCGCTATCTGTATAAACATGGAAATATCTACACCGCCATCTGTAAAAACGTGGAAATTCATGCACAGTCTCCTGTATAAACATGGAAATATCTACACCTCCATCTGTATAAACATGGAAATATCTACACTGCCATCTGTATAAAATTGGAAATAGCCACACCGCTATCTGTATAAACATGGAATTATCTACACCGCCATCTGAATAAACATGGAAACATCTACACCGCTCTCTGTATAAATATAGAAATATCTCTAAAGCTATCTCTATAAACATGGAAATCTTTACACTGCTATCTGTATCTACATGGAAATATCTACACCGCTATCTCTATGAACATGGAAATAACTCCACCACAATCTGCATAAACTTGGAAATATATACACCGCCATCTGTATAAACATGTAAATATTTCCACCGCTGTCTGTATAAACATGAAAATATCTCCACCGATATCTGTATAAACATGGAAATATCTCCACCGCTATCTGTATAAACATGGAAATATCTCCACCGCTATCTGTATAAACATGGAAATATCTCCACCGCTATCTGTATAAACTTGAAAATATCTACACGGATATCTGTATAAATATGGAAATATCTTCACCGCTATCTCTATAAACATGGAAATGTCTACACCGCTATCTGTATAAACATGGAAACATCTACATGGCTACATCCATAAACTTCGAAATATCTAAACTGCTTTCTGTATAAACATGGAAATACTTACACAGTCATCTGTATTAACATGGAAATATCTACAACGCTATCTGTATAAACATGGAAATATCTACACTGCCATCTGTATAAACATGGAAATATCAACACCACTATCTGTATAAACATGGAAATATCTACACAGCTATCTGTATAAACATGGAAATATCTACAGAGCTATCTGTATAAACATGGAAATATCTACACCGCTTTCTTTGTAAACATGGAAATACCTACACAGCTATCTGTATAAACTTGGAAATATCTACACCGTTATCTGTATAAACATGGAAATATCTATATCGCTATCTGTTTAAACATGGAAATATCTCCAACGCTATCTGTATCAACATGGAAATATTTACACCACTATATTTATAAAAATGGAAATATCTACAGCGTTATCTGCATAAACATGGAAATATCTACACCGTTGTTTGTGTAAACATGGAAATATGTACACCGCTACCTGTGTGAAGATGGAAATATCTAAACCGCTATCTGTATAAACTTAGAAATATCTACACCGCTATCTGTATAAATATGGAATTAACAACACAGTCATCTGTATAAACATGGAAATATCTACACCACTATCTGTATAAAGATGGATATATCTACAATGCCATCTGTATAAACATGGAAATATCTTCACCGCTATCTCTATAAACATGGAAATACCTACACCGCTATCTGTATAAACATGGAAATATCTCCACCGCTATCTGTATAAACATGGAAATATCTCCACCGCTATCTGTATAAACATGGATATATCTCCACCGCTATCTGTATAAACTTTGAAATATCTACACCGTTATCTGTATAAATATGGAAATATCTTCACTGCTATCTCTATAAACATGGAAATGTCTACACCGCTATCTGCATAAACATGGAAACAGCCACACCGCTATCTGTATAAACATGGAAATATCTTCACCGCTATCTCTATAAACATGGAAATACCTACACCGCTATCTGTATAAACATGGAAATATCTCCACCGCTATCTTTATAAACATGGAATTATCTCCACCACTCTCTGTATAAACATGTAAACATCTACACCGCTATCTGTATAAACATGGAAATATCTCCACCGCTATTTGTATAAACTTGGAAATATCTACACAGCTATCTGTATAAATATGGAAATATCTTGACCGCTATCTCTATAAACATGGAAATGTCTACACCGCCATCTGAATAAACATGGAAACATCTACACCGCTCTCTGTATAAATATGGAAATATCTCTAAGGCTATCTCTATAAACATGGAAATATTTACACCGCTATCTGTATCTACATGGAAATATCTACACCGCTATCTCTATGGACATGGAAATATCTCCACCGCAATCTGCATAAACTTGGAAAATGTACACCGCCATCTGTATAAACATGTAAATATTTCCACCGCTATCTGTATAAACATGAAAATATCTCCACCGATATCTTTATAAACATGGAAATATCTACATAGCTATATCCATAAACTTCGAAATATCTAAACTGCCTTCTGTATAAACATGGAAATACCTACACAGTCATCTGTATAAACATGGAAATAACTACAACGCTATCTGTATAAACATGGAAATATCTACACAGCTATCTGTATAAACATGGAAATATCTACAGCGCTATCTGTATAAACTTGGAAATATCTCCACCGCTATCTGTATAAACATGGAAATATCTACACCGCTATCTTTGTAAACATGGAAATATCTACACAGCTATCTGTAGAAACATGGAAATATCTACACCGTTATCTGTATAAACATGGAAATATCTACATCGCTATCTGTCTAAACATGGAAATATCTCCACCGCTATCTGTATCAACATGGAAATATTTACACCACTATCTTTATAAAAATGGAAATATCTACAGCACTATCTGTGTAAACTTGGAAATATCTACACAGTTGTTTGTGTAAACATGGAAATATGTACACCGCTAACTGTGTGAAGATGGAAATATCTATACCGCTGTCTGTATAAACTTAGAAATATCTACACCGCTATCTGTATAAATATGGAATTAACAACACAGTCATCTGTAGAAACATGGAAATATCTACACCACTATCTGTATAAAGATGGATATATCTACAATGCTATCTGTATAAACATGGAAATATCTTCACCGCTATCTCTATAAACATGGAAATACCTACACCGCTATCTGTATAAACATGGAAATATCTCCACCGCTATCTGTATAAACATGGAAATATCTCCACCACTCTCTGTGTAAACATGGAAATATCTCCACCGCTATCTGTGTAAACATGGATATATCTCCACCGCTATCTGTATAAACTTGGAAATATCTACACCGTTATCTGTATAAATATGGAAATATCTTCACCGCTATCTCTATAAACTTGGAAATATCTTCACCGTTATCTGTATAAATATGGAAATATCTTCACCGCTATCTCTATAAACATGGAAATGTCTACACCGCTATCTGCATAAACATGGAAACAGCCACACCGCTATCTGTATAAACATGGAAATATCTACCCCGCCATCTGTAAAAACGTGGAAATTCTTGCACAGTCATCTGTATAAACATGGAAATATCTACACCTCCATCTGTATAAACATGGAAATATCTACACTGCCATCTGTATAAAAATGGAAATAGCCACACCGCTATCTGTATAAACATGGAAATATCTACACCGCCATCTGAATAAACATGGAAACATCTACACCGCTCTCTGTATAAATATGGAAATATGTCTAAAGCTATCTCTATAAACATGGAAATATTTACACCGCTATCTGTATCTACATGGAAATATCTACACCGCTATCTCTATGAACATGGAAATATCTCCACCGCAATCTGCATAAACTTGGAAATATGTACACTGCCAACTGTATAAACATGTAAATATTTCCACCGCAATCTGTATAAACATGAAAATATCTCCACCGATATCTGTATATACATGGAAATATATCCACCGCTATCTGTATAAACATGGAAATATCTCCACCGCTATCTGTATAAACATGGAAATATCTCCACCGCTATCTGTATTAACTTGAAAATATCTACACGGTTATCTGTATAAATATGGAAATATCTTCACCGATATCTCTATAAACATGGAAATGTCTACACCGCTATCTGTATAAACATGGAAACATCTACATGGCTATATCCATAAACTTCGAAATATCTAAACTGCTTTCTGTATAAACATGGAAATACTTACACAGTCATCTGTACTAACATGGAAATATCTACAACGCAATCTGTATAAACATGGAAATATCTACACTGCCATCTGTATAAACATGGAAATATCAACACCGCTATCTGCATAAACATGGAAATATCTACACCGCTATCTGTATAAAGATGGATATATCTACAATACCATCTGTATAAACATGGAAATATCTTCACCGCTATCTCTATAAACATGGAAATACCTACACCGCTATCTGTATAAACATGGAAATATCTCCACCGCTATCTGTATAAACATGGAAATATCTCCACCACTCTCTGTATAAACATGGAAATATCTCCAGCGCTATCTGTATAAACATGGATATATCTCCACCGCTATCTGTATAAACTTGGAAATATCTACACCGTTATCTGTATAAATACGGAAATACCTTCACCGCTATCTCTATAAACATGGAAATGTCTACACCGCTATCTGCATAAGCATGGAAACAGCCACACCGCTATCTGTATAAACATGGAAATATCTACACCGCCGTCTGTAAAAACGTGGAAATACATGCACAGTCATCTGTATAAACATGGAAATATCTACACCTCCATCTGTATAAACATGGAAATATCTACACTGCCATCTGTATAAAAATGGAAATAGCCACACCGCTATCTGTATAAACATGGAAATATCTACACAGCCATCTGAATAAACATGGAAACATCTACACCGCTCTCTGTATAAATATGGAAATATCTTCACCGCTATCTCTATAAACATGGAAATATTTAAACCGCTATATGTATCTACATGGAAATGTCTACACCGCTATCTCTATAAACATGGAAATATCTCCACCGCAATCTGCATAAACTTGGAAATATGTACACCGCCATCTGCAAAAACATGTAAATATTTCCACCGCTATCTGTATAAACATGGAAATATCTCCACCGATATCTGTATAAACATGGAAATATCTCCACTGCTATCGGTATAAACATGGAAATATCTACACCGCTATCGGTATAAACTTGGAAATATCTACACCGATAGTTGTATAAATATGGAAATATCTGCACCGCTATCTCTATAAACATGGAAATGTCTACACCGCTATCTGTATAAACATGGAAACATCTACATAGCTATATCCATAAACTTCGAAATATCTAAACTGCCTTCTGTATAAACATGGAAATACCTACACAGTCATCTGTATAAACATGGAAATATCTACAACGCTATCTGTATAAACATGGAAATATCTACACTGCCATCTGTATAAACATGGAAATATCTACACCGCTATCTGTATAAACATGGAAATATCTACACAGCTATCTGTATAAACATGGAAATGTCTACAGCGCTATCTGTATAAACTTGGAAATATCTCCACCGCTATCTGTATAAACATGGAAATATCTACACCGCAATCTTTGTAAACATGGAAATAACTACACTGCTATCTGTATAAACATGGAAATATCTACACCGTTATCTGTATAAACATGGAAATATCTACATCGCTATCTGTCTAAACATGGAAATATCTCCACCGCTATCTGTATCAACATGGAAATATTTACACCGCTATATTTATAAAAATGGAAATATCTACAGCGTTGTCTGCATAAACATGGAAATATCTACAGCACTGTCTGTGTAAAGTTGGAAATATCTACACAGTTGTTTGTGTAAACATGGAAATATATACACCGCTAACTGTGTGAAGATGGAAATATCTAAACCGCTATCTGTATAAACTTAGAAATATCTACACCGCTATCTGTATAAATATGGAATTAACAACACAGTCATCTGTATAAACATGGAAATATCTACACCACTATCTGTATAAAGATGGATATATCTACAATGCCATCTGTATAAACATGGAAATATCTTCACCGCTATCTCTATTAACATGGAAATACCTACACCGCTATCTGTATAAATATGGAAATATCTCCACCGCTATCTGTATAAACATGGAAATATCTCCACCATTCTCTGTATAAACATGGAAATATCTCCACCGCTATCTGTATAAACATGGCTATATCTCCACCGCTATCTGTATAAACTTGGAAATATCTACACAGTTATCTGTATAAATATGGAATTATCTTCACCGCTATCTCTATAAACATGGAAATGTCTACACCGCTATCTGCATAAACATGGAAACAGCCACACCACTATCTGTATAATCATGGAAATATCTACACCGCCATCTGTAAAAACATGGAAATACCTGCACAGTCATTGTATAAACATGGAAACAGCTACACCTCCATCTGTACAAACATGGAAATATCTACACTGCCATCTGTATAAAATTGGAAATAGCCACACCGCTATCTGTATAAACATGGAAATATCTACACAGCCATCTAAATAAACATGGAAATATCTACACCGCTATCTGTATAAATATGGAAATATCTACAAAGCTATCTCATTAAACATGGAAATATTTACACCGCTATCTGTATCTACATGGAAATATCTACACAGCTATCTCTATGAACATGGAAATATCTGCACCGCAATCTGCATAAACTTGGAAATATGTACACCGCCATCTGTATAAACGTAAATATTTCCACCGCTATCTGTATAAACATGAAAATATCTCCACTGATATCTGTATAAACATGGAAATATCTCCACCGCTATCTGTATAAACATTGAAATATCTCCACCGCTATCTGTATAAACATGGAAATATCTCCACCGCTATCGGTATAAACTTGGAAATATCTACACCGATAGCTGTATAAATATGGAAATATCTTCACCGCTATCTCTATAAACATGGAAATGTCTACACCGCTATCTGTATAAACATGGAAACATCTACATAGCTATATCCATGAACTTCGAAATATCTAAACTGCCTTCTGTATAAACATGGAAATACCTACACAGTCATCTGTATAAACATGGAAATATCTACAACGCTATCTGTATAAACATGGAAATATCTACACTGCCATCTGTATAAACATGGAAATATCTACACTGCTATCTGTATAAACATGGAAATATCTACACAGCTCTCTGTATAAACATGGAAATATCTACAGCGCTATCTGTATAAACTTGGAAATAACTCCACCGCTATCTGTATAAACATGGAAATATCTACACAGCTCTCTGTATAAACATGGAAATATCTAGAGCGCTATCTGTATAAACTTGGAAATATCTCCACCACTATCTATATAAACATGGAAATATCTACACCTCCATCTGTATAAACATGGAAATATCTACACAGCTATCTGTATAAACATGGAAATATCTATGAAGCTATCTCTATAAACATGGAAATATTTACACCGCTGTATGTATCTACATGGAAATATCTACACCGCTATCTCTATAAACATGGAAATATCTCCAACGCAATTTGCATAAACTTGGAAATATATACACCGCCATCTGTATAAACATGTAAATATTTCAACCGCTATCTGTATAAACATGGAAATATCTCCACCGCTATCTGTATCAACATGGAAATATATACACCACTATCTTTATAAAAATGGAAATATCTACAGCGTTATCTGCATAAACATGGAAATATGTACAGCACTATCTGTGTTAACTTAGAAATATCTACACAGATTTTTGTGTAAACATGGACATATGTACACCGCTAACTGTGTGAAGATGCAAATATCTAAACCGCTATCTGTATAAACTTAGAAATATCTACACCGCTATCTGTATAAATATGGAATTAACAACACAGTCATCTGTGTAAACATGGAAATATCTACACCACTATCTGTATAAAGATGGATATATCTACAATGCCAACTGTATAAACATGGAAATATCTTCACCGCTATCTCTATAAACATGGAAATACCTACACCGCTATCTGTATAAACATGGAAATATCTCCACCGCTATCTGTATAAACATGGAAATATCTCCACGACTCTCTCTATAAACATGGAAATATCTACACAGCCATCTGTAAAAACGTGGAAATACATGCACAGTCATCTGTATAAACATGGAAATATCTACACCTCCATCTGTATAAACATGGAAATATCTACACTGCCATCTGTATAAAAGTGGAAATAGCCGCACCGCGATCTGTATAAACATGGAAATATCTACACCACCATCTGAATAAACATGGAAACATCTACACCGCTCTCTGTATAAATATGGAAATATCTATAAAGCTATCTCTATAAACATGGAAATATTTACACCGCTATATATATCTACATGGAAATATCTACACCGCTATCTCTATAAACATGGAAATATCTCCACCGCAATCTGCAAAAACCTGGAAATATGTACACCGCCCACTGTATAAACATGTAAATATTTCCACCGCTATCTGTATAAACATGGAAATATCTCCACCGATATCTGTATAAACATGGAAATATCTCCACCGCTATCTGTATCAACATGGAAATATTTTCACCACTATCTTTATAAAAATGGAAATATCTACAGCGTTATCTGCATAAACATGGAAATATCTACAGCACTATCTGTGTTAACTTAGAAATATCTACACAGTTTTTTGTGTAAACATGGAAATATGTACACCGCTAACTGTGTGAAGATGCAAATATCTAAACCGCTATCTGTATAAGCTTAGAAATATCTACACCGCTATCTGTATAAATATGGAATTAACAACACAGTCATCTGTGTAAACATGGAAATATCTACACCACTATCTGTATAAAGATGGATATATCTACAATGCCAACTGTATAAACATGGAAATATCTTCACCGCTATCTCTATAAACATGGAAATACCTACACCGCTATCTGTATACACATGGAAATATCTCCACCGCTATCTGTATAAACATGGAAATATCTCCACCACTCTCTGTATAAACATGGAAATATCTACACCGCCATCTGTAAAAACGTGGAAATACATGCACAGTCATCTGTATAAACATGGAAATATCTACACCTCCATCTATATAAACATGGAAATATCTACACTGCCATCTGTATAAAGATGGAAATAGCCACACCGCTATCTGTATAAACATGGAAATATCTACTCCGCCATCTGAATAAACATGGAAACATCTACACCGCTCTCTGTATAAATATGGAAATATCTATAAAGCTATCTATATAAACATGGAAATATTTACACCGCTATATGTATCTACATGGAAATATCTACACCGCTATCTCTATAAACATGGAAATATCTCCAACGCAATCTGCAAAAACTTGGAAATATGTACACCGCCCACTGTATAAACATGTAAATATTTCCACCGCTATCTGTATAAACATGGAAATATCTCCACCGATATCTGTATAAACATGGAAATATCTCCACCGCTATCTGTATAAACATGGAAATATCTACACCGCTATCTGTATAAACCTGGAAATATCTACACCGCTGTCTGTATAAACATTGAAATATCTACAGCGGTATATGTATAAACATGGAAATACCTCCACCGCTATCTGTATAAACATGGAAATATCTCCACCGCTATCTGTATAAACATGGAAATATCTACACCGCTATCTTTATAAACATGGAAATATCTACACCACTATCTGTATAAACATGGAAATATCTACACAGCTGTCTGTGTAAACATGGAAATATGTTCACCGCTATCTGTGTGAAGATGGAAATATCTACACGGCAATCTGTGCAAATATGGAAATATCTACACCTCTATCTCTCTAAACATGGAAATATCTACACCGCTATCTGTATCAACATGGAAATATCTACATGTCTATCTCTATAAAGATGGAAATATCTACAACACCATCTGTATAAACAGGGAATTAACTACACAGTCATCTGTATAAACATGGAAATATCTACACCACTATCTGTATAAACATGGAAATATCTACAATGCCATCTGTATAAACATGGAAATATCTTCACCGCTATCTCTATAAACATGGAAATACCTACACCGCTATCTGTATAAACATGGAAATATCTCCACCGCTATCTTTATAAACATGGAAATATCTCCACCACTCTCTGTATAAACATGTAAACATCTACACCGCTATCTGTATAAACATGGAAATATCTCCACCGCTATTTGTATAAACTTGGAAATATCTACACAGCTATCTGTATAAATATGGAAATATCTTGACAGCTATCTCTATAAACATGGAAATGTCTACACCGCTATCTGTATAAACATGGAAATATCTACATAGCTATATCCATAAACTTCGAAATATCTAAACTGCCTTCTGTATAAACATGGAAATACCTACACAGTCATCTGTATAAACATGGAAATATCTACAACGCTATCTGTATAAACATGGAAATATCAACACTGCCATCTGTATAAACATGGAAATATCTACACCGCTATCTGTATAAACATGGAAATATCTTCACCGCTATCTCTATAAACTTGGAAATATCTTCACCGTTATCTGTATAAATATGGAAATATCTTCACCGCTATCTCTATAAACATGGAAATGTCTACACCGCTATCTGCATAAACATGGAAGCAGCCACACCGCTATCTGTATCAACATGGAAATATCTACACCGCCATCTGTAAAAACGTGGAAATTCATGCACAGTCATCTGTATAAACATGGAAATATCTACACCTCCATCTGTATAAACATGGAAATATCTACACTGCCATCTGTATAAAAATGGAAATAGCCACACCGCTATCTGTATAAACATGGAAATATCTACACCGCCATCTGAATAAACATGGAAACATCTACACCGCTCTCTGTATAAATATGGAAATATGTCTAAAGCTATCTCTATAAACATGGAAATATTTACACCGCTATCTGTATCTACATGGAAATATCTACACCGCTATCTCTATGAACATGGAAATATCTCCACCGCAATCTGCATAAACTTGGAAATATGTACACTGCCAACTGTATAAACATGTAAATATTTCCACCGCAATCTGTATAAACATGAAAATATCTCCACCGATATCTGTATATACATGGAAATATCTCCACCGCTATCTGTATAAACATGGAAATATCTCCACAGCTATCTGTATAAACATGGAAATATCTCCACCGCTATCTGTATTAACTTGAAAATATCTACACGGTTATCTGTATAAATATGGAAATATCTTCACCGATATCTCTATAAACATGGAAATGTCTACACCGCTATCTGTATAAACATGGAAACATCTACATGGCTATATCCATAAACTTCGAAATATCTAAACTGCTTTCTGTATAAACATGGAAATACTTACACAGTCATCTGTACTAACATGGAAATATCTACAACGCTATCTGTATAAACATGGAAATATCTACACTGCCATCTGTATAAACATGGAAATATCAACACCGCTATCTGCATAAACATGGAAATATCTACACAGCTATCTGTATAAACATGGAAATATCTACAGAGCTATCTGTATAAACTTGGAAATATCTCCACCGCTATCTGTATAAACATGGAAATATCTACACCGCAATCTTTGTAAACATGGAAATAACTACACTGCTATCTGTATAAACATTGAAATATCTACACCGTTATCTGTATAAACATGGAAATATCTACATCGCTATCTGTCTAAACATGGAAATATCTCCACCGCTATCTGTATCAACATGGAAATATTTACACCACTATATTTATAAAAATGGAAATATCTACAGCGTTGTCTGCATAAACATGGAAATATCTACAGCACTGTCTGTGTAAAGTTGGAAATATCTACACAGTTGTTTGTGTAAACATGGAAATATGTACACCGCTAACTGTGTGAAGATGGAAATATCTAAACCGCTATCTGTATAAACTTAGAAATATCTAGACCGCTATCAGTATAAATATGGAATTAACAACACAGTCATCTGCATAAACATGGAAATATCTACACCACTATCTGTATAAAGATGGATATATCTACAATGCCATCTGTATAAACATGGAAATATCTTCACCGCTATCTCTATTAACATGGAAATACCTACACCGCTATCTGTATAAATATGGAAATATCTCCACCGCTATCTGTATAAACATGGAAATATCTCCACCATTCTCTGTATAAACATGGAAATATCTCCACCGCTATCTGCATAAACATGGCTATATCTCCACCGCTATCTGTATAAACTTGGAAATATCTACACAGTTATCTGTATAAATATGGAAATATCTTCACCGCTATCTCTATAAACATGGAAATCTCTACACCGCTATCTGCATAAACATGGAAACAGCCACACCGCTATCTGTATAATCATGGAAATATCTACACCGCCATCTATAAAAACATGGAAATACCTGCACAGTCATTGTATAAACATGGAAGCATCTACACCTCCATCTGTACAAACATGGAAATATCTACACTGCCATCTGTATAAAATTGGAAATAGCCACACCGCTATCTGTACAAACATGGAAATATCTACACAGCCATCTAAATAAACATGGAAATATCTACACCGCTATCTGTATAAATATGGAAATATCTACAAAGCTATCTCATTAAACATGGAAATATTTACACCGCTATCTGTATCTACATGGAAATATCTCCACCGCAATCTGCATAAACTTGGAAATATGTACACCGCCATCAGTATAAACGTAAATATTTCCACCGCTATCTGTATAAACATGAAAATATCTCCACTGATATCTGTATAAACATGAAAATATCTCCACCGCTATCTGTATAAACATTGAAATATCTCCACCGCTATCTGTATAAACATGGAAATATCTCCACCGCTATCGGTATAAACTTGGAAATATCTACACCGATAGCTGTATAAATATGGAAATATCTTCACCGCTATCTCTATAAACATGGAAATGTCTACACCGCTATCTGTATAAACATGGAAACATCTACATAGCTATATCCATAAACTTCGAAATATCTAAACTGCCTTCTGTATAAACATGGAAATACCTACACAGTCATCTGTATAAACATGGAAATATCTACAACGCTATCTGTATAAACATGGAAATATCTACACTGCCATCTGTATAAACATGGAAATATCTACACTGCTATCTGTATAAACATGGAAATATCTACACAGCTCTCTGTATAAACATGGAAATATCTTCAGCGCTATCTGTATAAACTTGGAAATATCTCCACCGCTATCTATATAAACATGGAAATATCTACACCTCCATCTGTATAAACATGGAAATATCTACACAGCTATCTGTATAAACATGGAAATATCTATAAAGCTATCTCTATAAACATGGAAATATTTACATCGCTATCTCTATAAACATGGAAATATCTCCACCGCAATCTGCAAAAACTTGGAAATATGTACACCGCCCACTGTATAAATATGTAAATATTTCCACCGCTATCTGTATAAACATGGAAATATCTCCACCGATATCTGTATAAACATGGAAATATCTCCACCGCTATCTGTATAAACATGGAAATATTTTCACCACTATCTTTATAAAAATGGAAATATCTACAGCGTTATCTGCATAAACATGGAAATATCTACAGCACTATCTGTGTTAACTTAGAAATATCTACACAGTTTTTTGTGTAAACATGGAAATATGTACACCGCTAACTGTGTGAAGATGCAAATATCTAAACCGCTATCTGTATAAGCTTAGAAATATCTACACCGCTATCTGTATAAATATGGAATTAACAACACAGTCATCTGTGTAAACATGGAAATATCTACCCCACTATCTGTATAAAGATGGATATATCTACAATGCCAACTGTATAAACATGGAAATATCTTCACCGCTATCTCTATAAACATGGAAATACCTACACCGCTATCTGTATAAACATGGAAATATCTCCACCGCTATCTGTATAAACATGGAAATATCTACACCGCCATCTGTAAAAACGTGGAAATACATGCACAGTCATCTGTATAAACATGGAAATATCTACACCTCCATCTGTATGAACATGGAAATATCTACACTGCCATCTGTAAAAAAATGGAAATAGCCACACCGCTATCTCTATAAACATGGAAATATCTACACCCCCATCTGAATAAACATGGAAACATCTACACCGCTCTCTGTATAAATATGGAAATATCTATAAAGCTATCTCTGTAAACATGGAAATATTTACACCGCTATATGTATCTACATGGAAATATCTACACCGCTATCTCTATAAACATGGAAATATCTCCACCGCAATCTGCAAAAACTTGGAAATATGTACACCGCCCACTGTATAAACATGTAAATATTTCCACCGCTATCTGTATAAACATGGAAATATCTCCACCGATATCTGTATAAACATGGAAACATCTCCACCGCTATCTGTATAAACATGGAAATATCTACACCGCTATCTGTATAAACCTGGAAATATCTACACCGCTGTCTGTATAAACATGGAAATATCTACAGCGGTATATGTATAAACATGGAAATACCTCCACCGCTATCTGTATAAACATGGAAATATCTACACCGCTATCTTTTTAAACATGGAAATATCTACACAGCTATCTGTATAAACATGGAAATATCTACACCATTATCTGTAAACATGGAAATATCTACATCGCTATCTGTCTAAATATGGAAATATCTCCACCGCTATCTGTATCAACATGGAAATATTTACGCCACTATCTTTATAAAAATGGAAATATCTACAGCGTTATCTGCATAAACATGGAAATATCTACAGCACTATCTGTGTAAACTTGGAAATATCTACACAGTTGTTTGTGTAAACATGGAAATATGTACACCGCTAACTGTGTGAAGATGGAAATATCTAAACCGCTGTCTGTATAAACTTAGAAATATCTACACCGCTATCTGTATAAATATGGAATTTACAATACAGTCATCTGTATAAACATGGAAATATCTACACCACTACCTGTATAAAGATGGATATATCTACAATGCCATCTGTATAAACATGGAAATATCTTCACCGCTATCTCTATAAACATGGAAATACCAACACCGCTATCTGTATAAACATGGAAATATCTCCACCGCTATCTGTATAAACATGGAAATATCTCCACCACTCTCTGTATAAACATGGAAATATCTCCACCGCTATCTGTATAAACATGGATATATCTCCACCGGTATCTGTATAAACTTGGAAATATCTACAACGTTATCTGTATAAATATGGAAATATCTTCACCGCTATCTCTATAAACTTGGAAATATCTTCACCGTTATCTGTATAAATATGGAAATATCTTCACCGCTATCTCTATAAACTTGGAAATATCTTCACCGTTATCTGTATAAATATGGAAATATCTTCACCGCTATCTCTATAAACATGGAAATGTCTACACCGCTATCTGCATAAACATGGAAACAGCCACACCGCTATCTGTATAAACATGGAAATATCTACACCGCCATCTGTAAAAACGTGGAAATTCATGCACAGTCATCTGTATAAACATGGAAATATCTATACCTCCATCTGTATAAACATGGAAATATCTACACTGCCATCTGTATAAAAATGGAAATAGCCACACCGCTATCTGTATAAACATGGAAATATCTACACCGACATCTGAATAAACATGGAAACATCTACACCGCTCTCTGTATAAATATGGAAATATCTATAAAGCTATCTCAATAAACATGGAAATATTTACGCCGCTATCTGTATCTACATGGAAATATCAACACCGCTATCTCTATGAACATGGAAATATCTCCACCGCAATCTGCATAAACTTGGAAATATGTACACCGCCATCTGTATAAACATGTAAATATTTCCACCGCTATCTGTATAAACATGAAAATATCTCCACCGATATCTGTATAAACATGGAAATATCTCCATCGCTATCTGTATAAACATGGAAATATCTCCACCGCTATCTGTATAAACTTGAAAATATCTACACCAATATCTGTATAAATATGGAAATATCTTCACCGCTATCTCTATAAACATGGAAATGCCTAAACCGCTATCTGTATAAACATGGAAACATCTACATGGCTATATCCATAAACTTCCAAATATCTAAACTGCTTTCTGTATAAACATGGAAATACTTACACAGTCATCTGTATTAACATGGAAATATCTACAACGCTATCCGTATAAACATGGAAATATCTACACTGCCATCTGTATAAACATGGAAATATCAACACCGCTATCTGTATAAACATGGAAATATCTACACAGCTATCTGTATAAACATGGAAATATCTACAGAGCTATCTGTATAAACTTGGAAATATCTCCACCGCTATCTGTATAAACATGGAAATATCTACAGCGCTATCTTTGTAAACATGGAAATACCTACACAGCTATCTGTATAAACTTGGAAATATCTACACCGTTATCTGTATAAACATGGAAATATCTACATCGCTATCTGTTTAAACATGGAAATATCTCCAACGCTATCTGTATCAACATGGAAATATTTACACCACTATATTTATAAAAATGGAAATATCTACAACGTTATCTGTATAAACATGGCAATATCTACAGCACTATCTGTGTAAACTTGGAAATATCTACACAGTTGTTTGTGTAAACATGGAAATATGTACACCGCTAACTGTGTGAAGATGGAAATATCTAAACCGCTGTCTGTATAAACTTAGAAATATCTACACCGCTATCTGTATAAATATGGAATTAACAACACAGTCATCTGTATAAACATGGAAATATCTACACCACTATCTGTATAAAGATGGATATATCTACAATGCCATCTGTATAAACATGGAAATATCTTCACCGGTATCTCTATAAACATGGAAATACCTACACCGCTATCTGTATAAACATGGAAATATCTCCACCGCTATCTGTATAAACATGGAAATATCTCCACCACTCTCTGTGTAAATATGGAAATATCTCCACCGCTATCTTTATATACATGGATATATCTCCACCGCTATCTGTATAAACTTGGAAATATCTACACCGTTATCTGTATAAATATGGAAATATCTTCACTGCTATCTCTATAAACTTGGAAATATCTTCACCGTTATCTGTATAAATATGGAAATATCTTCACCGCTATCTCTATAAACATGGAAATGTCTACACCGCTATCTGCATAAACATGGAAACAGCCACACCGCTATCTGTATAAACATGGAAATATCTACACCGCTATCTGTGAAAACGTGGAAATTCATGCACAGTCATCTGTATAAACATGGAAATATCTACACCTCCATCTGTATAAACATGGAAATATCTACACTGCCATCTGTATAAAAATAGAAATAGCCACACCGCTATCTGTATAAACATGGAAATATCTACACCGCCATCTGAATAAACATGGAAACATCTACACCGCTCTCTGTATAAATATGGAAATATCTCTAAAACTATCTCTATAAACATGGATATATTTACACCGCTATCTGTATCTACATGGAAATATCTACACCGCTATCTCTATGAACATGGAAATATCTCCACCGCAATCTGCATAAACTTGGAAATATGTACACTGCCATCTGTATAAACATGTAAATATTTCAACCGCTATCTGTATAAACATGAAAATATCTCCACCGATATCTGTATAAACATGGAAATATCTCCACCGCTATCTGTATAAACATGGAAATATCTCCACCGCTATCTGTATAAACATGGAAATATCTCCACCGCTATCTGTATAAACTTGAAAATATCTACACGGATATCTGTATAAATATGGAAATATCTTCACCGCTATCTCTATAAACATGGAAATGTCTACACCGCTATCTGTATAAACACGGAAACATCTACATGGCTATATCCATAAACTTCGAAATATCTAAACTGCTTTCTGTATAAACATGGAAATACTTACACAGTCATCTGTATTAACATGGAAATATCTACAACGCTATCTGTATAAACATGGAAATATCTACACTGCCATCTGTATAAACATGGAAATATCAACACCGCTATCTGTACAAACATGGAAATATCTACACAGCTATCTGTATAAACATGGAAATATCTACAGAGCTATCTGTATAAACTTGGAAATATCTCCATCGCTATCTGTATAAACATGGAAATATCTACAGCGCTATCTTTGTAAACATGGAGATACCTACACAGCTATCTGTATAAACTTGGAAATATCTACACCGTTATCTGTATAAACATGGAAATATCTACATCGCTCTCTGTTTAAACATGGAAATATCTCCAACGCTATCTGTATCAACATGGAAATATTTACACCACTATATTTATAAAAATGGAAATATCTACAGCGTTATCTGCATAAACATGGAAATATCTACAGCACTATCTGTGTAAACTTGGAAATATCTACACCGTTGTTTGTGTAAACATGGAAATATGTACACCGCTACCTGTGTGAAGATGGAAATATCTAAACCGCTATCTGTATAAACTTAGAAATATCTACACCGCTATCTGTATAAATATGGAATTAACAACACAGTCATCTGTATAAACATGGAAATATCTACACCACTATCTGTATAAAGATGGATATATCTACAATGCCATCTGTATAAACATGGAAATATCTTCACCACTATCTCTATAAACATGGAAATACCTACACCGCTATCTGTATAAACATGGAAATATATCCACCGCTATCTGTATAAACATGGAAATATCTCCACCGCTATCTGTATAAACATGGATATATCTCCACCGCTATCTGTATGAACTTTGAAATATCTACACCGTTATCTGTATAAATATGGAAATATCTTTACTGCTATCTCTATAAACATGGAAATGTCTACGCCGCTATCTGCATAAACATGGAAACAGCCACACCGCTATCTGTATAAACATGGAAATATCTTCACCGCTATGTCTATAAACATGGAAATACCTACACCGCTATCTGTATAAACATGGAAATATCTCCACCGCTATCTTTATAAACATGGAATTATCTCCACCACTCTCTGTATAAACATGTAAACATCTACACCGCTATCTGTATGAACATGGAAATATCTCCACCGCTATTTGTATAAACTTGGAAATATCTACACAGCTATCTGTATAAATATGGAAATATCTTTACCGCTATCTCAATAAACATGGAAATGTCTACACCGCTATCTGTATAAACATGGAAATATCTACATAGGTATATCCATAAACTTCGAAATATCTAAACTGCCTTCTGTATAAACATGGAAATACCTACACAGTCATCTGTATAAACATGGAAATATCTACAACGCTATCTGTATAAACATGGAAATATCTACACAGCTATCTGTATAAACATGGAAATATCTACAGCGCTATCTGTATAAACTTGGAAATATCTCCACCGCTATCTGTATAAACATGGAAATATCTACACCGCTATCTTTGTAAACATGGAAATATCTACACAGCTATCTGTAGAAACATGGAAATATCTACACCGTTATCTTTATAAACATGCAAATATCTACATCGCTATCTGTCTAAACATGGAAATATCTCCACCGCTATCTGTATCAACATGGAAATATTTACACCACTATCTTTATAAAAATGGAAATATCTACAGCGTTATCTGCATAAACATGGAAATATCTACAGCACTATCTGTGTAAACTTGGAAATATCTACACAGTTGTTTGTGTAAACATGGAAATATGTATACCGCTAACTGTGTGAAGATGGAAATATCTAAACCGCTGTCTGTATAAACTTAGAAATATCTACACCGCTATCTGAATAAATATGGAATTAACAACACAGTCATCTGTATAAACATGGAAATATCTACACCACTATCTGTGAAAAGATGGATATATCTACAATGCCATCTGTATAAACATGGAAATATATTCACCGGTATCTCTATAAACATGGAAATACCTACACCGCTATCTGTATAAACATGGAAATATCTCCACCGCTATCTGTATAAACATGGAAATATCTCCACCACTCTCTGTGTAAACATGGAAATATCTCCACCGCTATCTGTGTAAACATGGATATATCTCCACCGCTATCTGTATAAACTTGGAAATATCTACACCGTTATCTGTATAAATATGGAAATATCTTCACCGCTATCTCTATAAACTTGGAAATATCTTCACTGTTATCTGTAGAAATATGGAAATATCTTCACCGCTATCTCTATAAACATGGAAATGTCTACACCGCTATCTGCATAAACATGGAAACAGCCACACCGCTATCTGTATAAACATGGAAATATCTACACCGCCATCTGTAAAAACGTGGAAATTCATTCACAGTCATCTGTATAAACATGGAAATATCTACACCTCCATCTGTATAAACATGGAAATATCTACACTGCCATCTGTATAAAAATGGAAATAGCCACACCGCTATCTGTATAAACATGGAAATATCTACACCGCCATCTGAATAAACATGGAAACATCTACACCGCTCTCTGTATAAATATGGAAATATGTCTAAAGCTATCTCTATAAACATGGAAATATTTACACCGCTATCTGTATCTACATGGAAATATCTACACCGCTATCTCTATGAACATGGAAATATCTCCACCGCAATCTGCATAAACTTGGAAATATGTACACTGCCAACTGTATAAACATGTAAATATTTCCACCGCTATCTGTATAAACATGAAAATATCTCCACCGATATCTGTATAAACATGGAAATATCTCTACCGCTATCTGTATAAACATGGAAATATCTCCACCGCTATCTGTATAAACATGGAAATATCTCCACCGCTATATGTATAAACTTGAAAATATCTACACGGTTATCTGTATAAATATGGAAATATCTTCACCGCTATCTCTATAAACATGGAAATGTCTACACCGCTATCTGTATAAACATGGAAACATCTACATGGCTATATCCATAAACTTCGAAATATCTAAACTGCTTTCTGTATAAACATGGAAATACTTACACAGTCATCTGTACTAACATGGAAATATCTACAACGCTATCTGTATAAACATGGAAATATCTACACTGCCATCTGTATAAACATGGAAATATCAACACCGCTATCTGCATAAACATGGAAATATCTACACAGCTATCTGTATAAACATGGAAATATCTACAGAGCTATCTGTATAAACTTGGAAATATCTCCACCGCTATCTGTATAAACATGGAAATATCTACACCGCTTTCTTTGTAAACATGGAAATATCTACACAGCTATCTGTATAAACTTGGAAATATCTACACCGTTATCTGTATAAACATGGAAATCTCTACATCGCTATCTGTTTAAACATGGAAATATCTCCAACGCTATCTGTATCAACATGGAAATATTTACACCACTATCTTTATAAAAATGGAAATATCTACAGCATTGTCTGCATAAACATGGAAATATCTACAGCACTATCTGTGTAAACTTGGAAATATCTACACAGTTGTTTGTGTAAACATGGAAATATGTACACCGCTAAGTGTGTGAAGATGGAAATATCTAAACCGCTATCTGTATAAACTTAGAAATATCTACACCGCTATCTGTATAAATATGGAATTAACAACACAGTCATCTGTATAAACATGGAAATATCTACACCGCTATCTGTATAAAGATGGATATATCTACAATACCATCTGTATAAACATGGAAATATCTTCACCGCTATCTCTATAAACATGGAAATACCTACACCGCTATCTGTATAAACATGGAAATATCTCCACCGCTATCTGTATAAACATGGAAATATCTCCACCACTCTCTGTATAAACATGGAAATATCTCCAGCGCTATCTGTATAAACATGGATATATCTCCACCGCTATCTGTATAAACTTGGAAATATCTAAACCGTTATCTGTATAAATACGGAAATATCTTCACCGCTATCTCTATAAACATGGAAATGTCTACACCGCCATCTGCATAAAGATGGAAACAGCCACACCGCTATCTGTATAAACATGGAAATATCTACACCGCCGTCTGTAAAAACGTGGAAATACATGCACAGTCATCTGTATAAACATGGAAATATCTACACCTCCATCTGTATAAACAGGGAAATATCTACACTGCCATCTGTATAAATATGGAAATAGCCACACCGCTATCTGTATAAACATGGAAATATCTACACCGCCATCTGAATAAACATGGAAACATCTACACAGCTCTCTGTATAAATATGGAAATATCTTCACCGCTATCTCTATAAATATGGAAATATTTAAACCGCTATATGTATCTACATGGAAATGTCTACACCGCTATCTCTATAAACATGGAAATATCTCCACCGCAATCTGCATAAACTTGGAAATATGTACACCGCCATCTGTAAAAACATGTAAATATTTCCACGGCTATCTGTATAAACATGGAAATATCTCCACCGATATCTGTATAAACATGGAAATATCTCCACTGCTATCTGTATAAACATGGAAATATCTACACCGCTATCGGTATAAACTTGGAAATATCTACACCGATAGCTGTATAAATATGGAAATATCTGCACCGCTATCTCTATAAACATGGAAATGTCTACACCGCTATCTGTATAAACATGGAAACATCTACATAGCTATATCCATAAACTTCGAAATATCTAAACTGCCTTCTGTATAAACATGGAAATACCTACACAGTCATCTGTATAAACATGGAAATATCTCCACCGCTATCTGTATAAACATGGAAATATCTCCACCATTCTCTGTATAAACATGGAAATATCTCCACCGCTATCTGTATAAACATGGCTATATCTCCACCGCTATCTGTATAAACTTGGATATATCTACACAGTTATCTGTATAAATATGGAAATATCTTCACCGCTATCTCTATAAACATGGAAATGTCTACACCGCTATCTGCATAAACATGGAAACAGCCACACCGCTATCTGTATAATCATGGAAATATCTACACCGCCATCTGTAAAAACATGGAAATACCTGCACAGTCATTGTATAAACATGGAAACAGCTACACCTCCATCTGTACAAACATGGAAATATCTACACTGCCATCTGTATAAAATTGGAAATAGCCACACCGCTATCTGTATAAACATGGAAATATCTACACAGCCATCTAAATAAACATGGAAATATCTACACCGCTATCTGTATAAATATGGAAATATCTACAAAGCTATCTCATTAAACATGGAAATATTTACACCGCTATCTGTATCTACATGGAAATATCTACGCCGCTATCTCTATGAACATGGAAATATCTGCACCGCAATCTGCATAAACTTGGAAATATGTACACCGCCATCTGTATAAACGTAAATATTTCCACCGGTATCTGTATAAACATGAAAATATCTCCACTGATATCTGTATAAACATGGAAATATCTCCACCGCTATCTGTATAAACATTGAAATATCTCCACCGCTATCTGTATAAACATGGAAATATCTCCACCGCTATCGGTATAAACTTGGAAATATCTACACCGATAGCTGTATAAATATGGAAATATCTTCACTGCTATCTCTATAAACATGGAAATGTCTACACCGCTATCTGTATAAACATGGAAACATCTACATAGCTATATCCATAAACTTCGAAATATCTAAACTGCCTTCTGTATAAACATGGAAATACCTACACAGTCATCTGTATAAACATGGAAATATCTACAACGCTATCTGTATAAACATGGAAATATCTACACTGCCATCTGTATAAACATGGAAATATCTACACTGCTATCTGTATAAACATGGAAATATCTACACAGCTCTCTGTATAAACATGGAAATATCTACAGCGCTATCTGTATAAACTTGGAAATATCTCCACCGCTATCTATATAAACATGGAAATATCTACACCTCCATCTGTATAAACATGGAAATATCTACACAGCTATCTGTATAAACATGGAAATATCTATAAAGCTATCTCTATAAACATGGAAATGTTTACACCGCTATATGTATCTACATGGAAACATCTACACCGCTATCTCTATAAACATGGAAATATCTCCAACGCAATTTGCATAAACTTGGAAATATGTACACCGCCATCTGTATAAACATGTAAATATTTCAACCGCTATCTGTATAAACATGGAAATATCTCCACCGCTATCTGTATCAACATGGAAATATTTACACCACTATCTTTATAAAAATGGAAATATCTACAGCGTTATCTGCATAAACATGGAAATATGTACAGCACTATCTGTGTTAACTTAGAAATATCTACACAGATTTTTGTGTAAACATGGAAATATGTACACCGCTAACTGTGTGAAGATGCAAATATCTAAACCGCTATCTGTATAACCTTAGAAATATCTACACCGCTATCTGTATAAATATGGAATTAACAACACAGTCATCTGTGTAAACATGGAAATATCTACACCACTATCTGTATAAAGATGGATATATCTACAATGCCAACTGTATAAACATGGAAATATCTTCACCGCTATCTCTATAAACATGGAAATACCTACACCGCTATCTGTATAAACATGGAAATATCTCCACCGCTATCTGTATAAACATGGAAATATCTACACCGCCGTCTGTAAAAACGTGGAAATACATGCACAGTCATCTGTATAAACATGGAAATATCTACACCTCCATCTGTATAAACAGGGAAATATCTACACTGCCATCTGTATAAATATGGAAATAGCCACACCGCTATCTGTATAAACATGGAAATATCTACACCGCCATCTGAATAAACATGGAAACATCTACACAGCTCTCTGTATAAATATGGAAATATCTTCACCGCTATCTCTATAAATATGGAAATATTTAAACCGCTATATGTATCTACATGGAAATGTCTACACCGCTATCTCTATAAACATGGAAATATCTCCACCGCAATCTGCATAAACTTGGAAATATGTACACCGCCATCTGTAAAAACATGTAAATATTTCCACGGCTATCTGTATAAACATGGAAATATCTCCACCGATATCTGTATAAACATGGAAATATCTCCACTGCTATCTGTATAAACATGGAAATATCTACACCGCTATCGGTATAAACTTGGAAATATCTACACTGCCATCTGTATAAACATGGAAATATCAACACCGCTATCTGTATAAACATGGAAATATCTACACAGCTATCTGTATAAACATGGAAATATCTACAGAGCTATCTGTATAAACTTGGAAGTATCTACACTGCCATCTGTATAAACATGGAAATATCTACACCGCTATCTGTATAAACATGGAAATATCTACCCAGCTATCTGTATAAACATGGAAATATCTACAGAGCTATCTGTATAAACTTGGAAATATCTCCACCGCTATCTGTATAAACATGGAAATATCTACAGCGCTATCTTTGTAAACATGGAAATACCTACACAGCTATCTGTATAAACTTGGAAATATCTACACCGTTATCTGTATAAACATGGAAATATCTACATCGCTCTCTGTTTAAACATGGAAATATCTCCAACGCTATCTGTATCAACATGGAAATATTTACACCACTATATTTATAAAAATGGAAATATCTACAGCGTTATCTGCATAAACATGGAAATATCTACAGCACTATCTGTGTAAACTTGGAAATATCTACACCGTTGTTTGTGTAAACATGGAAATATGTACACCGCTACCTGTGTGAAGATGGAAATATCTAAACCGCTATCTGTATAAACTTAGAAATATCTACACCGCTATCTGTATAAATATGGAATTAACAACACAGTCATCTGTATAAACATGGAAATATCTACACCACTATCTGTATAAAGATGGATATATCTACAATGCCATCTGTATAAACATGGAAATAACTTCACCGCTATCTCTATAATCATGGAAATACCTACACCGCTATCTGTATAAACATGGAAATATCTCCACCGCTATCTGTATAAACATGGAAATATCTCCACCGCTATCTGTATAAACATGGATATATCTCCACCGCTATCTGTATAAACTTTGAAATATCTACACCGTTATCTGTATAAATATGGAAATATCTTCACTGCTATCTCTATAAACATGGAAATGTCTACACCGCTATCTGCATAAACATGGAAACAGCCTCACCGCTATCTGTATAAACATGGAAATATCTTCACCGCTATCTCTATAAACATGGAAATACCTACACCGCTATCTGTATAAACATGGAAATATCTCCACCGCTATATTTATAAACATGGAATTATCTCCACCACTCTCTGTATAAACATGTAAACATCTACACTGCTATCTGTATAAACATGGAAATATCTCCACCGCTATTTGTATAAACTTGGAAATATCTACACAGCTATCTGTATAAATATGGAAATATCTTTACCGCTATCTCTATAAACATGGAAATGTCTACACCGCTATCTGTATAAACATGGAAATATCTACATAGGTATATCCATAAACTTCGAAATATCTAAACTGCCTTCTGTATAAACATGGAAATACCTACACAGTCATCTGTATAAACATGGAAATATCTACAACGCTATCTGTATAAACATGGAAATATCTACACAGCTATCTGTATAAACATGGAAATATCTACAGCGCTATCTGTATAAACTTGGAAATATCTCCACCGCTATCTGTATAAACATGGAAATATCTACACCGCTATCTTTGTAAACATGGAAATATCTACACAGCTATCTGTAGAAACATGGAAATATCTACACCGTTATCTTTATAAACATGGAAATATCTACATCGCTATCTGTCTAAACATGGAAATATCTCCACCGCTATCTGTATCAACATGGAAATATTTACACCACTATCTTTATAAAAATGGAAATATCTACAGCGTTATCTGCATAAACATGGAAATATCTACAGCACTATCTGTGTAAACTTGGAAATATCTACACAGTTGTTTGTGTAAACATGGAAATATGTACACCGCTAACTGTGTGAAGATGGAAATATCTAAACCGCTGTCTGTATAAACTTAGAAATATCTACACCGCTATCTGAATAAATATGGAATTAACAACACAGTCATCTGTATAAACATGGAAATATCTACACCACTATCTGTGAAAAGATGGATATATCTACAATGCCAACTGTATAAACATGGAAATATATTCACCGGTATCTCTATAAACATGGAAATACCTACACCGCTATCTGTATAAACATGGAAATATCTCCACCGCTATCTGTATAAACATGGAAATATCTCCACCACTCTCTGTGTAAACATGGAAATATCTCCACCGCTATCTGTGTAAACATGGATATATCTCCACCGCTATCTGTATAAACTTGGAAATATCTACACCGTTATCTGTATAAATATGGGAATATCTTCACCGCTATCTCTATAAACTTGGAAATATCTTCACCGTTATCTGTAGAAATATGGAAATATCTTCACTGCTATCTCTATAAACATGGAAATGTCTACACCGCTATCTGCATAAACATGGAAACAGCCACACCGCTATCTGTATAAACATGGAAATATCTACACCGCCATCTGTAAAAACGTGGAAATTCATGCACAGTCATCTGTATAAACATGGAAATATCTACACCTCCATCTGTATAAACATGGAAATATCTACACTGCCATCTGTATAAAAATGGAAATAGCCACACCGCTATCTGTATAAACATGGAAATATCTACACCGCCATCTGAATAAACATGGAAACATCTACACCGCTCTCTGTATAAATATGGAAATATGTCTAAAGCTATCTCTATAAACATGGAAATATTTACACCGCTATCTGTATCTACATGGAAATATCTACACCGCTATCTCTATGAACATGGAAATATCTCCACCGCAATCTGCATAAACTTGGAAATATGTACACTGCCAACTGTATAAACATGTAAATATTTCCACCGCTATCTGAATAAACATGAAAATATCTCCACCGATATCTGTATAAACATGGAAATATGTCTACCGCTATCTGTATAAACATGGAAATATCTCCACCGCTATCTGTATAAACATGGAAATATCTCCACCGCTATCTGTATAAACTTGAAAATATCTACACGGTTATCTGCATAAATATGGAAATATCTTCACCGCTATCTCTATAAACATGGAAATGTCTACACCGCTATCTGTATAAACATGGAAACATCTACATGGCTATATCCATAAACTTCGAAATATCTAAACTGCTTTCTGTATAAACATGGAAATACTTACACAGTCATCTGTACTAACATGGAAATATCTACAACGCTATCTGTATAAACATGGAAATATCTACACTGCCATCTGTATAAACATGGAAATATCAACACCGCTATCTGCATAAACATGGAAATATCTACACAGCTATCTGTATAAACATGGAATATCTACAGAGCTATCTGTATAAACATGGAAATATCTACACCGCTTTCTTTGTAAACATGGAAATATCTACACAGCTATCTGCATAAACTTGGAAATATATACACCGTTATCTGTATAAACTTGGAAATCTCTACATCGCTATCTGTTTAAACATGGAAAAATCTCCAACGCTATCTGTATCAACATGGAAATATTTACACCACTATCTTTATAAAAATGGAAATATCTACAGCATTGTCTGCATAAACATGGAAATATCTACAGCACTATCTGTGTAAACTTGGAAATATCTACACAGTTGTTTGTGTAAACATGGAAATATGTACACCGCTAAGTGTGTGAAGATGGAAATATCTAAACCGCTATCTGTATAAACTTAGAAATATCTACACCGCTATCTGTATAAATATGGAATTAACAACCCAGTCATCTGTATAAACATGGAAATATCTACACCGCTATCTGTATAAAGATGGATATATCTACAATACCATCTGTATAAACATGGAAATATCTTCACCGCTGTCTCTATAAACATGGAAATACCTACACCGCTATCTGTATAAACATGGAAATATCTCCACCGTTATCTGTATAAACCTGGAAATATCTCCACCACTCTCTGTATAAACATGGAAATATCTCCAGCACAATCTGTATAAACATGGATATATCTCCACCGCTATCTGTATAAACTTGGAAATATCTAAACCGTTATCTGTATAAATACGGAAATATCTTCACCGCTATCTCTATAAACATGGAAATGTCTACACCGCTATCTGCATAAACATGGAAACAGCCACACCGCTATCTGTATAAACATGGAAATATCTACACCGCCGTCTGTAAAAACGTGGAAATACATGCACAGTCATCTGTATAAACATGGAAATATCTACACCTCCATCTGTATAAACAGGGAAATATCTACACTGCCATCTGTATAAATATGGAAATAGCCACACCGCTATCTGTATAAACATGGAAATATCTACACCGCCATCTGAATAAACATGGAAACATCTACACTGCTCTCTGTATAAATATGGAAATATCTTCACAGCTATCTCTATAAATATGGAAATATTTAAACCGCTATATGTATCTACATGGAAATGTCTACACCGCTATCTCTATAAACATGGAAATATCTGCACCGCAATCTGCATAAACTTGGAAATATGTACACCGCCATCTGTAAAAACATGTAAATATTTCCACGGATATCTGTATAAACATGGAAATATCTCCACCGATATCTGTATAAACATGGAAATATCTCCACTGCTATCTGTATAAACATGGAAATATCTACACCGCTATCGGTATAAACTTGGAAATATCTACACCGATAGCTGTATAAATATGGAAATATCTGCACCGCTATCTCTATAAACATGGAAATGTCTACACCGCTATCTGTATAAACATGGAAACATCTACATAGCTATATCCATAAACTTCGAAATATCTAAACTGCCTTCTGTATAAACATGGAAATACCTACACAGTCATCTGTATAAACATGGAAATATCTACACTGTTATCTGTATAAACATGGAAATATCTACATCGCTATCTGTCTAAATATGGAAATATCTCCACCGCTATCTGTATAAACATGGAAATATCTCCACCATTCTCTGTATAAACATGGAAATATCTCCACCGCTATCTGTATAAACATGGCTATATCTCCACCGCTATCTGTATAAACTTGGATATATCTACACAGTTATCTGTATAAATATGGAAATATCTTCACCGCTATCTCTATAAACATGGAAATGTCTACACCGCTATCTGCATAAACATGGAAACAGCCACACCGCTATCTGTATAATCATGGAAATATCTACACCGCCATCTGTAAAAACATGGAAATACCTGCACAGTCATTGTATAAACATGGAAACAGCTACACCTCCATCTGTACAAACATGGAAATATCTACACTGCCATCTGTATAAAATTGGAAATAGCCACACCGCTATCTGTATAAACATGGAAATATCTACACAGCCATCTAAATAAACATGGAAATATCTACACCGCTATCTGTATAAATATGGAAATATCTACAAAGCTATCTCATTAAACATGGAAATATTTACACCGCTATCTGTATCTACATGGAAATATCTACACCGCTATCTCTATGAACATGGAAATATCTGCACCGCAATCTGCATAAACTTGGAAATATGTACACCGCCATCTGTATAAACGTAAATATTTCCACCGCTATCTGTATAAACATGAAAATATCTCCACTGATATCTGTATAAACATGGAAATATCTCCACCGCTATCTGTATAAACATTGAAATATCTCCACCGCTATCTGTATAAACATGGAAATATCTCCACCGCTATCGGTATAAACTTGGAAATATCTACACCGATAGCTGTATAAATATGGAAATATCTTCACTGCTATCTCTATAAACATGGAAATGTCTACACCGCTATCTGTATAAACATGGAAACATCTACATAGCTATATCCATAAACTTCGAAATATCTAAACTGCCTTCTGTATAAACATGGAAATACCTACACAGTCATCTGTATAAACATGGAAATATCTACAACGCTATCTGTATAAACATGGAAATATCTACACTGCCATCTGTATAAACATGGAAATATCTACACTGCTATCTGTATAAACATGGAAATATCTACACAGCTCTCTGTATAAACATGGAAATATCTACAGCGCTATCTGTATAAACTTGGAAATATCTCCACCGCTATCTATATAAACATGGAAATATCTACGCCTCCATCTGTATAAACATGGAAATATCTACACAGCTATCTGTATAAACATGGAAATATCTATAAAGCTATCTCTATAAACATGGAAATGTTTACACCGCTATATGTATCTACATGGAAACATCTACACCGCTATCTCTATAAACATGGAAATATCTCCAACGCAATTTGCATAAACTTGGAAATATGTACACCGCCATCTGTATAAACATGTAAATATTTCAACCGCTATCTGTATAAACATGGAAATATCTCCACCGCTATCTGTATCAACATGGAAATATTTACACCACTATCTTTATAAAAATGGAAATATCTACAGCGTTATCTGCATAAACATGGAAATATGTACAGCACTATCTGTGTTAACTTAGAAATATCTACACAGATTTTTGTGTAAACATGGAAATATGTACACCGCTAACTGTGTGAAGATGCAAATATCTAAACCACTATCTGTATAAACTTAGAAATATCTACACCGCTATCTGTATAAATATGGAATTAACAACACAGTCATCTGTGTAAACATGGAAATATCTACACCACTATCTGTATAAAGATGGATATATCTACAATGCCAACTGTATAAACATGGAAATATCTTCACCGCTATCTCTATAAACATGGAAATACCTACACCGCTATCTGTATAAACATGGAAATATCTCCACCGCTATCTGTATAAACATGGAAATATCTCCACCACTCTCTCTATAAACATGGAAATATCTACACCGCCATCTGTAAAAACGTGGAAATACATGCACAGTCATCTGTATAAACATGGAAATATCTACACCTCCATCTGTATAAACATGGAAATATCTACACTGCCATCTGTATAAAAGTGGAAATAGCCGCACCGCTATCTGTATAAACATGGAAATATCTACACCGCCATCTGAATAAACATGAAACCATCTACACCGCTCTCTGTATAAATATGGAAATATCTATAAAGCTATCTCTATAAACATGGAAATATTTACACCGCTATATATATCTACATGGAAATATCTACACGGCTATCTCTATAAACATGGAAATATCTCCACCGCAATCTGCAAAAACTTGGAAGAATGTACACCGCCCACTGTATAAACATGGAAATATTTCCACCGATATCTGTATAAACATGGAAATATCTCCACCGATATCTGTATAAACATGGAAATATCTCCACCGCTATCTGTATCAACATGGAAATATTTTCACCACTATCTTTATAAAAATGGAAATATCTACAGCGTTATCTGCATAAACATGGAAATATCCACAGCACTATCTGTGTTAACTTAGAAATATGTACACAGTTTTTTGTGTAAACAGGGAAATATGTACACCGCTAACTGTGTGAAGATGCAAATATCTAAACAGCTATCTGTATAAGCTTAGAAATATCTACACCGCTATCTGTATAAATATGGAATTAACAACACAGTCATCTGTGTAAACATGGAAATATCTACACCACTATCTGTATAAAGATGGATATATCTACAATGCCAACTGTATAAACATGGAAATATCTTCACCGCTATCTCTATAAACATGGAAATACCTACACCGCTATCTGTATAAACATGGAAATATCTCCACCGCTATCTGTATAAACATGGAAATATCTCCACCACTCTCTGTATAAACATGGAAATATCTACACCGCCATCTGTAAAAACGTGGAAATACATGCAAAGTCATCTGTATAAACATGGAAATATCTACACCTCCATCTGTATAAACATGGAAATATCTACACTGCCATCTGTATAAAGATGGAAATAGCCACACCGCTATCTGTATAAACATGGAAATATCTACACCGCCATCTGAATAAACATGGAAACATCTACACCGCTCTCTGTATAAATATGGAAATATCTATAAAGCTATCTCTATAAACATGGAAATATTTACACCGCTATATGTATCTACATGGAAATATCTACACCGCTATCTCTATAAACATGGAAATATCTCCAACGCAATCTGCAAAAACTTGGAAATATGTACACCACCCACTGTATAAACATGTAAATATTTCCACCGCTATCTGTATAAACATGGAAATATCTCCACCGATATCTGTATAAACATGGAAATATCTCCACCGCTATCTGTATAAACATGGAAATATCTACACCGCTATCTGTATAAACCTGGAAATATCTACACCGCTGTCTGTATAAACATGGAAATATCTACAGCGGTATATGTATAAACATGGAAATACCTCCACCGCTATCTGTATAAACATGGAAATATCTACACCGCTATCTGTATAAACATGGAAATATCTACACCGCTATCTGTATAAACATGGAAATATCTACACCGCTGTCTGTATAAACATGGAAATATCTACAGCGCTATCTGTATAAACATGGAAATATCTCCACCGCTATCTGTATAAACATGGAAATATCTACACCGCTATCTTTATAAACATGGAAATATCTACACCACTATCTGTATAAACATGGAAATATCTACACAGCTGTCTGTGTAAACATGGAAATATGTTCACCGCTATCTGTGTGAAGATGGAAATATCTACACGGCAATCTGTGCAAATATGGAAATATCTACACCTCTATCTCTCTAAACATGGAAATATCTACACCGCTATCTGTATCAACATGGAAATATCTACATGTTTATCTCTATAAAGATGGAAATATCTACACCACCATCTGTATAAACAGGGAATTAACTACACAGTCATCTGTATAAACATGGAAATATCTACACCACTATCTGTATAAACATGGAAATATCTACAATGCCATCTGTATAAACATGGAAATATCTTCACCGCTATCTCTATAAACATGGAAATACCTACACCGCTATCTGTATAAACATGGAAATATCTCCACCGCTATCTTTATAAACATGGAAATATCTCCACCACTCTCTGTATAAACATGTAAACATCTACACCGCTATCTGTATAAACATGGAAATATCTCCACCGCTATTTGTATAAACTTGGAAATATCTACACAGCTATCTGTATAAATATTGAAATATCTTGACCGCTATCTCTATAAACATGGAAATGTCTACATAGCTATATCCATAAACTTCGAAATATCTAAACTGCCTTCTGTATAAACATGGAAATACCTACACAGTCATCTGTATAAACATGGAAATATCTACAACGCTATCTGTATAAACATGGAAATATCAACACTGCCATCTGTATAAACATGGAAATATTTACACCGCTATCTGTATAAACATGGAAATATCTACACAGCTATCTGTATAAACATGGAAATATCCACAGCGCTATCTGTATGAACTTGGAAATATCTCCACCGCTATCTGTATAAACATGGAATTATCTACACCGCTATCTTTTTAAACATGGAAATATCTACACAGCTATCTGTATAAACATGGAAATATCTACACCATTATCTGTAAACATGGAAATATCTACATCGCTATCTGTCTAAATATGGAAATATCTCCACCGCTATCTGTATCAACATGGAAATATTTACACCACTATCTTTATAAAAATGGAAATATCTACAGCGTTATCTGCATAAACATGGAAATATCTACAGCACTCTCTGTGTAAACTTGGAAATATCTACACAGTTGTTTGTGTAAACATGGAAATATGTACACCGCTAACTGTGTGAAGATGGAAATATCTAAACCGAAATCTGTATAAACTTAGAAATATCTACACCACTATCTACATAAACTTGGAAATATCTACATCGCTATCTGTATAAACATGGAAATATCTCCACCGCTATATCTATAAACATGGAAATACCTACACCGCTATCTGTATAAACATGGAAATATCTACACCGCTGTCTGTATAAACATGGAAATATCTACACCGCTATCAGTATAAACATGGAAATAACTATACCGCCATCTGTAAAAACATGGAAATACCTACACAGCCATCTGTATAAAAATGGACATATCTACACCTGCATCTTTATAAACATGGAAATATATACACCGCCATCTGAATAAACATGGAAATATCTACACCGCTATATGTATAAATATGGAAATATGTACAAAGCTATCTCTATATACATGGAAATATTTACACCGCTATCTGTATCTACATGGAAATATCTACACCGCTATCTCTATAAACATGGAAATATCTCCACCGCAATCTGCATAAACTTGGAAATATGTACACTGCCATCAGTATAAACATGTAAATATTTCCACCGCTATCTGTATAAACATGGAAATATCTATATCGCTAACTCTATAAACATGGAAATAGCTACACCGCTCTCTGTATAAACATGGAAATATCTACACCGCTATCTGTATAAACTTAGAAATATATACAGCGCTATCTGTATAAACTTGGAAATATCTCCACCGCTATCTGTATAAACATGGAAATATCTCCACCACTCTCTGCATAAACATGGAAATTTCTACACCGCTATCTGTATAAACATGGATATATCTCCACCGCTCTCTGTATACACATGGAAATACCTCCACCACTATCTGTATAAATATGGAAATATCTACAACGCTATCTCTATATACATGGAAATATCAAAACCGCCATTTGTATAATCATGGAAATATCCACACAGCTATCTGTATATACATGGAAATAACTACACCGCCATCTGTAAAAACATGGAAATATCTACACAATCATCAGTATAAACATGGAAATATCTACACCTCTATCAGAATAAACATGGAAATATCTACTCAGCCATCTGTATACACCTGGAAATATCTACACAGCCATCAGTGTAAACATGGAAATATCTACACCGATATCTCTGTAAACGTGGAAATATCTAAACCGCTATCTGTATAAACCTGGAAATATCTACACGGCTATCTGTATAAGTATGGAAATATCTACACTGCTATCTCCATAAACATGGAAATCTCTTCACCGCTATCTGTATAAACATGGAAATATCTACATGGCTATCTCTATAAACATGGAAATATCTACACCGTCATCTGTATAAACATGGAAATACCTACACCGTCATCTGTATAAACATGGAAATATCTAAACCACTATCTGTAAAACATGGAAATATCTACACTGCCATCTGTATAAACTTGGAACTATCTACAAAGACATATTTATAAACATGGAAATATCTACACCACTATCTGTATAAACCTGGAAATAGCCACACCGCTATCTGTATAAACATGGAAATATCTATACCGCCATCTCAATAAACATGGAAATATCTACACCGCTATCTGTATAAATACGGAAATATATACAACTCTCTCTATATAAACATGGAAATATCTTCAACGTTATCTGTGTATACATGGAATTATCTACACCTCTATCTCAATAAACACAGAAATATCTACACCGCCATCTCTATAAACATGGAAATACCTACACAGTCGTCTGTATAAACAAGGAAATATCTACACCTCCATCTGTATAAACATAGAAATATCTACACTGCCATCTTTAGAAAGATGGAAATGTCTACACCGCGATCTGTACAAACATGGAAATACCTGCACCGCTACTTGTATAAACATGGAAATATCTACACTGCTATCTGTATAAACATGGAAACATCTACACCACCATTTATATAAGAATGGAAATATCTACACCGCTATCTCTATAAACACGGAAATGTCTACACCGCTATCTGTATAAACATGGAAATATCTACACGGCTATCTCTATAAATATGGAAATATCTAAACGGCCATCTGTATAAACATGGCAATATCTACACCGCCATCAGAATAAACATGGAAATATCTACACCACCATCTGTGAAAACATGGAAATATCTGCACTGCCATCTGTATATACATGGAAATATCTCAACCGCCATCTGTATAGACATGGAAATATCTCCACCGCTATCTGTATAAACATGGAAATATCTACACCGCTATCTGCATAAACATGCAAATATCTACAACACTATCTATATAAACATGCAAATATCTACAACGCTATCTGTGTAAACATGGAAATATCTACACCGGTATCTGTGTAAAAATGGAAATATCTACCTCGCTATCTGTGTAAAGATGGAAATATCTACACCGCCATCTGGGCAAAGATGGAAATATCTACACTGCTATCTGTGCAATGTTGGAAATATCTACACTGCATACTGTGCAAAGATGGAAATATCTACACCGCTATCTGTGTTAAAATGTTAATATCTACACCGCTATCTCTATAAACATGGAAATATCCACATCGCCATCTGTATAAACAAGGAAATATCTACTCCGCCATATGTAAAAACATGGAACTATCTACTCCGCCAACTGAATAAACATGTAAATATCTACCCGCTAACACTATAAACATGGAAATATCTACACCGCCATCTGTATAAACATGGAAATATCTACACCACTTTCTCTATAAACATGGAAATATCTACACCGCCACCAGTATAAACATGGAAATATCTACACAGCCATCAGTATATACATGCAAATATCTACACCACCATCTCTATAAACGTGGAAATATCAACACTGCCATGTGTGTACACATGGAAGTATCTACTCAGCCATCAGTAAAAACACGGAACCATTCCCACCACTATCTCTATACACATGGAAACACCTACACCGCTATCTCTATAAACATGGAAATAACTACACCGCTGTCGGTATAAACGTGGAAATATCTACACCGCTATCTGCATTAATATGGAAATACCTGCACTGCCATCTGTATAAAAATGGAAATAACTACACCGCAAACTGTATAAACACAGAAATATCTACACCGCTATGTGTATAAACATGGAAATACCAACAGCACTATCTGTATAAACATGGAAATATCTACACCGCTATCTGTATAAACAAGGAATTATATACACCGCTATCTCCATAAACATAGAAATATCTACTCCGCCATCTCTATAAACATGGAAATATCTACACCTCCATCTGTATAAACATGGAAATATCTAAAAAGCCTTCTGTATAAACGTAGAAATATATACACTGCCATCTGTAGAAAGATGGAAATATCTACACAGCGATCTGTATAAACATGGAAATATCTACACCTCTACCTGTATAAAAATGGAGATATCTACACCTCAATCTGTATAAATGTGGAAATATCTACAGCGCTATCTCTACAAACATGGATATGTCTACACCGCTATCTGCATAAACATGGAAATATCTACACCGCTAACTGTATAAACATGGAAATATCTACATCGTTATCTGTATAAACATGAAAATACCTCCACCGCTATCTCTATAAACATGGAAATATCTCCAACGCTATTTCTATATACATGGAAATATCTACACCGCTATCATTATAAACATGGAAATGTCTACACCACTATCTGTATAAACATGGAATTATCTACACTGCCATCTGTGTAAACACGGAAATAGCCACACCGCTATCTTTATACACATGGAAATATATAAACGACCATCTGAATAAACATGGAAATATCTACACCGCTATCTGTTTAAATATGGAAATATCTACACCGCTATCTCTATAAACATGGAAATACCTACTCCGCTATCTGTATAAACATGGAAATACCTACACTGCTATCTCTATAAACATGGAAATATCTACACCGCTATCTGCACAAACTTGGAAATATGTACACCGCCATCTGTATAAACATGGAAAAACCAACACCACTATCAGTATAAACATGGAAAAATCTACACCGCTATCTGTATAAACATGAAAATCTCTACACGGCTATCTGTATCAATATGGAAATATCTACACCGCTATCTCTATAAATGTGGAAATGTCTACAACGCTATCTGAATAAACATGATAATATCTACACGGCTATCTCTATAAACATGGAAATATCTACACTGCTATCTGTATAAACATGGAAATACCTACCCACTCATCTGTATAAACATGGAAATATCTACACCGCTATCTATATAAACATGGAAATATCTACCTCGCTATCTGTATAAACATGGATATATTTCCACCGCTATCTGTATAACCATGCAAATATCTACAACGCTATCTGTGTAAACATTTAAATATCTACACCGCTATCTGTGTAAACATGGAAATATCTACCCCGCTATCTGTGTAAAGATGGAAATAACTACACCGCAATCTGTGCAAAGATGGAAATATCTACACTGCTATCTGTGTAAAGTTGGAAATATCTACAACGCAATCTGTGCAAAGATGGAAATACCTACGCCGCTATCTGTGTGAACATGGTAATAACTACACCGCTAACACTATAAACAAGGAAATATCTACACCGCTATCCCTATAATCATGGAAATATCTACACCGCTATCTGTATAAAGATGGAAATATCTCCACCGCTATCTGTATAAACATGGAAATGTCTAAACGGCTATCAGTATACATATGGAAATATCTACACCGCCATATGTATAGACATGGAAATATCTACACCGCTATCTGTATAAACATGGAAATATCTTCATGGCTATCTCTATATACATGGAAATATCTACACCGCCGTCTGTATAAACATGGAAATACCTACACAGTCGTCTGTATAAACATGGAAATATCTACCCCACTATCTGTATAAGCACGGAAATATCTACCCTGCCATCTGTATAAACATGGAAATATCTATACAGCCATCTCTATAAACCTGGAAATATCTACATCGCTATCTGTATAAACATGGAAATAGCCACATCGTAATCTGTGTAAACATTGAAAAATCTACACCGCCATATGTAAAATCATGGAAATATCTACACAGTCATCTGTATAAACATGGAAATAGCCACACCGCTATCTGTATAAACATGGAAATATCTACACCGCCATCTGTAAAAACATTGAAATATCAACGCAGTCATCTGTATAAACATGGAAGTATCTACACCTACATCTGTATAAACATGGAAGTATCTACACTGCCATCTGTATTCATATGGAAATATCTAAACAGCCATCTGTATAAACCTGGAAATATCTACAACGCTATCTCTATGAACATGGAAATACCTACACCACTATCTGAATAAACATGGAAATATCTACACCGCTATTTTTATAAACATGGAAATACCTAAACCGCAATCTGTATAAACATGGAAATAGCCACTCCGCTATCTGTATAAACATGGAAATATCTACACCGCCATCTGTAAAAACATGGAAATATCTACACTGTCATCTGTATAAACATGGAAATATGCACACCTCCATCTGTATAAACATGGAAATACCTACAGCGGTATCTGTATAAACATGGAAATATCTACATCGCTATCTGTATAAACATGGAAATATCTACACTGCCATCTGTATAAACATGGAAATAGCCACACCGCTATCTGTATAATCATGGAAATAAATACATCGCCATCTGAATAAACTTGGAAATGTCTACACGGCTATCTGTATAAATATGGAAATATCTACACCGCTCTCACTGTAAACATGGGAATATCTACACAGTTATCTGTATAAACATGGAAATATCTACACCTCCATCTGTAAACATGGAAATATCTACAGTGACATCTGTATATATATGGAAATATCTACACAGCCATCGGTATAAACATGGAAATATCTACACCGCTATCTCTACAAACATGGAAATACCTATACCATTATCAGTATAGACATGGAAATATCTACACCGCTATCTGTATAAATATGGAAATACCTACACCACTATCTCTATAAAAAAGGAAATATGTACACTGTAATCTGTATAAACATGGAAATAACTACATGGCTATCTATATGAACATGGAAATGTCTACACCGCCATTTGTATAAACAGGGAAATACCTACACAGTCATGTGTACAAACATGGAAATGTCTACACCACTATCTGCATAAACATGGAAATATCTACACTGACATCTGTATAAACATGGAAATATCTAAACAGCCATATCTATAAACATGGAAATATCTACATCACTATCTGTACAAACATAGAAATAGCCACATCGCTATCTTTATAAACATGGAAATATCTACACGGCCATCTATAAAAACATGGAAATAACTACACAGTCATCTGTATAAATATAGAAATATCTACACCTCCATTTGTATAAACATGGAAACAACTTCACTGTCATCTGTATTCACATGGAAATATCTACGCAGCCATCTGTATAAACATGGAAACATTTACACCGCTATCTCCATACACATGGAAATACCTACACCACTATCTGTATAAACATTGAAATATCTACACCGCTATCTGTATAAACTTGGAAATATGTACTCCGCCATCTCTATAAACATGGAAATATCTCCACCGCTATCTGTATAAAGATGGAAATATCTCCACCGCTATCTCCATAAACATGGAAATAGCTACACCGCTATCTGTATAAACAAGAAAATATATCCACCGCTATCTGCATAATCATGGAAGTATCTCCACCGCTATCTGTATAAACATGGAAATAAAAACATCGCTATCTGAATAAACTTGAAAATATCTACACCGCTATCTCTATAAACATGGAAATATATCCACCACTATCTGTATAAACATGGAAATATCTCCACCGCTACCTGTATAAACATGGAAATATCTACACCGCTATCTGTATAAACATGGAAATATCTACACCGCTATCTGTATAAACTTGGAAATATCTACACCGCTATCTGTATACATATGGAAATATCTACACCGCCATCTGTATAAACATGGAAATCTCTACACCGCTATCTGTATAAACATGGAAATACCTTCATGGCTATCTCTATATACATGGAAATATCTACACCGCCATCTGTATAAACATGGAAATACCTACACAGTCGTCTGTATAAACATGGAAATATCTACCCCAATATCTGTATAAGCACGGAAATATCTACCCTGCCATCGGTATAAACATGGAAATATCTATACAGCCATCTCTATAAACCTGGAAATATCTACATCGCTATCTGTATAAACATGGAAATAACCACACCGTAATCTGTGTAAACATTGAAATATCTACACCGCCATATGTAAAATCATGGAAATATCTACACAGTCATCTGCATAAACATGGAAGTCTCTACACCTCCATTTGTATAAACATGGAAATATCTACACTACCATCAGTATACACATGGAAATATCTACACAGCCATCTTTATAAATATGGAAATATCTACACAGCTATCTCTATATACATGGAAATACCTACACCACTATCTGTATAAACATGGAAATATCTACACAGCCATCTGTATAAACATGGAAATATCTACATCGCTATCTGTATAAACATGGAAATAGCCACACCGGTATCTGTATAAACATGGAAATATCTACACCACCATCTGTAAAAACATTGAAATATCAACGCAGTCATCTGTATAAACATGGAAGTATCTACAGCTACAACTGTATAAACATGGAAATATCTACACTGCCATCTGTATTCATATGGAAATATCTACACAGCCATCTGTATAAACCTGGAAATATCTACAACGGTATCTCTATGAACATGGAAATACCTACACCACTATCTGAATAAACATGGAAATATCTACACCGCTATTTTTATAAACATGGAAATACCTACACCGCAATCTGTATAAACATGGAAATGGCCACTCCGCTATCTGTATAAACATGGAAATATCTACACCTCCATCTGTAAACATGGAAATATCTACAGTGACATCTGTATATATATGGAAATATCTACACAGCCATCGGTATAAACATGGAAATATCTACACCGCTATCTCTACAAACATGGAAATACCTATACTATTATCAGTATAGACATGGAAATATCTACACCGCTATCTGTATAAATATGGAAATACCTACACCGCTATCTCTATAAACATGGAAATATGTACACTGTAATCTGTATAAACATGGAAATAACTACATGGCTATCTATATGAACATGGAAATGTCTACACCGCCATTTGTATAAACAGGGAAATACCTACACAGTCATGTGTACAAACATGGAAATGTCTACACCACTATCTGCATAAACATGGAAATATCTACACTGACATCTGTATAAACATGGAAATATCTAAACAGCCATATCTATAAACATGGAAATATCTACATCACTATCTGTACAAACATAGAAATAGCCACATCGCTATCTTTATAAACATGGAAATATCTACACGGCCATCTATAAAAACATGGAAGTAACTACACAGTCTTCTGTATAAATATAGAAATATCTACACCTACATTTGTATAAACATGGAAACATCTTCACTGTCATCTGTATTCACATGGAAATATCTACGCAGCCATCTGTATAAACATGGAAACATTTACACCGCTATCTCCACACACATTTAAATACCTACACCACTATCTGTATAAACATTGAAATATCTACACCGCTATCTGTATAAACTTGGAAATATGTACTCCGCCATCTCTATAAACATGGAAATATCTCCACCACTATCTGTATAAAGATGGAAATATCTCCACCGCTATCTCCATAAACATGGAAATAGCTACACCGCTATCTGTATAAACAAGAAAATATATCCACCGCTATCTGCATAATCATGGAAGTATCTCCACCGCTATCTGTATAAACATGGAAATAAAAACATCGCTATCTGAATAAACTTGAAAATATCTACACCGCTATCTCTATAAACATGGAAATATATCCACCACTATCTGTATAAACATGGAAATATCTCCACCGCTACCTGTATAAACATGGAAATATCTACACCGCTATCTGTATAAACATGGAAATATCTACACCGCTATCTGTATAAACTTGGAAATATCTACACCGCTATCTGTATACATATGGAAATATCTACACCGCCATCTGTATAAACATGGAAATCTCTACACCGCTATCTGTATAAACATGGAAATACCTTCATGGCTATCTCTATATGCATGGAAATATCTACACCGCCGTCTGTATAAACATGGAAATACCTACACAGTCGTCTGTATAAACATGGAAATATCTACCCCAATATCTGTATAAGCACGGAAATATCTACCCTGCCATCTGTATAAACATGGAAATATCTATACAGCCATCTCTATAAACCTGGAAACATCTACATCGCTATCTGTATAAACATGGAAATAACCACACCGTAATCTGTGTAAACATTGAAATATCTACACTGCCATATGTAAAATCATGGAAATATCTACACAGTCATCTGTATAAACATGGAAGTATCTACACCTCCATTTGTATAAACATGGAAATATCTACACTACCATCAGTATACACATGGAAATATCTACACAGCCATCTTTATAAACATGGAGATATCTACACAGCTATCTCTATATACATGGAAATACCTACACCACTATCTGTATAAACATGGAAATATCTACACAGCCATCTGTATAAACATGGAAATATCTACATCGCTATCTGTATAAACATGGAAATACCAACACCGCTATCTGTATAAACATGGAAATATCTACACCGCCATCTGTAAAAACATTGAAATATCAACGCAGTCATCTGTATAAACATGGAAGTATCTACACCTACATCTGTATAAACATGGAAATATCTACACTGCCATCTGTATTCATATGGAAATATCTACACAGCCATCTGTATAAACCTGGAAATATCTACAACGCTATCCCTATGAACATGGAAATACCTACACCACTATCTGAATAAACATGGAAATATCTACAACGCTATTTTTATAAACATGGAAATACCTACACCGCAATCTGTATAAACATGGAAATAGCCACTCCGCTATATCTATAAACATGGAAATATCTACACCGCTATCTGTATAAACATGGAAATATCTACACCGCTATCTGTATAAACATGGAAATATCTACACCGCTATCAGTATAAACATGGAATATCTAAACCGCTATCTCTATAAACTTGGAAATATCTACACCGCTATCTGTATAAACATGGAAATATTTACATCGTTATCTGTATAAACATGGAAATATCTGCACCGCTATCTCTACAAACATGGAAATATCTACACCGCTATCTCTATAAACTTGGAAATATCTACACCGCTATCCTTATAAACACGGAAATATCTACACTGCTATTTGTATAAACATGGAAATATCTACACTGCCATCAGTATAGACATGGAAATTGCCACCCCGCTATCTGTATAAACATGGAAATATCTACTATGCTATCTCTATAAACATGGAAAGAGCTACATCGCTATCTGTGTAAACATGCAAATATCTACACCGCTATCTGTATAAAAATTGAAATATCTACACCGCTATCTACATAAACTTGGAAATATCTACACCGCCATCTCCATAAATATGGAAATATCTCCACCGCTATCTGTATAAACATTGAAATATCTACATCGCTATCTGTATCAACATGGAAATATCTACATCGTCCTCTGTATAAACATGGAAATATCTCCACCGCTATCTCTATAATCATGGAAATATCTCCACTGCTATCTCTATAAACTTGGAAATACCTACACCGCTATCTTTATAAAGATGGAAATATCTACACCGCTATTTGTATAAACATGGATATATCTTCACTGCCATCTGTATAAACATGGAAATAGCCACCCCGCTATCTGTATAAACATGGAAATATCTACACTGACATCTGAATAAATATACAAATATCTACACCGCAATCTGTATAAATATGGAAATATGTACACACTATCTCAATAAACATGGAAATATCTACACCGTTATCCATATAAACATGGAAATATCTCCACCGCTATCTCTATAAACATGGAAAATCACCACTGCTATCTGTATAAACATGAAAATATCTAAACCGCTATCTTTATAAACATGGAAATATCTACACCACAATCTCTATAAACATGGAAATACCTACAACACTATCTGTGTAAACATGGAAATATCTACACAGCTGCCTGTGTAAACATGGAAATATGTACACCGCAATCTGTGTGAAGATGGAAATATCTACCCCGCAATCTGTGCAAATAAGGAAATACCTACACCTCTATCTCTGTAATCATGGAAATATCTATACCGCTATCTGTATAAACATGGGAATACCTACTCCGCTATCTGTATAAATATGGAAATATCTACACTGATATCTCTATAAACATGGAAATGTCTACACAGTTATCTGTATAAACATGGAAATATCTACACCTCCATCTGTATAAACATGGAAATATCTACACTGACATCTGTATACACATGGAAATATCTACACAGCCATCGGTATAAACATGGAAGTATCTACACCGCTATCTCTATAAACATGGAAATACCTATACCATTATCAGTATAATCATGGAAATATCTACACCGCTATCTGTATAAATATGGAAATACCTACACCGCTATCTCTATAAACATGGAAATAAGTACACTACCATCCGTATAAACATGGAAATATCCACATGGCTATCTCTATAAACATGGAAATGTCTACACCGCCATTTGTATAAACATGGAAATACCTACACAGTCATGTGTATAAACATGGAAATGTCTACACCACTATCTGCATAAACATGGAAATATCTACACTGACATCTGTATAAACATGGAAATATCTAAACAGCCATATCTATAAACATGGAAATTTCTACATCGCTATCTCTACAAACGTAGAAATAGCCACATCGCTATCTTCATAAACATGGAAATATCTACATGGCCATCTGTAAAAACATGGAAATATCTACAAAGTCATCTGTAAAAATATAGAAATATCTACAACTCCATCTCTATAAACATGGAAATATCTACACCACCATCTGTAGAAACATGGAAATATCTACACCGCTATCTCTATAAGCATGGAAATACCTACACCGCTATCTCTATAAACATTCAAATATCTACACCACCATCTCTATAAACATGGAACTATCTACACCGCCATCTCTGTAAACATGGAAATATCTACACTGCCATCTGGATAAAGATGTAAATATCTACACCACGAGCTGTATAAAAACGGAAATAACTACACCGCAATCTCTATAAACATGGAAATATCTACACCGCTATCTGTATAAAGATGGAAATATCTACACCGCTATCTCTATAAACATGGAAGTATATACACCGCTATCTCTGAAATCATGGAAATACCTACAGCGCCATCTGTATAAACATGGAAATATCTACACTGCCATCTGTATAAACATGGCAATATCTCACAGCCATCTGTTTAAACACGGAAATATCTACACCGCCATCTGTATAAACATGGAAAATCTACACCCACATCTCTATAAACATGGAAATATCAACACCGCTCTCAGTAGAAATATGGAAATATCTACACTGCTATCTCTATAAACATAGAAATAAATTCACCGCTATATGTATAAACATGGAAATATCTACACCGCTATCTCTATAAATAGGGAAATATCTACACCGCCATCTGTATAAACATGGAAATATCTACACTGCCATCTGTATACTCATGGAAATATCTACACAGTCATCTGTATAAACATGGAAATATCTACACCGCAATCTCTATAAACATGGAAATATCTACAACGCCATTTGTATAATCATGGAAATATCTCAACCGCTATCTCTATAAACATGGAAATATCTATACCGCCATCTGTAAAAACATGTAAATCTCTACAAAGTCATCTGTGTAAACATGGAAATATTTACAATGCTATCTCTATAAACATGGAAATATCTACACCACTATCTCTATGAACATTCAAACATCTACACCACTATCTCTATAAACATGGAACTATCTACACCGCCATCTCTATAAACATGAAAATATCTACACTGCCATCTCCATAAACATGGAGCTAACTACTCCGCCATCTGTATAAACATGGAAATATCTACACCGCCATCTGAATAAACAAGGAAATATCTACACTGCCATCTGTATAAAGATGTAAATATCTACACCGCACTCTGTATAAAAGTGTAAACATCTACACCGCTAACTGTATAAACATGGAAATATCATCACCGCTATCTGTATAAACATGGAAATATCAACAGTGCCATCTGTATAAACGTAGAAATATCTACACAGCCATCTGTATAGACATGGAAATATTTACACAGCCATCTGTATAAACATGGAAATATCTACACCGATATCTGTATAAACATGGAAATATCTACACCGCTATCTGTATAAATATGGAAATATCTACACCGCAATCTCTATACACATGAAAATCTACACAGCTATATGTATAAACCTGGAAATATCTACTCCGCTATCTCTATAAACATGGAAATCTCTACACCGCCGTCTGTAAAGACATGGAAATATCTACACAGCCATCTGTATAAACATGGAAATATGTACACCAACATCTTTATCAACATGGAAATATCTACACTGCCATCTGTATACACATGGAAATATCTACACCGCTATCTCTATAAACTTGGAAATATATACACCGCTATCTCCAAAAACATGGAAATACCTACATTGCTGTCTGTATAAACATGGAAATATCTACACTGCCCTCTCTATAAACAACAAGATATCTACACTGCCATCTCCGTAAACATGGAGCTATGTACACCGCCATCTGTATAAACATGGAAATATCTACACCGCCATCTGCATAAACATGGACATATCTACACTGCCATCTGTATAAACATGTAAATATCTCCACTGCTATCTGTATAAACATGGAAATATGTACACCGCTATCTGTATAAACATGGAAATATCTACACCACTATCTCTATAAACATGGAAATATCTACAACATCATCTGTAAAAACATGCAAATATCTACACTGCTATCTCTATAAACATGGAAATATCGACTCCGCCATCTGTAAAAACATGGAAATCTCTACAAAGTCATCTGTGTAAACATGCCAATATCTACACAACCATTTGTATATACATGGAAATATCTACAATGCCATCTGTATTCACATGGAAATAACTACACAGCCATATGTATAAACATGGAAATATCTACACCGCTATCTCTAAAAACATGGAAATACCTACACTGCTATCTCTATAAACATGGAAATATCTACACCGCTATCTCTATAAACGTGGAAATATCTACACCGCCCTCTCTATAAACATGAAAATAACTACACTGCCATCTCCACAAACATGGAAATATCTACACCGCCATCTGTATAAACATGGAAATATCTACACTACCATCTGTATAAAGATATAAATTTCTACACCACGAGCTGTATAAACATGGAAATATCTACACCAATATCTGTATAAACATGGAAATACCAAAACTGCTATCTCTATAAATATGGAATTATCTACACTGCTATGTGTATAAACATGGAAATATCTACACCGCTATCAGTACAAACATGAAAATATCTACAGCGCTATCTGTACAAACATGGAAATATCTACACCGCTATCTCTATAAACATGGAAATATAAACACAGCCATCTCTATAAACATGGAAATATCTACACCGCCATCTACATAAACATGGAAATATCTACACCGCCAACTATATAAACATGGAAATATCTACACCGCCATCTGTATAAACATGGAAATATCTACACTGCCATCTGCAGAAAGATGGAAATATCTACACTGTGATCTGTATAAACCTGGAAACATCTACAACGCTATCTGTATAAACATGGAAATATCTGCACCACTATCTGTATAAACATGGAAATATCTACACCACTATGTCTATAAACATGGAAATATCTACACTGGCATCTGTAGAAAGATGGAAATATTGACAAGGCGATCTGTATAAACATGGAAATATCTACACCGCTACCTGTATAAACATAGAAATATCTACACCGCTATCTGTATAAACATGGAAATATCTACAGCATGATCTGTGTAAACATGGAAATACCTACACAGTCATCTGTATAAACATGGAAATATCTACACCGCTATCACTATAAACATGAGAATATCTACACAGCCATCTGTAAAAACATGGAAATATCCACACAGTCAACAGTGTAAACATGGAAATATCTACACCACCATCTGTATAAACAAGGAAATATCTATACTGCCATCTGTATACACATGGAAATATCTACTCAGCCATCAGTATAAACATGGAAATATTTACAATGCTATCTCTATAAACATGGAAATATCTACACCACTATCTCTATGAACATTCAAACATCTACACCACTATCTCTATAAACATGGAACTATCTACACCGCCATCTCTATAAACATGAAAATATCTACACTGCCATCTTCATAATCATGGAGTTAACTACTCCGCCATCTGTATAAACATGGAAATATCTACACCGCCATCTGAATAAACAAGGAAATATCTACACTGCCATCTGTATAAAGATGTAAATATCTACACCGCACTCTGTATAAAAGTGGAAACATCTACACCGCTAACTGTATAAACATGGAAATATCATCACCGCTACCTGTATAAACATGGAAATATCAACAGTGCCATCTGTATAAACGTAGAAATATCTACACAGCCATCTGTATAGACATGGAAATATTTACACAGCCATCTGTATAAACATGGAAATATCTACACCGATATCTGTATAAACATGGAAATATCTACACCGCTATCTGTATAAATATGGAAATATCTACACCGCAATCTCTATACACATGAAAATCTACACAGCTATATGTATAAACATGGAAATATCTACTCCGCTATCTCTATAAACATGGAAATCTCTACACCGCCGTCTGTAAAGACATGGAAATATCTACACAGCCATCTGTATAAACATGGAAATATGTACACCAACATCTTTATCAACATGGAAATATCTACACTGCCATCTGTATACACATGGAAATATCTACACCGCTATCTCTATAAACTTGGAAATATATACACCGCTATCTCCAAAAACATGGAAATACCTACATTGCTGTCTGTATAAACATGGAAATATCTACAATGACCTCTCTATAAACAACAAGATATCTACACTGCCATCTCCGTAAACATGGAGCTATGTACACCGCCATCTGTATAAACATGGAAATATCTACACCGCCATCTGCATAAACATGGACATATCTACACTGCCATCTGTATAAACATGTAAATATCTCCACTGCTATCTGTATAAACATGGAAATATGTACACCGCTATCTGTATAAACACGGAAATATCTACACCACTATCTCTATAAACATGGAAATATCTACAACATCATCTGTAAAAACATGCAAATATCTACACTGCTATCTCTATAAACATGGAAATATCTACTCCGCCATCTGTAAAAACATGGAAATCTCTACAAAGTCATCTGTGTAAACATGCCAATATCTACACAACCATTTGTATATACATGGGAATATCTACAATGCCATCTGTATTCACATGGAAATACCTACACAGTCATCTGTATAAACATGGAAATATCTACACCGCTATCACTATAAACATGAGAATATCTACACCGCCATCTGTAAAAACATGGAAATATCCACACAGTCAACAGTGTAAACATGGAAATATCTACACCACCATCTGTATAAACAAGGAAATATCTATACTGCCATCTGTATACACATGGAAATATCTACTCAGCCATCAGTATAAACATGGAAATATTTACAATGCTATCTCTATAAACATGGAAATATCTACACCACTATCTCTATGAACATTCAAACATCTACACCACTATCTCTATAAACATGGAACTATCTACACCGCCATCTCTATAAACATGAAAATATCTACACTGCCATCTTCATAATCATGGAGCTAACTACTCCGCCATCTGTATAAACATGGAAATATCTACACCGCCATCTGAATAAACAAGGAAATATCTACACTGCCATCTGTATAAAGATGTAAATATCTACACCGCACTCTGTATAAAAGTGGAAACATCTACACCGCTAACTGTATAAACATGGAAATATCATCACCGCTACCTGTATAAACATGGAAATATCAACAGTGCCGTCTGTATAAACGTAGAAATATCTACACAGCCATCTGTATAGACATGGAAATATTTACACAGCCATCTGTATAAACATGGAAATATCTACACCGATATCTGTATAAACATGGAAATATCTACACCGCTATCTGTATAAATATGGAAATATCTACACCGCAATCTCTATACACATGAAAATCTACACAGCTATATGTATAAACATGGAAATATCTACTCCGCTATCTCTATAAACATGGAAATCTCTACACCGCCGTCTGTAAAGACATGGAAATATCTACACAGCCATCTGTATAAACATGGAAATATGTACACCAACATCTTTATCAACATGGAAATATCTACACTGCCATCTGTATACACATGGAAATATCTACACCGCTATCTCTATAAACTTGGAAATATATACACCGCTATCTCCAAAAACATGGAAATACCTACATTGCTGTCTGTATAAACATGGAAATATCTACACTGACCTCTCTATAAACAACAAGATATCTACACTGCCATCTCCGTAAACATGGAGCTATGTACACCGCCATCTGTATAAACATGGAAATATCTACACCGCCATCTGCATAAACATGGACATATCTACACTGCCATCTGTATAAACATGTAAATATCTCCACTGCTATCTGTATAAACATGGAAATATGTACACCGCTATCTGTATAAACATGGAAATATCTACACCACTATCTCTATAAACATGGAAATATCTACAACATCATCTGTAAAAACATGCAAATATCTACACTGCTATCTCTATAAACATGGAAATATCTACTCCGCCATCTGTAAAAACATGGAAATCTCTACAAAGTCATCTGTGTAAACATGCCAATATCTACACAACCATTTGTATATACATGGGAATATCTACAATGCCATCTGTATTCACATGGAAATAACTACACAGCCATATGTATAAACATGGAAATATCTACACCGCTATCTCTAAAAACATGGAAATACCTACACTGCTATCTCTATAAACATGGAAATATCTACACCGCTATCTCTATAAACGTGGAAATATCTACACCGCCCTCTCTATAAACATGAAAATAACTACACTGCCATCTCCACAAACATGGAAATATCTACACCGCCATCTGTATAAACATGGAAATATCTACACTACCATCTGTATAAAGATATAAATTTCTACACCACGAGCTGTATAAACATGGAAATATCTACACCAATATCTGTATAAACATGGAAATACCAAAACTGCTATCTCTATAAATATGGAATTATCTACACTGCTATGTGTATAAACATGGAAATATCTACACCGCTATCAGTACAAACATGAAAATATCTACAGCGCTATCTGTACAAACATGGAAATATCTACACCGCTATCTCTATAAACATGGAAATATAAACACAGCCATCTCTATAAACATGGAAATATCTACACCGCCATCTACATAAACATGGAAATATCTACACCGCCAACTATATAAACATGGAAATATCTACACCGCCATCTGTATAAACATGGAAATATCTACACTGCCATCTGCAGAAAGATGGAAATATCTACACTGTGATCTGTATAAACCTGGAAACATCTACAACGCTATCTGTATAAACATGGAAATATCTGCACCACTATCTGTATAAACATGGAAATATCTACACCACTATGTCTATAAACATGGAAATATCTACACTGCCATCTGTAGAAAGATGGAAATATTGACAAGGCGATCTGTATAAACATGGAAATATCTACACCGCTACCTGTATAAACATAGAAATATCTACACCGCTATCTGTATAAACATGGAAATATCTACAGCATGATCTGTGTAAACATGGAAATACCTACACAGTCATCTGTATAAACATGGAAATATCTACACCGCTATCACTATAAACATGAGAATATCTACACCGCCATCTGTAAAAACATGGAAATATCCACACAGTCAACGGTGTAAACATGGAAATATCTACACCACCATCTGTATAAACATGGAAATATATACAATGCCATCTGTATAACCATGGAAATATGTACACAACCATATGTATAAACATAGAAATATCTACACCGCTATCTCTATAAACATGGAAATACTTACACCACTATCACTGTAAACATGGAAAAATCTACACCGCTATCTCTATAAACATGGAAATATCTACACGGCTATCTCTATAAACATGAAAATATCTACACTGCCATCTCCATAAACACGGAAATATCTACACCGCCATCTGTATAAACATGGAAATATCTACACCGCCATCTCTAAAAAGATGTAAATATCTACACCGTGACCTGTATAAACATGGAAATATCTACACATCTATCTGCATAAACATGGAAATACCAACACCGCTATCTGTATGAACGTGGAAATATCTACACCGCTGTCTCTATAAACATGGAAATGCCTACAACGCTATCTTTATAAACATGGATATATCTATACCACTAACTCTATAAACATGGAAATATATACACTGCAATCTCTATGAAAATGGAAATATCTACACTGCTATCTGTAGAAAGATGGAAATATCTACACCGTGATCTGTAAAAACATGGAAATATCTACACCCCTACCTGTATAAAATCGGAAATATCTACACCGCTATCTGTATAAACATGGAAATATCTACACCGCGATCTGTGTAAACATCGAAATATCTCCTCCGCTATCTGTATAAACATGGAAATATCTACACTGCTATCTCTATAAACATGGACATATCTACACGGCAATCCATATAAACATGGAAATATCTACAAAGCCATCTGTATAAACATGGAGATATCTACATTGTTATCTGTATAAACATGGAAATTACTACACCGCTATCTGTATAAACATGGAAATACCTACACCGCTATCTCTATAAACGTGGAAATAACTACAACGCCATCTGTAAAAATATGGAAATATCTACACAGTCATCTCTATAAACATGGAAATATCTACACCACCATCTGTAGAAACATGGAAATATCTACACCGCTATCTCTATAAACATGGAAATACCTACACCGCTATCTCTATAAACATTCAAATATCTACACCACCATCCCTATAAACATGGAACTATCTACACCGCCATCTCTGTAAACATGGAAATATCTACACTGCCATCTGGAGAAAGATGTAAATGTCTACACCACGAGCTGTATAAAAACGGAAATAACTACACCGCAATATCTATAAACATGGAAATATCTACACCACTATCTGTATAAAGATGGAAATATCTACACCGCTATCTCTATAAACATGGAAGTATATACACCGCTATCTCTGAAAACATGGAAATACCTACAGCGCCATCTGTATAAACATGGAAATATCTACACTGCCATCTGTATAAACATGGCAATATCTCACAGCCATCTGTTTAAACACGGAAATATCTACACAGCCATCTGTATAAACATGGAAAATCTACACCCACATCTCTATAAACATGGAAATATCAACACCGCTCTCAGTAGAAATATGGAAATATCTACACTGCTATCTCTATAAACATAGAAATAAATTCACCGCTATATGTATAAACATGGAAATATCTACACCGCTAACTCTATAAATAGGGAAATATCTACACCGCCATCTGTATAAACATGGAAATATCTACAACGCCATTTGTAAAATCATGGAAATATCTCAACCGCTATCTCTATAAACATGGAAATATCTATACCGCCATCTGTAAAAACATGTAAATCTCTACAAAGTCATCTGTGTAAACATGGAAATATCTACACCACCATCTGTATAAACAAGGAAATATCTATACTGCCATCTGTATACACATGGAAATATCTACACAGCCATCAGTATAAACATGGAAATATTTACAACGCTATCTCTATAAACATGGAAATATCTACACCACTATCTCTATGAACATTCAAACATCTACACCACAATCTCTATAAACATGGAAATACCTACAACACTATCTGTGTAAACATGGAAATATCTACACAGCTGCCTGTGTAAACATGGAAATATGTACACCGCAATCTGTGTGAAGATGGAAATATCTACCCCGCAATCTGTGCAAATAAGGAAATATGTACACCTCTATCTCTGTAATCATGGAAATATCTACACCGCTATCTGTATAAACATGGGAATATCTACTCCGCTATCTGTATAAATATGGAAATATCTACACTGATATCTCTATAAACATGGAAATGTCTACACCGCTATCTGTATAAATATGGTAATAACTACATGGCTAAATCTAAAAACACGGAAATGTCTACACCGCCATCTGTATAAACATGGAAATATCTACACTGACATCTGTATACTCATGGAAGTATCTACACAGTCATTTGTGTAAACATGGACTTATCTACACGGCTATCTCTGTAAACATGGAAATAACTACACCGCTGTCTGTAAAAACATGGAAATATCTACACCGCTATCTGAATAAACATGGAAATACCTACACTGCCATCTGTATAAAGATGGAAATATCTACACCGCGAGCTTTATAAACGTGGAAATATCTACACCGCTATCTGTATAAACATGGAAACATCTACACCACTATCTCTATAAACATGGAAATTCCTAAACCGTCATCTTTATAAACATGGAAATATCTACACTGCTATCTGTAAGAACATAGAAATATCTACAATGCTATCTATATAAACAAAGAAATAGCCACACCGCTATCTGTATAAACATGGAAATATCTACACCACCATCAGAATAAATGTGGAACTATATATACCACTGTCTCTATAAACATGGAAATGTCTACACCGCTATCTGTATAAACATGAAAATATCTACACTGTGATCTGTATAAACATGGAAATATCCACACAGCCATCTCTATAAAGATTTAAAATCTACATCGCTATCTGTATAAACATGGAAGTAGCCACACCGCTATCTGTATAACATGGAAATATTTAGCCCATCATGTGTAAAAAACATGGAAATATCTACACAGTCATCTGCATAAACATGGAAATACCTACACATCCATCTGTATAAACATGGAAATATCTACACTGCCATCTGTATACACATGAAAATATCTACACAGCCATCTGTATAAACATGGAAATATCTCCACCGCTATCTATATAAACATGGAAATACGTACACCGCTATCTGAAAAACATGGAAATAACTACACCGCTATATGTATAAACATGGAAATATCTACATCCCTATCTGTAAACAAGGAAATAACTCCACCACTATCTGTATAAACATGGGAATATGTACACCGCTTTCTTTATAAACTTGGTAATATCTACACCGCTATCTGTATAAACATGGAAATATCTACACCGCTATCTCTTTAAACATGGAAATATCTACACCGCTATCTATATAAACATGGAAATATCTACACCACCATCTGTAAAAATATGGAAATATCTACACAGTCATCTGTTTAAACATGGAAATATCTACACCTCTATCTGTATAAACATGTAAATATCTACACTGCCCTCTGTATACACATGGAAATATCTACACAGCCATCTGTAAGAACTTGGCAATATCTACACCGCTATCTCTATAAACATTGAAATTCCTACACCGCTATCTGTATAAACATGGAAATATCTTCACCGCTATGTGTATAAACATGGAAATATCTACATCGCCATCAGTATAAACTTGGAAATATCTATACGTCCATCTGTATAAACATGGAAATATCTTCACCGCTATCTGTATAGAGATGGAAATATCCACACCGCTATCTGTATGAACATGGAAATATCGACACCGCTATCCGTATAAACATGGAAATTCCTAAACCGTCATCTTTATAAACATGGAAATATCTCCACTGCTATCTGTAAGAACATAGAAATATCTACACTGCTATCTATATAAACATGGAAATAGCCACACCGCTATCTGTATAAACATGGAAATATCTACACCACCATCAGAATAAACATGGAATTATCTTCACGGCTATCTCTATAAATATGGAAATATCTGCACAGCTATCTCTATAAACATGGAAATATCTACACCGCCATGTATATAAACACGGAAACATGTACACAGTCATCTGTATACACATGGAAATACCGACACCGCTATCTGTTTAAACATGGAAATATCTACACCGCTATCTGTATAAACATGGAAATATCTACACCGCTATCTGTATAAATGTGGAACTATATATACCACTGTCTCTTTAAACATGGAAATATCTTCACCGCTATCTGTATAAACATGGAAATATCTACACCACCGTCTGTAAAAATATGGAAATATCTACACAGTAATCTGTTTAAACATGGAAATATCTACACCTCCATCTGTATAAACATGTAAATATCTACATTGCCCTCTGTATACACATGGAAATATCTACACAGCCATCTGTAGGAACTTGGCAATATCTACACAGCTATCTCTATAAACATTGAAATGCCTACACCGCTATCGGTATAAACATGGAAATATCTTCACCGCTATGTGTATAAACATGGAAATATCTACGTCGCCATCAGTATGAACTTGGAAATATCTATACGGCCATCTGTATAAACATGGAAATATCTTCACCGCTATCTGTACAGAGATGGAAATATCTACACCGCTATCTGTATAAAACTGGAAATATGTACACTGCTATCCCTATAAACATGGAAATATCCACAGTGCTATCTGTATAAACATGGAAATATCTACACGGTAATTTGTATAAACATGGAAATATCTACACCGCTATCTGTATAAACATGGAAATATCCACACCGCTATCTGTATGAACATGGAAATATCGACACCGCTATCCGTATAAACATGGATATATCTACACTATCTGTATAAATATGGAAATAACTACCCCGCTATCTCTATAAATGTGGAAATATATACACCGCTATCTGTATAAACATGGAAACAACCACACCGCTATCTCTATAAACATGGAAATATCTACACCGCCATCTGTATAAACTTGGAAATATCTACACCACCTTCTGTATAAACATGGAATTATCTCCACCGCCATCTGTAAAAACATGGCAATATCTACAACGCTATCTCTACAATCATGGAAATACCTACATCGCTATCTTTATAAACATGGAAATATCTACACCGCTCTGAGTATAAATATGGAAATAGTTACACCGCCATCTGTATAATCTTGGAAATAACTTCACCGCCATCTGTATAAACATGGAAATATGTCCACTGCTATCTGTATAAACATGGAAATAACTACACCGCTATAAGTATAAACATGGAAATATCTACACTGCTATCTGTATAAACATGGAAATCTTTACACCGCTATCTGTATAAACATGGAAATATCTTCACTTCTATCTGTATAAACATGGAAATATCTACACCGCCATCTTTATAAACATGGAAATAGCCACACTGCTATCTGTATAAACATGGAAATATCTCCACCACTATCTGTAAACATGGAAATATCTACACTGCTATCTCTATAAAAATGGAAATGACTACACTGCTATCTGTATAAACGTGGAAATATCTACACTGCTATCTGTATAAACATGGAAATATCTACATCGCTATCTCTATAAACTTGGAAATATCTACACCGCTATCTGTATAAACTTGGAAATATTTACATTGTTATCTGTATAAACATGGAAATATCTGCACCGCTATCCCTACAAACATGGAAATATCTCCACCGCTATCTCTATAAACTTGGAAATATCTACACCGCTATCCTTATAAACACGGAAATCTCAACACTGCTATTTGTATAAACATGGAAATATCTACACTGCCATCTGTATAAACATGGAAATTGCCTCCCCGCTATCTGTATAAACATGGAAGTATCTACTATGCTATCTCTATAGACATGGAAATAGCAACATCGCTATCTGTGTAAACATGCAAATATCTACCACGCTATCTGTATAAAAATGGAAATATCTACACCGTTATCTACATAAACTTGGAAATATCTACACCGCCATCTCTATAAACATGGAAATATCTCCACCGCTATCCGTATAAACATTGAAATATCTACATCGCTATCTGTATCAACATGGAAATATCTACATCGTCCTCTGTATAAACATGGAAATATCTCCACCGCTATCTCTATAATCATGGAAATATCTCCAATGCTATCTGTATAAACTTGGAAATACCTACACCGCTATCTTTATAAACATGGATATATCTACACTGCTATCTGTATAAACCTGGAAATATCTACACTGCCATCTGTATAAACATGGAATTATCTCAACCGCCATCTGTATAAACATGGAAATATCCACATTGCTATCTCTATAAACATGGAAATACCTACACCGCTATCTGTATAAACATGGAAATATCTACACCGCTATCTGTATAGACATGGAAATACCTACATCGTTATCTGTACAAACATGGAAATATCTGCACCGCTATCTCTACAAACATGGAAATATCTCCACCGCTATCTCTATAAACTTGGAAATATCTACACCGCTATCTTTATAAACACGGAAATATCTACACTGCTATTTGTATAAACATGGAAATATCTACACGCCATCTGTATAAACATGGAAATTGCCACCCCGCTATCTGTATAAACATGGAAATATCTACTATGCTATCTCTATAAACATGGAAAGAGCTACATCGCTATCTGTGTAAACATGCAAATATCTACACCGCTATCTGTATAAAAATTGAAATATCTACACCGCTATCTACATAAACTTGGAAATATCTACACCGCCATCTCCATAAATATGGAAATATCTCCACCGCTATCTGTATAAACATTGAAATATCTACATCGCTATCTGTATCAACATGGAAATATCTACATCGTCCTCTGTATAAACATGGAAATATCTCCACCGCTATCTCTATAATCATGGAAATATCTCCACTGCTATCTCTATAAACTTGGAAATACCTACACCGCTATCTTTATAAAGATGGAAATATCTACACCGCTATTTGTATAAACATGGATATATCTTCACTGCCATCTGTATAAACATGGAAATAGCCACCCCGCTATCTGTATAAACATGGAAATATCTACACTGACATCTGAATAAATATACAAATATCTACACCGCAATCTGTATAAATATGGAAATATGTACACACTATCTCAATAAACATGGAAATATCTACACCGTTATCCATATAAACATGGAAATATCTCCACCGCTATCTCTATAAACATGGAAAATCACCACTGCTATCTGTATAAACATGAAAATATCTAAACCGCTATCTTTATAAACATGGAAATATCTACACCACAATCTCTATAAACATGGAAATACCTACAACACTATCTGTGTAAACATGGAAATATCTACACAGCTGCCTGTGTAAACATGGAAATATGTACACCGCAATCTGTGTGAAGATGGAAATATCTACCCCGCAATCTGTGCAAATAAGGAAATACCTACACCTCTATCTCTGTAATCATGGAAATATCTATACCGCTATCTGTATAAACATGGGAATACCTACTCCGCTATCTGTATAAATATGGAAATATCTACACTGATATCTCTATAAACATGGAAATGTCTACACAGTTATCTGTATAAACATGGAAATATCTACACCTCCATCTGTATAAACATGGAAATATCTACACTGACATCTGTATACACATGGAAATATCTACACAGCCATCGGTATAAACATGGAAGTATCTACACCGCTATCTCTATAAACATGGAAATACCTATACCATTATCAGTATAATCATGGAAATATCTACACCGCTATCTGTATAAATATGGAAATACCTACACCGCTATCTCTATAAACATGGAAATAAGTACACTACCATCCGTATAAACATGGAAATATCCACATGGCTATCTCTATAAACATGGAAATGTCTACACCGCCATTTGTATAAACATGGAAATACCTACACAGTCATGTGTATAAACATGGAAATGTCTACACCACTATCTGCATAAACATGGAAATATCTACACTGACATCTGTATAAACATGGAAATATCTAAACAGCCATATCTATAAACATGGAAATTTCTACATCGCTATCTCTACAAACGTAGAAATAGCCACATCGCTATCTTCATAAACATGGAAATATCTACATGGCCATCTGTAAAAACATGGAAATATCTACAAAGTCATCTGTAAAAATATAGAAATATCTACAACTCCATCTCTATAAACATGGAAATATCTACACCACCATCTGTAGAAACATGGAAATATCTACACCGCTATCTCTATAAGCATGGAAATACCTACACCGCTATCTCTATAAACATTCAAATATCTACACCACCATCTCTATAAACATGGAACTATCTACACCGCCATCTCTGTAAACATGGAAATATCTACACTGCCATCTGGATAAAGATGTAAATATCTACACCACGAGCTGTATAAAAACGGAAATAACTACACCGCAATCTCTATAAACATGGAAATATCTACACCGCTATCTGTATAAAGATGGAAATATCTACACCGCTATCTCTATAAACATGGAAGTATATACACCGCTATCTCTGAAATCATGGAAATACCTACAGCGCCATCTGTATAAACATGGAAATATCTACACTGCCATCTGTATAAACATGGCAATATCTCACAGCCATCTGTTTAAACACGGAAATATCTACACCGCCATCTGTATAAACATGGAAAATCTACACCCACATCTCTATAAACATGGAAATATCAACACCGCTCTCAGTAGAAATATGGAAATATCTACACTGCTATCTCTATAAACATAGAAATAAATTCACCGCTATATGTATAAACATGGAAATATCTACACCGCTATCTCTATAAATAGGGAAATATCTACACCGCCATCTGTATAAACATGGAAATATCTACACTGCCATCTGTATACTCATGGAAATATCTACACAGTCATCTGTATAAACATGGAAATATCTACACCGCAATCTCTATAAACATGGAAATATCTACAACGCCATTTGTATAATCATGGAAATATCTCAACCGCTATCTCTATAAACATGGAAATATCTATACCGCCATCTGTAAAAACATGTAAATCTCTACAAAGTCATCTGTGTAAACATGGAAATATTTACAATGCTATCTCTATAAACATGGAAATATCTACACCACTATCTCTATGAACATTCAAACATCTACACCACTATCTCTATAAACATGGAACTATCTACACCGCCATCTCTATAAACATGAAAATATCTACACTGCCATCTCCATAAACATGGAGCTAACTACTCCGCCATCTGTATAAACATGGAAATATCTACACCGCCATCTGAATAAACAAGGAAATATCTACACTGCCATCTGTATAAAGATGTAAATATCTACACCGCACTCTGTATAAAAGTGTAAACATCTACACCGCTAACTGTATAAACATGGAAATATCATCACCGCTATCTGTATAAACATGGAAATATCAACAGTGCCATCTGTATAAACGTAGAAATATCTACACAGCCATCTGTATAGACATGGAAATATTTACACAGCCATCTGTATAAACATGGAAATATCTACACCGATATCTGTATAAACATGGAAATATCTACACCGCTATCTGTATAAATATGGAAATATCTACACCGCAATCTCTATACACATGAAAATCTACACAGCTATATGTATAAACCTGGAAATATCTACTCCGCTATCTCTATAAACATGGAAATCTCTACACCGCCGTCTGTAAAGACATGGAAATATCTACACAGCCATCTGTATAAACATGGAAATATGTACACCAACATCTTTATCAACATGGAAATATCTACACTGCCATCTGTATACACATGGAAATATCTACACCGCTATCTCTATAAACTTGGAAATATATACACCGCTATCTCCAAAAACATGGAAATACCTACATTGCTGTCTGTATAAACATGGAAATATCTACACTGCCCTCTCTATAAACAACAAGATATCTACACTGCCATCTCCGTAAACATGGAGCTATGTACACCGCCATCTGTATAAACATGGAAATATCTACACCGCCATCTGCATAAACATGGACATATCTACACTGCCATCTGTATAAACATGTAAATATCTCCACTGCTATCTGTATAAACATGGAAATATGTACACCGCTATCTGTATAAACATGGAAATATCTACACCACTATCTCTATAAACATGGAAATATCTACAACATCATCTGTAAAAACATGCAAATATCTACACTGCTATCTCTATAAACATGGAAATATCTACTCCGCCATCTGTAAAAACATGGAAATCTCTACAAAGTCATCTGTGTAAACATGCCAATATCTACACAACCATTTGTATATACATGGAAATATCTACAATGCCATCTGTATTCACATGGAAATAACTACACAGCCATATGTATAAACATGGAAATATCTACACCGCTATCTCTAAAAACATGGAAATACCTACACTGCTATCTCTATAAACATGGAAATATCTACACCTCTATCTCTAAAAACATGGAAATACCTACACTGCTATCTCTATAAACATGGAAATATCTACACCGCTATCTCTATAAACGTGGAAATATCTACACCGCCCTCTCTATAAACATGAAAATAACTACACTGCCATCTCCACAAACATGGAAATATCTACACCGCCATCTGTATAAACATGGAAATATCTACACTACCATCTGTATAAAGATATAAATTTCTACACCACGAGCTGTATAAACATGGAAATATCTACACCAATATCTGTATAAACATGGAAATACCAAAACTGCTATCTCTATAAATATGGAATTATCTACACTGCTATGTGTATAAACATGGAAATATCTACACCGCTATCAGTACAAACATGAAAATATCTACAGCGCTATCTGTACAAACATGGAAATATCTACACCGCTATCTCTATAAACATGGAAATATAAACACAGCCATCTCTATAAACATGGAAATATCTACACCGCCATCTACATAAACATGGAAATATCTACACCGCCAACTATATAAACATGGAAATATCTACACCGCCATCTGTATAAACATGGAAATATCTACACTGCCATCTGCAGAAAGATGGAAATATCTACACTGTGATCTGTATAAACCTGGAAACATCTACAACGCTATCTGTATAAACATGGAAATATCTGCACCACTATCTGTATAAACATGGAAATATCTACACCACTATGTCTATAAACATGGAAATATCTACACTGGCATCTGTAGAAAGATGGAAATATTGACAAGGCGATCTGTATAAACATGGAAATATCTACACCGCTACCTGTATAAACATAGAAATATCTACACCGCTATCTGTATAAACATGGAAATATCTACAGCATGATCTGTGTAAACATGGAAATACCTACACAGTCATCTGTATAAACATGGAAATATCTACACCGCTATCACTATAAACATGAGAATATCTACACCGCCATCTGTAAAAACATGGAAATATCCACACAGTCAACGGTGTAAACATGGAAATATCTACACCACCATCTGTATAAACATGGAAATATATACAATGCCATCTGTATAACCATGGAAATATGTACACAACCATATGTATAAACATAGAAATATCTACACCGCTATCTCTATAAACATGGAAATACTTACACCACTATCACTGTAAACATGGAAAAATCTACACCGCTATCTCTATAAACATGGAAATATCTACACGGCTATCTCTATAAACATGAAAATATCTACACTGCCATCTCCATAAACACGGAAATATCTACACCGCCATCTGTATAAACATGGAAATATCTACACCGCCATCTCTAAAAAGATGTAAATATCTACACCGTGACCTGTATAAACATGGAAATATCTACACATCTATCTGCATAAACATGGAAATACCAACACCGCTATCTGTATGAACGTGGAAATATCTACACCGCTGTCTCTATAAACATGGAAATGCCTACAACGCTATCTTTATAAACATGGATATATCTATACCACTAACTCTATAAACATGGAAATATATACACTGCAATCTCTATGAAAATGGAAATATCTACACTGCTATCTGTAGAAAGATGGAAATATCTACACCGTGATCTGTAAAAACATGGAAATATCTACACCCCTACCTGTATAAAATCGGAAATATCTACACCGCTATCTGTATAAACATGGAAATATCTACACCGCGATCTGTGTAAACATCGAAATATCTCCTCCGCTATCTGTATAAACATGGAAATATCTACACTGCTATCTCTATAAACATGGACATATCTACACGGCAATCCATATAAACATGGAAATATCTACAAAGCCATCTGTATAAACATGGAGATATCTACATTGTTATCTGTATAAACATGGAAATTACTACACCGCTATCTGTATAAACATGGAAATACCTACACCGCTATCTCTATAAACGTGGAAATAACTACAACGCCATCTGTAAAAATATGGAAATATCTACACAGTCATCTCTATAAACATGGAAATATCTACACCACCATCTGTAGAAACATGGAAATATCTACACCGCTATCTCTATAAACATGGAAATACCTACACCGCTATCTCTATAAACATTCAAATATCTACACCACCATCCCTATAAACATGGAACTATCTACACCGCCATCTCTGTAAACATGGAAATATCTACACTGCCATCTGGAGAAAGATGTAAATGTCTACACCACGAGCTGTATAAAAACGGAAATAACTACACCGCAATATCTATAAACATGGAAATATCTACACCACTATCTGTATAAAGATGGAAATATCTACACCGCTATCTCTATAAACATGGAAGTATATACACCGCTATCTCTGAAAACATGGAAATACCTACAGCGCCATCTGTATAAACATGGAAATATCTACACTGCCATCTGTATAAACATGGCAATATCTCACAGCCATCTGTTTAAACACGGAAATATCTACACAGCCATCTGTATAAACATGGAAAATCTACACCCACATCTCTATAAACATGGAAATATCAACACCGCTCTCAGTAGAAATATGGAAATATCTACACTGCTATCTCTATAAACATAGAAATAAATTCACCGCTATATGTATAAACATGGAAATATCTACACCGCTAACTCTATAAATAGGGAAATATCTACACCGCCATCTGTATAAACATGGAAATATCTACAACGCCATTTGTAAAATCATGGAAATATCTCAACCGCTATCTCTATAAACATGGAAATATCTATACCGCCATCTGTAAAAACATGTAAATCTCTACAAAGTCATCTGTGTAAACATGGAAATATCTACACCACCATCTGTATAAACAAGGAAATATCTATACTGCCATCTGTATACACATGGAAATATCTACACAGCCATCAGTATAAACATGGAAATATTTACAACGCTATCTCTATAAACATGGAAATATCTACACCACTATCTCTATGAACATTCAAACATCTACACCACAATCTCTATAAACATGGAAATACCTACAACACTATCTGTGTAAACATGGAAATATCTACACAGCTGCCTGTGTAAACATGGAAATATGTACACCGCAATCTGTGTGAAGATGGAAATATCTACCCCGCAATCTGTGCAAATAAGGAAATATGTACACCTCTATCTCTGTAATCATGGAAATATCTACACCGCTATCTGTATAAACATGGGAATATCTACTCCGCTATCTGTATAAATATGGAAATATCTACACTGATATCTCTATAAACATGGAAATGTCTACACCGCTATCTGTATAAATATGGTAATAACTACATGGCTAAATCTAAAAACACGGAAATGTCTACACCGCCATCTGTATAAACATGGAAATATCTACACTGACATCTGTATACTCATGGAAGTATCTACACAGTCATTTGTGTAAACATGGACTTATCTACACGGCTATCTCTGTAAACATGGAAATAACTACACCGCTGTCTGTAAAAACATGGAAATATCTACACCGCTATCTGAATAAACATGGAAATACCTACACTGCCATCTGTATAAAGATGGAAATATCTACACCGCGAGCTTTATAAACGTGGAAATATCTACACCGCTATCTGTATAAACATGGAAACATCTACACCACTATCTCTATAAACATGGAAATTCCTAAACCGTCATCTTTATAAACATGGAAATATCTACACTGCTATCTGTAAGAACATAGAAATATCTACAATGCTATCTATATAAACAAAGAAATAGCCACACCGCTATCTGTATAAACATGGAAATATCTACACCACCATCAGAATAAATGTGGAACTATATATACCACTGTCTCTATAAACATGGAAATGTCTACACCGCTATCTGTATAAACATGAAAATATCTACACTGTGATCTGTATAAACATGGAAATATCCACACAGCCATCTCTATAAAGATTTAAAATCTACATCGCTATCTGTATAAACATGGAAGTAGCCACACCGCTATCTGTATAACATGGAAATATTTAGCCCATCATGTGTAAAAAACATGGAAATATCTACACAGTCATCTGCATAAACATGGAAATACCTACACATCCATCTGTATAAACATGGAAATATCTACACTGCCATCTGTATACACATGAAAATATCTACACAGCCATCTGTATAAACATGGAAATATCTCCACCGCTATCTATATAAACATGGAAATACGTACACCGCTATCTGAAAAACATGGAAATAACTACACCGCTATATGTATAAACATGGAAATATCTACATCCCTATCTGTAAACAAGGAAATAACTCCACCACTATCTGTATAAACATGGGAATATGTACACCGCTTTCTTTATAAACTTGGTAATATCTACACCGCTATCTGTATAAACATGGAAATATCTACACCGCTATCTCTTTAAACATGGAAATATCTACACCGCTATCTATATAAACATGGAAATATCTACACCACCATCTGTAAAAATATGGAAATATCTACACAGTCATCTGTTTAAACATGGAAATATCTACACCTCTATCTGTATAAACATGTAAATATCTACACTGCCCTCTGTATACACATGGAAATATCTACACAGCCATCTGTAAGAACTTGGCAATATCTACACCGCTATCTCTATAAACATTGAAATTCCTACACCGCTATCTGTATAAACATGGAAATATCTTCACCGCTATGTGTATAAACATGGAAATATCTACATCGCCATCAGTATAAACTTGGAAATATCTATACGTCCATCTGTATAAACATGGAAATATCTTCACCGCTATCTGTATAGAGATGGAAATATCCACACCGCTATCTGTATGAACATGGAAATATCGACACCGCTATCCGTATAAACATGGAAATTCCTAAACCGTCATCTTTATAAACATGGAAATATCTCCACTGCTATCTGTAAGAACATAGAAATATCTACACTGCTATCTATATAAACATGGAAATAGCCACACCGCTATCTGTATAAACATGGAAATATCTACACCACCATCAGAATAAACATGGAATTATCTTCACGGCTATCTCTATAAATATGGAAATATCTGCACAGCTATCTCTATAAACATGGAAATATCTACACCGCCATGTATATAAACACGGAAACATGTACACAGTCATCTGTATACACATGGAAATACCGACACCGCTATCTGTTTAAACATGGAAATATCTACACCGCTATCTGTATAAACATGGAAATATCTACACCGCTATCTGTATAAATGTGGAACTATATATACCACTGTCTCTTTAAACATGGAAATATCTTCACCGCTATCTGTATAAACATGGAAATATCTACACCACCGTCTGTAAAAATATGGAAATATCTACACAGTAATCTGTTTAAACATGGAAATATCTACACCTCCATCTGTATAAACATGTAAATATCTACATTGCCCTCTGTATACACATGGAAATATCTACACAGCCATCTGTAGGAACTTGGCAATATCTACACAGCTATCTCTATAAACATTGAAATGCCTACACCGCTATCGGTATAAACATGGAAATATCTTCACCGCTATGTGTATAAACATGGAAATATCTACGTCGCCATCAGTATGAACTTGGAAATATCTATACGGCCATCTGTATAAACATGGAAATATCTTCACCGCTATCTGTACAGAGATGGAAATATCTACACCGCTATCTGTATAAAACTGGAAATATGTACACTGCTATCCCTATAAACATGGAAATATCCACAGTGCTATCTGTATAAACATGGAAATATCTACACGGTAATTTGTATAAACATGGAAATATCTACACCGCTATCTGTATAAACATGGAAATATCCACACCGCTATCTGTATGAACATGGAAATATCGACACCGCTATCCGTATAAACATGGATATATCTACACTATCTGTATAAATATGGAAATAACTACCCCGCTATCTCTATAAATGTGGAAATATATACACCGCTATCTGTATAAACATGGAAACAACCACACCGCTATCTCTATAAACATGGAAATATCTACACCGCCATCTGTATAAACTTGGAAATATCTACACCACCTTCTGTATAAACATGGAATTATCTCCACCGCCATCTGTAAAAACATGGCAATATCTACAACGCTATCTCTACAATCATGGAAATACCTACATCGCTATCTTTATAAACATGGAAATATCTACACCGCTCTGAGTATAAATATGGAAATAGTTACACCGCCATCTGTATAATCTTGGAAATAACTTCACCGCCATCTGTATAAACATGGAAATATGTCCACTGCTATCTGTATAAACATGGAAATAACTACACCGCTATAAGTATAAACATGGAAATATCTACACTGCTATCTGTATAAACATGGAAATCTTTACACCGCTATCTGTATAAACATGGAAATATCTTCACTTCTATCTGTATAAACATGGAAATATCTACACCGCCATCTTTATAAACATGGAAATAGCCACACTGCTATCTGTATAAACATGGAAATATCTCCACCACTATCTGTAAACATGGAAATATCTACACTGCTATCTCTATAAAAATGGAAATGACTACACTGCTATCTGTATAAACGTGGAAATATCTACACTGCTATCTGTATAAACATGGAAATATCTACATCGCTATCTCTATAAACTTGGAAATATCTACACCGCTATCTGTATAAACTTGGAAATATTTACATTGTTATCTGTATAAACATGGAAATATCTGCACCGCTATCCCTACAAACATGGAAATATCTCCACCGCTATCTCTATAAACTTGGAAATATCTACACCGCTATCCTTATAAACACGGAAATCTCAACACTGCTATTTGTATAAACATGGAAATATCTACACTGCCATCTGTATAAACATGGAAATTGCCTCCCCGCTATCTGTATAAACATGGAAGTATCTACTATGCTATCTCTATAGACATGGAAATAGCAACATCGCTATCTGTGTAAACATGCAAATATCTACCACGCTATCTGTATAAAAATGGAAATATCTACACCGTTATCTACATAAACTTGGAAATATCTACACCGCCATCTCTATAAACATGGAAATATCTCCACCGCTATCCGTATAAACATTGAAATATCTACATCGCTATCTGTATCAACATGGAAATATCTACATCGTCCTCTGTATAAACATGGAAATATCTCCACCGCTATCTCTATAATCATGGAAATATCTCCAATGCTATCTGTATAAACTTGGAAATACCTACACCGCTATCTTTATAAACATGGATATATCTACACTGCTATCTGTATAAACCTGGAAATATCTACACTGCCATCTGTATAAACATGGAATTATCTCAACCGCCATCTGTATAAACATGGAAATATCCACATTGCTATCTCTATAAACATGGAAATACCTACACCGCTATCTGTATAAACATGGAAATATCTACACCGCTATCTGTATAGACATGGAAATACCTACATCGTTATCTGTACAAACATGGAAATATCTGCACCGCTATCTCTACAAACATGGAAATATCTCCACCGCTATCTCTATAAACTTGGAAATATCTACACCGCTATCTTTATAAACACGGAAATATCTACACTGCTATTTGTATAAACATGGAAATATCTACACGCCATCTGTATAAACATGGAAATTGCCACCCCGCTATCTGTATAAACATGGAAATATCTACTATGCTATCTCTATAAACATGGAAATAGCTACATCTCTATCTGTGTAAACATGCAAATATCTACACCGCTATCTGTATAAAAATTGAAATATCTACACCGCTATCTACATAAACTTGGAAATATCTACACCGCCATCTCCATAAACATGGAAATATCTCCACCGCTATATCTATAAACATGGAAATATCTACACCGCTATCTGTATAAACATGGAAATATCTACACCGCTATCTGTATAAACATGGAAATATCTACACCGCTATCAGTATAAACATGGAAATATCTAAACCGCTATCTCTATAAACTTGGAAATATCTACACCGCTATCTGTATAAACATGGAAATATTTACATCGTTATCTGTATAAACATGGAAATATCTGCACCGCTATCTCTACAAACATGGAAATATCTACACCGCTATCTCTATAAACTTGGAAATATCTACACCGCTATCCTTATAAACACGGAAATATCTACACTGCTATTTGTATAAACATGGAAATATCTACACTGCCATCAGTATAGACATGGAAATTGCCACCCCGCTATCTGTATAAACATGGAAATATCTACTATGCTATCTCTATAAACATGGAAAGAGCTACATCGCTATCTGTGTAAACATGCAAATATCTACACCGCTATCTGTATAAAAATTGAAATATCTACACCGCTATCTACATAAACTTGGAAATATCTACACCGCCATCTCCATAAATATGGAAATATCTCCACCGCTATCTGTATAAACATTGAAATATCTACATCGCTATCTGTATCAACATGGAAATATCTACATCGTCCTCTGTATAAACATGGAAATATCTCCACCGCTATCTCTATAATCATGGAAATATCTCCACTGCTATCTCTATAAACTTGGAAATACCTACACCGCTATCTTTATAAAGATGGAAATATCTACACCGCTATTTGTATAAACATGGATATATCTTCACTGCCATCTGTATAAACATGGAAATAGCCACCCCGCTATCTGTATAAACATGGAAATATCTACACTGACATCTGAATAAATATACAAATATCTACACCGCAATCTGTATAAATATGGAAATATGTACACACTATCTCAATAAACATGGAAATATCTACACCGTTATCCATATAAACATGGAAATATCTCCACCGCTATCTCTATAAACATGGAAAATCACCACTGCTATCTGTATAAACATGAAAATATCTAAACCGCTATCTTTATAAACATGGAAATATCTACACCACAATCTCTATAAACATGGAAATACCTACAACACTATCTGTGTAAACATGGAAATATCTACACAGCTGCCTGTGTAAACATGGAAATATGTACACCGCAATCTGTGTGAAGATGGAAATATCTACCCCGCAATCTGTGCAAATAAGGAAATACCTACACCTCTATCTCTGTAATCATGGAAATATCTATACCGCTATCTGTATAAACATGGGAATACCTACTCCGCTATCTGTATAAATATGGAAATATCTACACTGATATCTCTATAAACATGGAAATGTCTACACAGTTATCTGTATAAACATGGAAATATCTACACCTCCATCTGTATAAACATGGAAATATCTACACTGACATCTGTATACACATGGAAATATCTACACAGCCATCGGTATAAACATGGAAGTATCTACACCGCTATCTCTATAAACATGGAAATACCTATACCATTATCAGTATAATCATGGAAATATCTACACCGCTATCTGTATAAATATGGAAATACCTACACCGCTATCTCTATAAACATGGAAATAAGTACACTACCATCCGTATAAACATGGAAATATCCACATGGCTATCTCTATAAACATGGAAATGTCTACACCGCCATTTGTATAAACATGGAAATACCTACACAGTCATGTGTATAAACATGGAAATGTCTACACCACTATCTGCATAAACATGGAAATATCTACACTGACATCTGTATAAACATGGAAATATCTAAACAGCCATATCTATAAACATGGAAATTTCTACATCGCTATCTCTACAAACGTAGAAATAGCCACATCGCTATCTTCATAAACATGGAAATATCTACATGGCCATCTGTAAAAACATGGAAATATCTACAAAGTCATCTGTAAAAATATAGAAATATCTACAACTCCATCTCTATAAACATGGAAATATCTACACCACCATCTGTAGAAACATGGAAATATCTACACCGCTATCTCTATAAGCATGGAAATACCTACACCGCTATCTCTATAAACATTCAAATATCTACACCACCATCTCTATAAACATGGAACTATCTACACCGCCATCTCTGTAAACATGGAAATATCTACACTGCCATCTGGATAAAGATGTAAATATCTACACCACGAGCTGTATAAAAACGGAAATAACTACACCGCAATCTCTATAAACATGGAAATATCTACACCGCTATCTGTATAAAGATGGAAATATCTACACCGCTATCTCTATAAACATGGAAGTATATACACCGCTATCTCTGAAATCATGGAAATACCTACAGCGCCATCTGTATAAACATGGAAATATCTACACTGCCATCTGTATAAACATGGCAATATCTCACAGCCATCTGTTTAAACACGGAAATATCTACACCGCCATCTGTATAAACATGGAAAATCTACACCCACATCTCTATAAACATGGAAATATCAACACCGCTCTCAGTAGAAATATGGAAATATCTACACTGCTATCTCTATAAACATAGAAATAAATTCACCGCTATATGTATAAACATGGAAATATCTACACTGCTATCTCTATAAATAGGGAAATATCTACACCGCCATCTGTATAAACATGGAAATATCTACACTGCCATCTGTATACTCATGGAAATATCTACACAGTCATCTGTATAAACATGGAAATATCTACACCGCAATCTCTATAAACATGGAAATATCTACAACGCCATTTGTATAATCATGGAAATATCTCAACTGCTATCTCTATAAACATGGAAATATCTATACCGCCATCTGTAAAAACATGTAAATCTCTACAAAGTCATCTGTGTAAACATGGAAATATTTACAATGCTATCTCTATAAACATGGAAATATCTACACCACTATCTCTATGAACATTCAAACATCTACACCACTATCTCTATAAACATGGAACTATCTACACCGCCATCTCTATAAACATGAAAATATCTACACTGCCATCTCCATAAACATGGAGCTAACTACTCCGCCATCTGTATAAACATGGAAATATCTACACCGCCATCTGAATAAACAAGGAAATATCTACACTGCCATCTGTATAAAGATGTAAATATCTACACCGCACTCTGTATAAAAGTGTAAACATCTACACCGCTAACTGTATAAACATGGAAATATCATCACCGCTATCTGTATAAACATGGAAATATCAACAGTGCCATCTGTATAAACGTAGAAATATCTACACAGCCATCTGTATAGACATGGAAATATTTACACAGCCATCTGTATAAACATGGAAATATCTACACCGATATCTGTATAAACATGGAAATATCTACACCGCTATCTGTATAAATATGGAAATATCTACACCGCAATCTCTATACACATGAAAATCTACACAGCTATATGTATAAACCTGGAAATATCTACTCCGCTATCTCTATAAACATGGAAATCTCTACACCGCCGTCTGTAAAGACATGGAAATATCTACACAGCCATCTGTATAAACATGGAAATATGTACACCAACATCTTTATCAACATGGAAATATCTACACTGCCATCTGTATACACATGGAAATATCTACACCGCTATCTCTATAAACTTGGAAATATATACACCGCTATCTCCAAAAACATGGAAATACCTACATTGCTGTCTGTATAAACATGGAAATATCTACACTGCCCTCTCTATAAACAACAAGATATCTACACTGCCATCTCCGTAAACATGGAGCTATGTACACCGCCATCTGTATAAACATGGAAATATCTACACCGCCATCTGCATAAACATGGACATATCTACACTGCCATCTGTATAAACATGTAAATATCTCCACTGCTATCTGTATAAACATGGAAATATGTACACCGCTATCTGTATAAACATGGAAATATCTACACCACTATCTCTATAAACATGGAAATATCTACAACATCATCTGTAAAAACATGCAAATATCTACACTGCTATCTCTATAAACATGGAAATATCTACTCCGCCATCTGTAAAAACATGGAAATCTCTACAAAGTCATCTGTGTAAACATGCCAATATCTACACAACCATTTGTATATACATGGAAATATCTACAATGCCATCTGTATTCACATGGAAATAACTACACAGCCATATGTATAAACATGGAAATATCTACACCGCTATCTCTAAAAACATGGAAATACCTACACTGCTATCTCTATAAACATGGAAATATCTACACCTCTATCTCTATAAACGTGGAAATATCTACACCGCCCTCTCTATAAACATGAAAATAACTACACTGCCATCTCCACAAACATGGAAATATCTACACCGCCATCTGTATAAACATGGAAATATCTACACTACCATCTGTATAAAGATATAAATTTCTACACCACGAGCTGTATAAACATGGAAATATCTACACCAATATCTGTATAAACATGGAAATACCAAAACTGCTATCTCTATAAATATGGAATTATCTACACTGCTATGTGTATAAACATGGAAATATCTACACCGCTATCAGTACAAACATGAAAATATCTACAGCGCTATCTGTACAAACATGGAAATATCTACACCGCTATCTCTATAAACATGGAAATATAAACACAGCCATCTCTATAAACATGGAAATATCTACACCGCCATCTACATAAACATGGAAATATCTACACCGCCAACTATATAAACATGGAAATATCTACACCGCCATCTGTATAAACATGGAAATATCTACACTGCCATCTGCAGAAAGATGGAAATATCTACACTGTGATCTGTATAAACCTGGAAACATCTACAACGCTATCTGTATAAACATGGAAATATCTGCACCACTATCTGTATAAACATGGAAATATCTACACCACTATGTCTATAAACATGGAAATATCTACACTGGCATCTGTAGAAAGATGGAAATATTGACAAGGCGATCTGTATAAACATGGAAATATCTACACCGCTACCTGTATAAACATAGAAATATCTACACCGCTATCTGTATAAACATGGAAATATCTACAGCATGATCTGTGTAAACATGGAAATACCTACACAGTCATCTGTATAAACATGGAAATATCTACACCGCTATCACTATAAACATGAGAATATCTACACAGCCATCTGTAAAAACATGGAAATATCCACACAGTCAACAGTGTAAACATGGAAATATCTACACCACCATCTGTATAAACAAGGAAATATCTATACTGCCATCTGTATACACATGGAAATATCTACTCAGCCATCAGTATAAACATGGAAATATTTACAATGCTATCTCTATAAACATGGAAATATCTACACCACTATCTCTATGAACATTCAAACATCTACACCACTATCTCTATAAACATGGAACTATCTACACCGCCATCTCTATAAACATGAAAATATCTACACTGCCATCTTCATAATCATGGAGTTAACTACTCCGCCATCTGTATAAACATGGAAATATCTACACCGCCATCTGAATAAACAAGGAAATATCTACACTGCCATCTGTATAAAGATGTAAATATCTACACCGCACTCTGTATAAAAGTGGAAACATCTACACCGCTAACTGTATAAACATGGAAATATCATCACCGCTACCTGTATAAACATGGAAATATCAACAGTGCCATCTGTATAAACGTAGAAATATCTACACAGCCATCTGTATAGACATGGAAATATTTACACAGCCATCTGTATAAACATGGAAATATCTACACCGATATCTGTATAAACATGGAAATATCTACACCGCTATCTGTATAAATATGGAAATATCTACACCGCAATCTCTATACACATGAAAATCTACACAGCTATATGTATAAACATGGAAATATCTACTCCGCTATCTCTATAAACATGGAAATCTCTACACCGCCGTCTGTAAAGACATGGAAATATCTACACAGCCATCTGTATAAACATGGAAATATGTACACCAACATCTTTATCAACATGGAAATATCTACACTGCCATCTGTATACACATGGAAATATCTACACCGCTATCTCTATAAACTTGGAAATATATACACCGCTATCTCCAAAAACATGGAAATACCTACATTGCTGTCTGTATAAACATGGAAATATCTACAATGACCTCTCTATAAACAACAAGATATCTACACTGCCATCTCCGTAAACATGGAGCTATGTACACCGCCATCTGTATAAACATGGAAATATCTACACCGCCATCTGCATAAACATGGACATATCTACACTGCCATCTGTATAAACATGTAAATATCTCCACTGCTATCTGTATAAACATGGAAATATGTACACCGCTATCTGTATAAACACGGAAATATCTACACCACTATCTCTATAAACATGGAAATATCTACAACATCATCTGTAAAAACATGCAAATATCTACACTGCTATCTCTATAAACATGGAAATATCTACTCCGCCATCTGTAAAAACATGGAAATCTCTACAAAGTCATCTGTGTAAACATGCCAATATCTACACAACCATTTGTATATACATGGGAATATCTACAATGCCATCTGTATTCACATGGAAATACCTACACAGTCATCTGTATAAACATGGAAATATCTACACCGCTATCACTATAAACATGAGAATATCTACACCGCCATCTGTAAAAACATGGAAATATCCACACAGTCAACAGTGTAAACATGGAAATATCTACACCACCATCTGTATAAACAAGGAAATATCTATACTGCCATCTGTATACACATGGAAATATCTACTCAGCCATCAGTATAAACATGGAAATATTTACAATGCTATCTCTATAAACATGGAAATATCTACACCACTATCTCTATGAACATTCAAACATCTACACCACTATCTCTATAAACATGGAACTATCTACACCGCCATCTCTATAAACATGAAAATATCTACACTGCCATCTTCATAATCATGGAGCTAACTACTCCGCCATCTGTATAAACATGGAAATATCTACACCGCCATCTGAATAAACAAGGAAATATCTACACTGCCATCTGTATAAAGATGTAAATATCTACACCGCACTCTGTATAAAAGTGGAAACATCTACACCGCTAACTGTATAAACATGGAAATATCATCACCGCTACCTGTATAAACATGGAAATATCAACAGTGCCATCTGTATAAACGTAGAAATATCTACACAGCCATCTGTATAGACATGGAAATATTTACACAGCCATCTGTATAAACATGGAAATATCTACACCGATATCTGTATAAACATGGAAATATCTACACCGCTATCTGTATAAATATGGAAATATCTACACCGCAATCTCTATACACATGAAAATCTACACAGCTATATGTATAAACATGGAAATATCTACTCCGCTATCTCTATAAACATGGAAATCTCTACACCGCCGTCTGTAAAGACATGGAAATATCTACACAGCCATCTGTATAAACATGGAAATATGTACACCAACATCTTTATCAACATGGAAATATCTACACTGCCATCTGTATACACATGGAAATATCTACACCGCTATCTCTATAAACTTGGAAATATATACACCGCTATCTCCAAAAACATGGAAATACCTACATTGCTGTCTGTATAAACATGGAAATATCTACACTGACCTCTCTATAAACAACAAGATATCTACACTGCCATCTCCGTAAACATGGAGCTATGTACACCGCCATCTGTATAAACATGGAAATATCTACACCGCCATCTGCATAAACATGGACATATCTACACTGCCATCTGTATAAACATGTAAATATCTCCACTGCTATCTGTATAAACATGGAAATATGTACACCGCTATCTGTATAAACATGGAAATATCTACACCACTATCTCTATAAACATGGAAATATCTACAACATCATCTGTAAAAACATGCAAATATCTACACTGCTATCTCTATAAACATGGAAATATCTACTCCGCCATCTGTAAAAACATGGAAATCTCTACAAAGTCATCTGTGTAAACATGCCAATATCTACACAACCATTTGTATATACATGGGAATATCTACAATGCCATCTGTATTCACATGGAAATAACTACACAGCCATATGTATAAACATGGAAATATCTACACCGCTATCTCTAAAAACATGGAAATACCTACACTGCTATCTCTATAAACATGGAAATATCTACACCGCTATCTCTATAAACGTGGAAATATCTACACCGCCCTCTCTATAAACATGAAAATAACTACACTGCCATCTCCACAAACATGGAAATATCTACACCGCCATCTGTATAAACATGGAAATATCTACACTACCATCTGTATAAAGATATAAATTTCTACACCACGAGCTGTATAAACATGGAAATATCTACACCAATATCTGTATAAACATGGAAATACCAAAACTGCTATCTCTATAAATATGGAATTATCTACACTGCTATGTGTATAAACATGGAAATATCTACACCGCTATCAGTACAAACATGAAAATATCTACAGCGCTATCTGTACAAACATGGAAATATCTACACCGCTATCTCTATAAACATGGAAATATAAACACAGCCATCTCTATAAACATGGAAATATCTACACCGCCATCTACATAAACATGGAAATATCTACACCGCCAACTATATAAACATGGAAATATCTACACCGCCATCTGTATAAACATGGAAATATCTACACTGCCATCTGCAGAAAGATGGAAATATCTACACTGTGATCTGTATAAACCTGGAAACATCTACAACGCTATCTGTATAAACATGGAAATATCTGCACCACTATCTGTATAAACATGGAAATATCTACACCACTATGTCTATAAACATGGAAATATCTACACTGGCATCTGTAGAAAGATGGAAATATTGACAAGGCGATCTGTATAAACATGGAAATATCTACACCGCTACCTGTATAAACATAGAAATATCTACACCGCTATCTGTATAAACATGGAAATATCTACAGCATGATCTGTGTAAACATGGAAATACCTACACAGTCATCTGTATAAACATGGAAATATCTACACCGCTATCACTATAAACATGAGAATATCTACACCGCCATCTGTAAAAACATGGAAATATCCACACAGTCAACGGTGTAAACATGGAAATATCTACACCACCATCTGTATAAACATGGAAATATATACAATGCCATCTGTATAACCATGGAAATATGTACACAACCATATGTATAAACATAGAAATATCTACACCGCTATCTCTATAAACATGGAAATACTTACACCACTATCACTGTAAACATGGAAAAATCTACACCGCTATCTCTATAAACATGGAAATATCTACACGGCTATCTCTATAAACATGAAAATATCTACACTGCCATCTCCATAAACACGGAAATATCTACACCGCCATCTGTATAAACATGGAAATATCTACACCGCCATCTCTAAAAAGATGTAAATATCTACACCGTGACCTGTATAAACATGGAAATATCTACACATCTATCTGCATAAACATGGAAATACCAACACCGCTATCTGTATGAACGTGGAAATATCTACACCGCTGTCTCTATAAACATGGAAATGCCTACAACGCTATCTTTATAAACATGGATATATCTATACCACTAACTCTATAAACATGGAAATATATACACTGCAATCTCTATGAAAATGGAAATATCTACACTGCTATCTGTAGAAAGATGGAAATATCTACACCGTGATCTGTAAAAACATGGAAATATCTACACCCCTACCTGTATAAAATCGGAAATATCTACACCGCTATCTGTATAAACATGGAAATATCTACACCGCGATCTGTGTAAACATCGAAATATCTCCTCCGCTATCTGTATAAACATGGAAATATCTACACTGCTATCTCTATAAACATGGACATATCTACACGGCAATCCATATAAACATGGAAATATCTACAAAGCCATCTGTATAAACATGGAGATATCTACATTGTTATCTGTATAAACATGGAAATTACTACACCGCTATCTGTATAAACATGGAAATACCTACACCGCTATCTCTATAAACGTGGAAATAACTACAACGCCATCTGTAAAAATATGGAAATATCTACACAGTCATCTCTATAAACATGGAAATATCTACACCACCATCTGTAGAAACATGGAAATATCTACACCGCTATCTCTATAAACATGGAAATACCTACACCGCTATCTCTATAAACATTCAAATATCTACACCACCATCCCTATAAACATGGAACTATCTACACCGCCATCTCTGTAAACATGGAAATATCTACACTGCCATCTGGAGAAAGATGTAAATGTCTACACCACGAGCTGTATAAAAACGGAAATAACTACACCGCAATATCTATAAACATGGAAATATCTACACCACTATCTGTATAAAGATGGAAATATCTACACCGCTATCTCTATAAACATGGAAGTATATACACCGCTATCTCTGAAAACATGGAAATACCTACAGCGCCATCTGTATAAACATGGAAATATCTACACTGCCATCTGTATAAACATGGCAATATCTCACAGCCATCTGTTTAAACACGGAAATATCTACACAGCCATCTGTATAAACATGGAAAATCTACACCCACATCTCTATAAACATGGAAATATCAACACCGCTCTCAGTAGAAATATGGAAATATCTACACTGCTATCTCTATAAACATAGAAATAAATTCACCGCTATATGTATAAACATGGAAATATCTACACCGCTAACTCTATAAATAGGGAAATATCTACACCGCCATCTGTATAAACATGGAAATATCTACAACGCCATTTGTAAAATCATGGAAATATCTCAACCGCTATCTCTATAAACATGGAAATATCTATACCGCCATCTGTAAAAACATGTAAATCTCTACAAAGTCATCTGTGTAAACATGGAAATATCTACACCACCATCTGTATAAACAAGGAAATATCTATACTGCCATCTGTATACACATGGAAATATCTACACAGCCATCAGTATAAACATGGAAATATTTACAACGCTATCTCTATAAACATGGAAATATCTACACCACTATCTCTATGAACATTCAAACATCTACACCACAATCTCTATAAACATGGAAATACCTACAACACTATCTGTGTAAACATGGAAATATCTACACAGCTGCCTGTGTAAACATGGAAATATGTACACCGCAATCTGTGTGAAGATGGAAATATCTACCCCGCAATCTGTGCAAATAAGGAAATATGTACACCTCTATCTCTGTAATCATGGAAATATCTACACCGCTATCTGTATAAACATGGGAATATCTACTCCGCTATCTGTATAAATATGGAAATATCTACACTGATATCTCTATAAACATGGAAATGTCTACACCGCTATCTGTATAAATATGGTAATAACTACATGGCTAAATCTAAAAACACGGAAATGTCTACACCGCCATCTGTATAAACATGGAAATATCTACACTGACATCTGTATACTCATGGAAGTATCTACACAGTCATTTGTGTAAACATGGACTTATCTACACGGCTATCTCTGTAAACATGGAAATAACTACACCGCTGTCTGTAAAAACATGGAAATATCTACACCGCTATCTGAATAAACATGGAAATACCTACACTGCCATCTGTATAAAGATGGAAATATCTACACCGCGAGCTTTATAAACGTGGAAATATCTACACCGCTATCTGTATAAACATGGAAACATCTACACCACTATCTCTATAAACATGGAAATTCCTAAACCGTCATCTTTATAAACATGGAAATATCTACACTGCTATCTGTAAGAACATAGAAATATCTACAATGCTATCTATATAAACAAAGAAATAGCCACACCGCTATCTGTATAAACATGGAAATATCTACACCACCATCAGAATAAATGTGGAACTATATATACCACTGTCTCTATAAACATGGAAATGTCTACACCGCTATCTGTATAAACATGAAAATATCTACACTGTGATCTGTATAAACATGGAAATATCCACACAGCCATCTCTATAAAGATTTAAAATCTACATCGCTATCTGTATAAACATGGAAGTAGCCACACCGCTATCTGTATAACATGGAAATATTTAGCCCATCATGTGTAAAAAACATGGAAATATCTACACAGTCATCTGCATAAACATGGAAATACCTACACATCCATCTGTATAAACATGGAAATATCTACACTGCCATCTGTATACACATGAAAATATCTACACAGCCATCTGTATAAACATGGAAATATCTCCACCGCTATCTATATAAACATGGAAATACGTACACCGCTATCTGAAAAACATGGAAATAACTACACCGCTATATGTATAAACATGGAAATATCTACATCCCTATCTGTAAACAAGGAAATAACTCCACCACTATCTGTATAAACATGGGAATATGTACACCGCTTTCTTTATAAACTTGGTAATATCTACACCGCTATCTGTATAAACATGGAAATATCTACACCGCTATCTCTTTAAACATGGAAATATCTACACCGCTATCTATATAAACATGGAAATATCTACACCACCATCTGTAAAAATATGGAAATATCTACACAGTCATCTGTTTAAACATGGAAATATCTACACCTCTATCTGTATAAACATGTAAATATCTACACTGCCCTCTGTATACACATGGAAATATCTACACAGCCATCTGTAAGAACTTGGCAATATCTACACCGCTATCTCTATAAACATTGAAATTCCTACACCGCTATCTGTATAAACATGGAAATATCTTCACCGCTATGTGTATAAACATGGAAATATCTACATCGCCATCAGTATAAACTTGGAAATATCTATACGTCCATCTGTATAAACATGGAAATATCTTCACCGCTATCTGTATAGAGATGGAAATATCCACACCGCTATCTGTATGAACATGGAAATATCGACACCGCTATCCGTATAAACATGGAAATTCCTAAACCGTCATCTTTATAAACATGGAAATATCTCCACTGCTATCTGTAAGAACATAGAAATATCTACACTGCTATCTATATAAACATGGAAATAGCCACACCGCTATCTGTATAAACATGGAAATATCTACACCACCATCAGAATAAACATGGAATTATCTTCACGGCTATCTCTATAAATATGGAAATATCTGCACAGCTATCTCTATAAACATGGAAATATCTACACCGCCATGTATATAAACACGGAAACATGTACACAGTCATCTGTATACACATGGAAATACCGACACCGCTATCTGTTTAAACATGGAAATATCTACACCGCTATCTGTATAAACATGGAAATATCTACACCGCTATCTGTATAAATGTGGAACTATATATACCACTGTCTCTTTAAACATGGAAATATCTTCACCGCTATCTGTATAAACATGGAAATATCTACACCACCGTCTGTAAAAATATGGAAATATCTACACAGTAATCTGTTTAAACATGGAAATATCTACACCTCCATCTGTATAAACATGTAAATATCTACATTGCCCTCTGTATACACATGGAAATATCTACACAGCCATCTGTAGGAACTTGGCAATATCTACACAGCTATCTCTATAAACATTGAAATGCCTACACCGCTATCGGTATAAACATGGAAATATCTTCACCGCTATGTGTATAAACATGGAAATATCTACGTCGCCATCAGTATGAACTTGGAAATATCTATACGGCCATCTGTATAAACATGGAAATATCTTCACCGCTATCTGTACAGAGATGGAAATATCTACACCGCTATCTGTATAAAACTGGAAATATGTACACTGCTATCCCTATAAACATGGAAATATCCACAGTGCTATCTGTATAAACATGGAAATATCTACACGGTAATTTGTATAAACATGGAAATATCTACACCGCTATCTGTATAAACATGGAAATATCCACACCGCTATCTGTATGAACATGGAAATATCGACACCGCTATCCGTATAAACATGGATATATCTACACTATCTGTATAAATATGGAAATAACTACCCCGCTATCTCTATAAATGTGGAAATATATACACCGCTATCTGTATAAACATGGAAACAACCACACCGCTATCTCTATAAACATGGAAATATCTACACCGCCATCTGTATAAACTTGGAAATATCTACACCACCTTCTGTATAAACATGGAATTATCTCCACCGCCATCTGTAAAAACATGGCAATATCTACAACGCTATCTCTACAATCATGGAAATACCTACATCGCTATCTTTATAAACATGGAAATATCTACACCGCTCTGAGTATAAATATGGAAATAGTTACACCGCCATCTGTATAATCTTGGAAATAACTTCACCGCCATCTGTATAAACATGGAAATATGTCCACTGCTATCTGTATAAACATGGAAATAACTACACCGCTATAAGTATAAACATGGAAATATCTACACTGCTATCTGTATAAACATGGAAATCTTTACACCGCTATCTGTATAAACATGGAAATATCTTCACTTCTATCTGTATAAACATGGAAATATCTACACCGCCATCTTTATAAACATGGAAATAGCCACACTGCTATCTGTATAAACATGGAAATATCTCCACCACTATCTGTAAACATGGAAATATCTACACTGCTATCTCTATAAAAATGGAAATGACTACACTGCTATCTGTATAAACGTGGAAATATCTACACTGCTATCTGTATAAACATGGAAATATCTACATCGCTATCTCTATAAACTTGGAAATATCTACACCGCTATCTGTATAAACTTGGAAATATTTACATTGTTATCTGTATAAACATGGAAATATCTGCACCGCTATCCCTACAAACATGGAAATATCTCCACCGCTATCTCTATAAACTTGGAAATATCTACACCGCTATCCTTATAAACACGGAAATCTCAACACTGCTATTTGTATAAACATGGAAATATCTACACTGCCATCTGTATAAACATGGAAATTGCCTCCCCGCTATCTGTATAAACATGGAAGTATCTACTATGCTATCTCTATAGACATGGAAATAGCAACATCGCTATCTGTGTAAACATGCAAATATCTACCACGCTATCTGTATAAAAATGGAAATATCTACACCGTTATCTACATAAACTTGGAAATATCTACACCGCCATCTCTATAAACATGGAAATATCTCCACCGCTATCCGTATAAACATTGAAATATCTACATCGCTATCTGTATCAACATGGAAATATCTACATCGTCCTCTGTATAAACATGGAAATATCTCCACCGCTATCTCTATAATCATGGAAATATCTCCAATGCTATCTGTATAAACTTGGAAATACCTACACCGCTATCTTTATAAACATGGATATATCTACACTGCTATCTGTATAAACCTGGAAATATCTACACTGCCATCTGTATAAACATGGAATTATCTCAACCGCCATCTGTATAAACATGGAAATATCCACATTGCTATCTCTATAAACATGGAAATACCTACACCGCTATCTGTATAAACATGGAAATATCTACACCGCTATCTGTATAGACATGGAAATACCTACATCGTTATCTGTACAAACATGGAAATATCTGCACCGCTATCTCTACAAACATGGAAATATCTCCACCGCTATCTCTATAAACTTGGAAATATCTACACCGCTATCTTTATAAACACGGAAATATCTACACTGCTATTTGTATAAACATGGAAATATCTACACGCCATCTGTATAAACATGGAAATTGCCACCCCGCTATCTGTATAAACATGGAAATATCTACTATGCTATCTCTATAAACATGGAAATAGCTACATCTCTATCTGTGTAAACATGCAAATATCTACACCGCTATCTGTATAAAAATGGAAATATCTACACCGCTATCTACATAAACTTGGAAATATCTACATCGCTATCTGTATAAACATGGAAATATCTCCACCGCTATATCTATAAACATGGAAATATCTACACCGCTATCTGTATAAACATGGAAATATCTACACCGCTATCTGTATAAACATGGAAATATCTACACCGCTATCAGTATAAACATGGAAATATCTAAACCGCTATCTCTATAAACTTGGAAATATCTACACCGCTATCTGTATAAACATGGAAATATTTACATCGTTATCTGTATAAACATGGAAATATCTGCACCGCTATCTCTACAAACATGGAAATATCTACACCGCTATCTCTATAAACTTGGAAATATCTACACCGCTATCCTTATAAACACGGAAATATCTACACTGCTATTTGTATAAACATGGAAATATCTACACTGCCATCAGTATAGACATGGAAATTGCCACCCCGCTATCTGTATAAACATGGAAATATCTACTATGCTATCTCTATAAACATGGAAAGAGCTACATCGCTATCTGTGTAAACATGCAAATATCTACACCGCTATCTGTATAAAAATTGAAATATCTACACCGCTATCTACATAAACTTGGAAATATCTACACCGCCATCTCCATAAATATGGAAATATCTCCACCGCTATCTGTATAAACATTGAAATATCTACATCGCTATCTGTATCAACATGGAAATATCTACATCGTCCTCTGTATAAACATGGAAATATCTCCACCGCTATCTCTATAATCATGGAAATATCTCCACTGCTATCTCTATAAACTTGGAAATACCTACACCGCTATCTTTATAAAGATGGAAATATCTACACCGCTATTTGTATAAACATGGATATATCTTCACTGCCATCTGTATAAACATGGAAATAGCCACCCCGCTATCTGTATAAACATGGAAATATCTACACTGACATCTGAATAAATATACAAATATCTACACCGCAATCTGTATAAATATGGAAATATGTACACACTATCTCAATAAACATGGAAATATCTACACCGTTATCCATATAAACATGGAAATATCTCCACCGCTATCTCTATAAACATGGAAAATCACCACTGCTATCTGTATAAACATGAAAATATCTAAACCGCTATCTTTATAAACATGGAAATATCTACACCACAATCTCTATAAACATGGAAATACCTACAACACTATCTGTGTAAACATGGAAATATCTACACAGCTGCCTGTGTAAACATGGAAATATGTACACCGCAATCTGTGTGAAGATGGAAATATCTACCCCGCAATCTGTGCAAATAAGGAAATACCTACACCTCTATCTCTGTAATCATGGAAATATCTATACCGCTATCTGTATAAACATGGGAATACCTACTCCGCTATCTGTATAAATATGGAAATATCTACACTGATATCTCTATAAACATGGAAATGTCTACACCGCTATCTGTATAAACATGGTAATATCTACATGGCTATCTCTAAAAACACGGAAATGTCTACACCGCCATCTGTATAAACATGGAAATATCTACACTAACATCTGTATACTCATGGAAGTATCTACACAGTCATTTGTGTAAACATGGACTTATCTACACGGCTATCTCTGTAAACATGGAAATAACTACACCGCTATGTGTAAAAACATGGAAATAACTACACTGCTATCTGAATAAACATGGAAATACCTACACTGCCATCAGTATAAAGATGGAAATATCTACACCGCGAGCTTTATAAACATGGAAATATCTACACCGCTATCTGTATAAACATGGAAACATCTACACCACTATCTCTATAAACATGGAAATTCCTAAACCGTCATCTTTATAAACATGGAAATATCTACAGTGATATCTGTAAGAACATAGAAATATCTACACTGCTATCTATATAAACAAGGAAATAGCCGCACCGCTATCTGTATAAACATGGAAATATCTACACCACCATCTGAATAAACATGGAATTATCTACACGGCTGTCTCTATAAATATGGAAATATCTGCACCGCTATCTCTATGAACATGGAAATATCTGCACCACCATCTGTATAAACACGGAAACATGTTCACAGTCATGTGTATACACATGGAAATACCTAAACCGCTATCTGTTTAAACATGGAAATATCTACACCGCTATCTGTATAAACATGGAAATATCTACACCGCTATCTGTATAAATATGGAAATATATACACCACTGTCTCTATAAACATGGAAATGTCTGCACCGCTATCTGTATAAACATGGAAATATCTACACTGTGATCTGTATAAACATGGAAATATCCACACACCCATCTCTATAAAGATTGAAAATCTACATCGCTATCTGTATAAACATGGAAGTAGCCACACCGCTATCTGTATAACATGGAAATATTTAGCCCGCCATGTGTAAAAAACATGGAAATATCTACACAGTCATCTGCATAAACATGGAAATACCTACACCTCCATCAGTATTAACATGGAAATATCTACACTGCCATCTGTATACACATGAAAATATCTACACAGCCATCTGTATAGACATGGAAATATCTGTAGCGATATCTCTATAAACATGGAAATATGTACACCGCTATCTGTATAAACATGGAAATAACTACACCGCTATCTGTATAAACATGGAAATATCTACATCGCTATCTGTATAAACATGGAAATATCTCCACCGCTATCTGTATAAACATGGGAATATGTACACCGCTTTCTTTATAAACTTGGGAATATCTACACCGCTATCTGTATAAACACGGAAATATCTACACCGCTATCGCTTTAAACATGGAAATATCTACACCGCTATCTGTATAAACATGGAAATATCTACACCACAATCTGTAAAAATATGCAAATATCTACACAGTCATCTGTTTAAACATGGAAATATCTACACCTCCATCTGTATAAACATGTAAATATCTACAATGCCCTCTGTATACACATGGAAATATCTACACAGCCATCTGTAAGAACATGGAAATATCTACACCGCTATCTCTATAAACATTGAAATACCTACACCGATATCTGTATAAACATGGAAATAACTGCACCGCTATGTGTATAAACATGGAAATATCTACATCGCCATCAGTATAAACTTGGAAATATCTATACGGCCATCTGTATAAACATGGAAATATCTTCACCGCTATCTCTATGGAGATGGAAATATCTACACCGCTACCTGTATAAACCTGGAAATATGTACACTGCTACCCGTATAAACATGGAAATACCCACACTGATATCTGTATAAACATGGAAATATCTACACGGCAGTTTGTATAAACATGGAAATATCTTCACCGCTATCTGTATAAACATGGAAATATCTACACAACCATCTCTATAATCATGGAAATATCTACATCGCTATCTGTATAAACATGGATATATCTGCACAGCCATCTGTATAAACATAGAAATATCTACACTGCCATCTGTATAAACATGGATATACATACACAGTCATCTGTAAAAACATGGAAATATCTACACCACTAACTGTACAAAGTTGGAAATACCTACACCGCTATCTGTGTAAAGTTGGAAATATCTACACCGCTATCTGTATAAACATGGAAATATCTACACCGGTATCTGTATAAACAGGAAATCTCTCCACAGCTATCTGTATAAGCATGGAAATATCTACACCGCCATCTCTATAAACACGGAAATATCTCCACCGCTACCTGTATAATCATGGAAATATCTACATTGCTATCTGTGCAAATTTGGAAATATCTACACTTCTATCTCTGTAAACATGGAAATAACTACACTGCTATCTGTATAAACATGGAAACACCTACACCGCTTTCTGAATAAACACGGAAATGTCTACACCGCTATCTGTATAAACATGGAAATATCTACATGGATATTTCTATAAATATGGATATATCTACACTGCCATCTGTATAAACATGGAAATACCTACACAGTCATCTGTACAAACATGGAAACATCCACACCAATATCTGTGTTAACATGGAAATACCTACATTGCCATCTGTATAAACATGGAATTATCTCCACCTCCATCTGTATAAACATGGAAATATCTACAATGCTATCTCTATAAACATGGAAATAGCTACACCGCTATCTGTATAAACATGGAAATATCTACACCGCTATCTGTATATACATGGAAATACCTACAGTGTCATCTGTATTAACATGGAAATACCTAAACCACTATCTGCATAAACTTGGAAATATCTACACTGCCATCTGTATAAACTTGGAAATATCCTCACAGCCATCTCTATAAGCATGGAAATATCTTCACCGATATCTCTATAAACATGGAAATAACTACATCGCTATTTGTGTAAACATGCAAATATCTACACCGCTATCTGTAGAAACATAGAAATATCTACACTGCTATCTGTATAAACATAGAAATGTCTACAACGCTATCTGTATAAATATGGAAATATATACACTGCTATCACTATAAACATGGAAATATCTACACCACTATCTTCATAAACATGGAAATATCTACATGGATATTTCTAAAATATGGAAATGTCTACACCGCCATCTGTATAAACATGGAAATGCCTACACAGTCATCTGTATAAACATGGAAATATCCACACCACTATATGTATGAACATGGAAATATCTACACTGCCATCTGTATAAACATGGAAATATCTACACAGCCATGTCTATAAACATGGAAATGTCTACACCGCCATTAGTAAAAATATGGAAATATCTAAACAGTCATGTGCATAAACATGGAAATATCTACTCCTCCATCTGTATAAACATGGAAATATCTTCACTGCCATCTGTACACACATGAGAATACGTATACAGCCATCTGTATAAACATGGAAATATCTACACTGCTATCTCTATAAGCATGGAAATACCTACACCGCTACATGTATAAACATGGAAATATCTACACTGCTAACTGTATAAACATGGAAATACCTACACCGCTATCTGTATATACATGGAAATACCTACACAGTCATCTATACAAACATTGAAATACCTAAACCACTATCGGTATAAACGTGGAAATATCTACACTGCCATCTGTATAAACATGTAAATATCTACACTGCTATCTCTGTAAACATGCAAATACCTACACCGCTATCTGTATAAACATGGAAATATCTTCACTGCTATCTGTATAAACATGGAAATATCTACACTGCCTTCTGTATAAACATGGAAATATCTTCACTGCTATCTCTATAAACATGGAAATAGCTACACCGCTATCTCTATAAACATGGAAATAACTACACCTTTTTCTGTATAAACATGGAAATATCTACACCGCTATCAGCTTAAACATGGTAATACCTACAGTGCCATCTGTATACAGATGGAAATATCTACACCGCGAGCTGTATAAACATGGAAATATCTACACCGCTATCTATATAAACATGGACATAACCACACCACTATCTCTATAAACATGGAAATATCTACACCGCTATCTGTATAAACATGGAAATATCTACACAGCAATCTCTATAAACATAGAAATATCTACACCACCATCTCTAGAAACATGGAAATATCTGTACTGCCATCTCAATAAACATAGGAATATCTACACTGCCATCTGGAGAAACATGGAAATACCTACCCCGTCATCTGTAAAAACATGGAAATATCTACACCAATATCTGTGTAAACATGGAGGTATCTACACCGCAATCTGTGTAAATATGGAAATATCTTCACAGCTATCTGTGTGAAGATGGAAATATCTACACCACAATCTGTGCAAAGATGGAAATATCTACACCGCTATCTGTGTAAATTTGGAAATATCTGCCCCGCCGTCTGAATATACATGGAAATATCCACACCGCTAACACTATAAACATGGAAATATCTACACCGCTATCTCTATAAAGAAGAAATATCTCCAAGGATATCTGTATAAACATGGAAATATCTACACCGCTATCTGTATAAACATGGAAATATCTACACCGCTATCTCTAAAAACATAGAAATATCTACATCGATATCTGTGTAAACATGCAAATATCTACACCGCTATCTGTATAAACATGGAAATATCTACACCGCTATCTAAATAAACTAGGAAATATCTACACCGCCATCTCTATAAACATGGAAATATCTCCTACGCTATCTGTATATACATAGAAATATCTACACAGCTATCTGTGTAAATATGGAAATATCTACACCTCTACCTCTGTAAACATGGAAATCTCTACACCGCTATCTGTATAAACATGGAAATATCTCCACCACGGTCTGTATAAACATGGATATATCTACAACGCTATCTGTGTAAACATGGAAACATCTACTCTGATATCTGTATAAACATGGAAATATCTACACCGCTATCTCAATAAACATGGAAATAACTACATCGCTATCTGTGTAAACATGCAAATATCTACACCGCTATCTTTATGAACATGGAAATATCTACATGGATATTTCTATAAATATGGAAATATCTACACCGCTATCTGTAAAAACATGGAAATGTCTACACTGCTATCTGTATATAAATGGAAATATCTACACGGCCTTCTGTATAAACATGGAAATATCTTCACAGCTATCTCTATAAACATGGAAAGAGCTACAGCGCTATCTGTATAAACATGGAAATAGCTACAGCGCTATCTGTATAAACATGGAAATATCAACACTGATATCTGTATAAACATGGAAATATCTACACTGCCTTCTGTATAAACCTGGAATTATCTCCACCGCCATCTTTATAAACATGGAAATATCTACACTGCTATCTCTATAAACATGGAAATACCTACACCGCTATCTGTATAAACATTTAAATGTCTACACCGCTATCTGTATATACATGGAAATACCAACACAGTCATCTGTATAAACATGGAAATACCTAAACTACTATCTGTATAAACGTGGAAATATCTACACTGCCATCTGTATAAACATGGATATATCCTCACAGCCATCTCTATAAACATGGAAATATCTACACCGCTATCTCTATAAACATGGAAATAGCCACAACGCTATCTGTATAAACATGGAAATATTTACACCTCCATCTGTATAAACATGGAAATATCTAAACTGCCATCTGTATACACATGGAAATATCTACACAGCCATCTGTATAAACATGGAAATGTCTACACTGCCATCTGTATAAACATAGAATTATCTCCACCGCCATCTGTATAAACATGGAAATATCCACCCTGCTATCTCTATAAACATGGAAATATCTTCACCGCTATCTGTATCAACATGGAAATATCTACACCGCTATCTGTATATACATGGAAATCTCTACACAGTATAAACATGGAAATACCAAAACCACTATCTGTATAAACGTGGAAATATCTACACTGCCATCTGTGTAAACATGGAAATAGCCTCACAGCCATCTCTATAAACATGTAAATATCTACACCCCTATCTCTATAAACATGGAAATAACTACATCGCTATCTGTGTAAACATGCAAATATCTATACCGCTATCTGTATAAACAAGGAAATATCTACACCGCAATCTACATAATCTTGGAAATATCTACACTGCCATCTCTGTAAACATGGTAATATCTCCACCGCTTTCTGTATAATCATGGAAATATCTACACAGCTATCAGTGCAAATATGGAAATATCTACACCTCAATCTCTGTAAACATGGAAATATCTACACCGCTATCTGTATAAACATGGAAATACCTACACCACGATCTGTATAAACATGGATATATCTACACCGCAATCTGTATAAACATGGAAATATCTACACCGCAATCTGTATAAACATGGAAATACCTACACAGTCATCTGTATAAACATGGAAATATCCTCACCACTATCTGTATAAGCATGGAAATATCTACACTGCCATCTGTATAAACATGGAAATATCTACACAGCCATCTCTATAAACATGGAAATTTCTACACTGCCATTTGTAAAAATATGGAAATATCTAAACAGTCATGTGCATAAACATGGAAATATCTACACCTCCATCTGTATAAACATGGAAATATCTACACTGACATCTGTATACACCTGGAAATGTCTACACAGCCATCTGTATAAACATGGAAATATCTAAGCTGCTATCTCTATAAACATGGAAATACCTACCCTGCTATCTCTATAAACATGGAAATATCTACACCGCTATCTGTATACACATGGAAATATCTACACAGCCATCTGTATAAACATGGAAATATCTACACTGCTATCTCTATAAACATGGAAATACCTACAATGCTATCTGTATAAACATGGAAATACCTACACCTCCTTCTGTATAAACATGGAAATATCTACACTGCCATCTGTATACAAATGGAAATATCTACACAGCCATCTGTATAAACATAGAAATATCTACAATGCTATATCTATAAACATGGAAATACCTACACCGCTATCTGTATAAACATGGAAATATATACATTGCTATCTGTATAAACATGGAAATATCTACACTGCCTTATGTATAAACATGGAAATATCTTCACTTCTATCTCTATAAACATGGAAATAGCTACACCGCTATCTGTATAAACATGGAAATATCTACACTGCTATCTGTATAAACATGGAAATATCAACACTGCCTTCTGTAAAAACATGGAATTATCTCCACCGCCGCCTTTATAAACATGGAAATATCTACACTGCTATCTCTATAAACATGGTAATACCTACACCGCTATCTGTATAAACATGGAAATATCTACACGGCTATCTGTATATACATGGAAATACCTACACAGTCGTCTGTATAAACATGGAAATACATAAACCACTATCTGTATAAACGTGGAAATATCTACACTGCCATCTGTATAAACATGGAAATGTCCTCACAGCCATCTCTATAAACATGGAAATATCTACACTGCTATCTCTATAAACATGGAAATAGCCACTCCGCTATCTGTATAAACATGGAATTATTTACACCTCCATCTGTATAAACATGGAAATATCTAAACTGCCATCTGTATACACATGGAAATATCTACACCTCCATCTGTATAAACATGGAAATATCTACATTGCCATCTGTATACACATGGAAATATCAACACAGCCATCTGTATAAACATGGGAATATCTACACAGCTATCTGTATAAACATGGAAATACCTACACCGCTATCTGTATAAACATGGAAATATCGACACCGCTATCTGTATAAACACGGAAATATCTCCACCGCTATCAGTATAAACATGGAAATATAAACACCGCTATCTGTATACTTGCAAATATCTCCAACGCTATCTGTATAAACATGGAAATATCTACACCGCCATCTGAATAAACATGGAAATATCTACAGGGTTGTCTGTATAAATATGGAAAAACCTACACCGCAATCTCTATAAACATGGAATATCTACAACGCTATCTGTATAAGCATGGAAATATCTACATGGTTATCTCTATAATCGTGGAAATACCTACACCGCCAGCTGTATAAATATGGAAATACCTACACTGCTATCTCTATAGACATAGAAATGTCTACACCGCTATCTGTATAAACATGGAAATAAATACATGGCTATCATTATAAACATGGAAATATCTACACCGCCATCTCTAAAAACATGGAAATACCTACACAGTCATCTGTATAAACATGGAAATAGCCACACCGATATCTATATAAACATGGAAATATCCACATCACCATCTGTAAAAACATGGAAATATCTACACAGTCATCTGTATAAACATGGAAATACCTACACCTCCATCTGTGTAAACATGGAAATATCTACACTGCCATCTGTATACACATGGAAATATCCACACAGCCATCTGTATAAACATGGAAATATCTCCACCGCAATCAGTATAAACATGGAAATATCTACACCGCTATCTGTATAAACACGGAAATATCTACAATGCTATCTGCAGGAACATGGAAATATCTACACTGCCGTCTCTATAAACTTGGAAATAGCCACACCGCTATCTGTAGAAACATGGAAGTATCTACACCGCCAGCTGAATAAATATGGTAATATCTACACAGCTATCTGTATAAACATGGAAATATCTACACAGCCATCTGTATATACATGTAAATATCTACATCGGTATCTGTAAAAACATGGAAATAGCCACACCGCTATCTGTATAAACATGGAAATATCTACAACACCATCTGTAAAAACATGGAAATATCTATACATTCATCTATATAAACATGGAAATATCTACACCTCCATCTATATAAACATGGAAATATCTACACTGCTATCTGTATAAAAATGGAGATATCTACACCGCTATCTGCATAAACTTGGAAATATCTACACCGCTATCTGTACCAATTTGGATATATCTACACCGCTATCTCTATAAATATGGAAATACCTACACCACCACCTATATAAACTTGGAAATATGTACACCGCTATCTGTATAAACATGGAAATATCTACACCAATCTTTGTATAAACTTGGAAATATCTACACCGCTATCTGTATATACATGGAAATATCTACACCGCCATCTGTATAAACTTGGAAATAACTACATCGCTATCTGTATAAACATGGAAATAACCACACCGCTATCTGTATAAACATGGAAATATCTACACTGCCCTCTGCATAAACGTGGAACTATCTACACAGCCATCCCTATAAACATGGAAATATCTACACCACTATCTGTATAAACATGGAAATAGCCACACCGATATCTGTATAAACATGGAAATATCAACACCGCCATCTGTAAAAACATGGAAATATCTACACAGTCATCTGTATGAACATGGAAATATCTACACCTCCATCTGTATAAACATGGAATTATCTACACTGCCCTTTGTGTACACATGGAAATATCTACAAAGCCATCTGTACAAACATGGAAATATCTACACCACTATCTCTATAAACATGGAAATAGCTACACCGCTATCAGTATAAACATGGAAATATCTACACCGCCATCTGTATAAACTTGGAAATATCTACACAGCCATCTGTATAAACATGGAAATATCTCCACCACTATCTGTATAAAAATGGAAATATCTCCACCGCTGTCTGTATAAACATGGAAATATGTACACAGCTATCTGTATAAACATGGAAATACCTACACCGCTATCTGTATAAAAATGGAAATATCTACACCCCTATCTGTATGAACATGGAAATATCTACATCGCTATCTCTATAAACATGGAAATATCTACATTGACATCTGTATAAACACGGAAATAGCCACAGCGCTATCTGCGTAAACATTGAAATATCTACACCGCTATCTGTATAAACATGGAAATATCTCCACCGCTATCCTTATAAACTCGGAAACATCTGCATCGCTATATGTATACACATGGAAATATCTACACTGCCATCTGAATACACATGGAAATACCTACACAACCATCTGTATAAACATGGAAATATCTACACCGCTATCTGTATAAACTTGAAATTTCTACACCACTAACTGTATAAATGTGGATATATCTACACTGCTATCTCTATAAACTTGGAAATAACTACACTGCTATCTGTATAAACATGGAAATATCTACACTGCTATTTGTATAAACATGGAAATATCTACACCTCCATCTGTATAAACATGGAAATATCTACACTGCCATCTGTATACAGATGGAAATACCTTCACATCCATCTGTGTAAACATGGAAATAGCTACACCGCTATCTCTATAAACATGGAAATATCTACACCGCCATCTGTATAAACATGGAAATACCTACACAGTCATCTCAATAAACATGGAAATATCTACATCGCTATCTGAATAAACGTGGAAATAGCCACACATCGATCTGTATAAACATGGAAATATTTACACCACCATCTGTAAAAACATGGAAATATCTACACAGTTATCTGTATAAACATGGAAATATCTACACCTTCGTCTGTATAAACATGGAAATATCTACACCGCTATGTGTATAAACATGGAAATATCTACACCGCTATCTGTATAAACATGGAAACATCTACACCACCATCCCTATAAACATGGAAATATCTCCACCGCTATCTGTATGAACATGGAAATATCTCCTCCGCTATCTGTATAAACATGGAAATATCTACACTGCTATATGTATAAACATGGAAATTTGTACACCGCTATCTCTATAAACATGGAAATATCTACACCGCTATCTGTATAAACATGGAAATATCTACACCGCTATCTGTATAAACATGGAAATGTCTACATCGCTATCTGTATAACCACGGAAATAACTACACTGCCATCTGTATAAACATGGAAATAGCCACACCGCTATCTGTAGAAACATGGAAATAGCTACACAACCATCTGAATAAACATGGAAATATCTACACGGCTATCTGTATAAAGATGGAAATATCTACATCGCTAGCTCTATTAAAATGGAAATATCTACACAGCTATCCAAATAAACGTGGAAATATCTACAGTGCCATCTGCATAAACATGGAAATATATACACAGTCTTCTGTATAACCATGGAAATATCTACACTTCTTTCTGTATGAACTTGGAAATATCTACACCGCAATCTGTATAAACATAGAAATATCTACACCGCTATCTGTATAAACATGGAAATATCTACACCGCTATCTGTATAAATATGGAAATATATACACCACTGTCTCTATAAACATGGAAATGTCTGCACCGCTATCTGTATAAACATGGAAATATCTACACTGTGATCTGTATAAACATGGAAATATCCACACACCCATCTCTATAAAGATTGAAAATCTACATCGCTATCTGTATAAACATGGAAGTAGCCACACCGCTATCTGTATAACATGGAAATATTTAGCCCGCCATGTGTAAAAAACATGGAAATATCTACACAGTCATCTGCATAAACATGGAAATACCTACACCTCCATCAGTATTAACATGGAAATATCTACACTGCCATCTGTATACACATGAAAATATCTACACAGCCATCTGTATAGACATGGAAATATCTGTAGCGATATCTCTATAAACATGGAAATATGTACACCGCTATCTGTATAAACATGGAAATAACTACACCGCTATCTGTATAAACATGGAAATATCTACATCGCTATCTGTATAAACATGGAAATATCTCCACCGCTATCTGTATAAACATGGGAATATGTACACCGCTTTCTTTATAAACTTGGGAATATCTACACCGCTATCTGTATAAACACGGAAATATCTACACCGCTATCGCTTTAAACATGGAAATATCTACACCGCTATCTGTATAAACATGGAAATATCTACACCACAATCTGTAAAAATATGCAAATATCTACACAGTCATCTGTTTAAACATGGAAATATCTACACCTCCATCTGTATAAACATGTAAATATCTACAATGCCCTCTGTATACACATGGAAATATCTACACAGCCATCTGTAAGAACATGGAAATATCTACACCGCTATCTCTATAAACATTGAAATACCTACACCGATATCTGAATAAACATGGAAATCACTACACCGCTATGTGTATAAACATGGAAATATCTACATCGCCATCAGTATAAACTTGGAAATATCTATACGGCCATCTGTATAAACATGGAAATATCTTCACCGCTATCTCTATGGAGATGGAAATATCTACACCGCTACCTGTATAAACCTGGAAATATGTACACTGCTACCCGTATAAACATGGAAATACCCACACTGATATCTGTATAAACATGGAAATATCTACACGGCAGTTTGTATAAACATGGAAATATCTACACCGCTATCTGTATAAACATGGAAATATCTACACAACCATCTCTATAATCATGGAAATATCTACATCGCTATCTGTATAAACATGGATATATCTGCACAGCCATCTGTATAAACATAGAAATATCTACACTGCCATCTGTATAAACATGGATATACATACACAGTCATCTGTAAAAACATGGAAATATCTACACCACTAACTGTACAAAGTTGGAAATACCTACACCGCTATCTGTGTAAAGTTGGAAATATCTACACCGCTATCTGTATAAACATGGAAATATCTACACCGGTATCTGTATAAACAGGAAATCTCTCCACGGCTATCTGTATAAGCATGGAAATATCTACACCGCCATCTCTATAAACACGGAAATATCTCCACCGCTACCTGTATAATCATGGAAATATCTACATTGCTATCTGTGCAAATTTGGAAATATCTACACTTCTATCTCTGTAAACATGGAAATAACTACACTGCTATCTGTATAAACATGGAAACACCTACACCGCTTTCTGAATAAACACGGAAATGTCTACACCGCTATCTGTATAAACATGGAAATATCTACATGGATATTTCTATAAATATGGATATATCTACACTGCCATCTGTATAAACATGGAAATACCTACACAGTCATCTGTACAAACATGGAAACATCCACACCAATATCTGTGTTAACATGGAAATACCTACATTGCCATCTGTATAAACATGGAATTATCTCCACCGCCATCTGTATAAACATGGAAATATCTACAATGCTATCTCTATAAACATGGAAATAGCTACACCGCTATCTGTATAAACATGGAAATATCTACACCGCTATCTGTATATACATGGAAATACCTACAGAGTCATCTGTATTAACATGGAAATACCTAAACCACTATCTGCATAAACTTGGAAATATCTACACTGCCATCTGTATAAACTTGGAAATATCCTCACAGCCATCTCTATAAGCATGGAAATATCTTCACCGATATCTCTATAAACATGGAAATAACTACATCGCTATTTGTGTAAACATGCAAATATCTACACCGCTATCTGTAGAAACATAGAAATATCTACACTGCTATCTGTATAAACATAGAAATGTCTACAACGCTATCTGTATAAATATGGAAATATATACACTGCTATCACTATAAACATGGAAATATCTACACCACTATCTTCATAAACATGGAAATATCTACATGGATATTTCTAAAATATGGAAATGTCTACACCGCCATCTGTATAAACATGGAAATGCCTACACAGTCATCTGTATAAACATGGAAATATCCACACCACTATATGTATGAACATGGAAATATCTACACTGCCATCTGTATAAACATGGAAATATCTACACAGCCATGTCTATAAACATGGAAATGTCTACACCGCCATTAGTAAAAATATGGAAATATCTAAACAGTCATGTGCATAAACATGGAAATATCTACTCCTCCATCTGTATAAACATGGAAATATCTTCACTGCCATCTGTACACACATGAGAATACGTATACAGCCATCTGTATAAACATGGAAATATCTACACTGCTATCTCTATAAGCATGGAAATACCTACACCGCTACATGTATAAACATGGAAATATCTACACTGCTAACTGTATAAACATGGAAATACCTACACCGCTATCTGTATATACATGGAAATACCTACACAGTCATCTATACAAACATTGAAATACCTAAACCACTATCGGTATAAACGTGGAAATATCTACACTGCCATCTGTATAAACATGTAAATATCTACACTGCTATCTCTGTAAACATGCAAATACCTACACCGCTATCTGTATAAACATGGAAATATCTTCACTGCTATCTGTATAAACATGGAAATATCTACACTGCCTTCTGTATAAACATGGAAATATCTTCACTGCTATCTCTATAAACATGGAAATAGCTACACCGCTATCTCTATAAACATGGAAATAACTACACCTTTTTCTGTATAAACATGGAAATATCTACACCGCTATCAGCTTAAACATGGTAATACCTACAGTGCCATCTGTATACAGATGGAAATATCTACACCGCGAGCTGTATAAACATGGAAATATCTACACCGCTATCTATATAAACATGGACATAACCACACCACTATCTCTATAAACATGGAAATATCTACACCGCTATCTGTATAAACATGGAAATATCTACACAGCAATCTCTATAAACATAGAAATATCTACACCACCATCTCTAGAAACATGGAAATATCTGTACTGCCATCTCAATAAACATAGGAATATCTACACTGCCATCTGGAGAAACATGGAAATACCTACCCCGTCATCTGTAAAAACATGGAAATATCTACACCAATATCTGTGTAAACATGGAGGTATCTACACCGCAATCTGTGTAAATATGGAAATATCTTCACAGCTATCTGTGTGAAGATGGAAATATCTACACCACAATCTGTGCAAAGATGGAAATATCTACACCGCTATCTGTGTAAATTTGGAAATATCTGCCCCGCCGTCTGAATATACATGGAAATATCCACACCGCTAACACTATAAACATGGAAATATCTACACCGCTATCTCTATAAAGAAGAAATATCTCCAAGGATATCTGTATAAACATGGAAATATCTACACCGCTATCTGTATAAACATGGAAATGTCTACACCGCTATCTCTAAAAACATAGAAATATCTACATCGATATCTGTGTAAACATGCAAATATCTACACCGCTATCTGTATAAACATGGAAATATCTACACCGCTATCTAAATAAACTAGGAAATATCTACACCGCCATCTCTATAAACATGGAAATATCTCCTACGCTATCTGTATATACATAGAAATATCTACACAGCTATCTGTGTAAATATGGAAATATCTACACCTCTACCTCTGTAAACATGGAAATCTCTACACCGCTATCTGTATAAACATGGAAATATCTCCACCACGGTCTGTATAAACATGGATATATCTACAACGCTATCTGTGTAAACATGGAAACATCTACTCTGATATCTGTATAAACATGGAAATATCTACACCGCTATCTCAATAAACATGGAAATAACTACATCGCTATCTGTGTAAACATGCAAATCTCTACACCGCTATCTTTATGAACATGGAAATATCTACATGGATATTTCTATAAATATGGAAATATCTACACCGCTATCTGTAAAAACATGGAAATGTCTACACTGCTATCTGTATATAAATGGAAATATCTACACGGCCTTCTGTATAAACATGGAAATATCTTCACAGCTATCTCTATAAACATGGAAAGAGCTACAGCGCTATCTGTATAAACATGGAAATAGCTACAGCGCTATCTGTATAAACATGGAAATATCAACACTGATATCTGTATAAACATGGAAATATCTACACTGCCTTCTGTATAAACCTGGAATTATCTCCACCGCCATCTTTATAAACATGGAAATATCTACACTGCTATCTCTATAAACATGGAAATACCTACACCGCTATCTGTATAAACATTTAAATGTCTACACCGCTATCTGTATATACATGGAAATACCAACACAGTCATCTGTATAAACATGGAAATACCTAAACTACTATCTGTATAAACGTGGAAATATCTACACTGCCATCTGTATAAACATGGATATATCCTCACAGCCATCTCTATAAACATGGAAATATCTACACCGCTATCTCTATAAACATGGAAATAGCCACAACGCTATCTGTATAAACATGGAAATATTTACACCTCCATCTGTATAAACATGGAAATATCTAAACTGCCATCTGTATACACATGGAAATATCTACACAGCCATCTGTATAAACATGGAAATGTCTACACTGCCATCTGTATAAACATAGAATTATCTCCACCGCCATCTGTATAAACATGGAAATATCCACCCTGCTATCTCTATAAACATGGAAATATCTTCACCGCTATCTGTATCAACATGGAAATATCTACACCGCTATCTGTATATACATGGAAATCTCTACACAGTATAAACATGGAAATACCAAAACCACTATCTGTATAAACGTGGAAATATCTACACTGCCATCTGTGTAAACATGGAAATAGCCTCACAGCCATCTCTATAAACATGTAAATATCTACACCCCTATCTCTATAAACATGGAAATAACTACATCGCTATCTGTGTAAACATGCAAATATCTATACCGCTATCTGTATAAACAAGGAAATATCTACACCGCAATCTACATAATCTTGGAAATATCTACACTGCCATCTCTGTAAACATGGTAATATCTCCACCGCTTTCTGTATAATCATGGAAATATCTACACAGCTATCAGTGCAAATATGGAAATATCTACACCTCAATCTCTGTAAACATGGAAATATCTACACTGCTATCTGTATAAACATGGAAATACCTACACCACGATCTGTATAAACATGGATATATCTACACCGCAATCTGTATAAACATGGAAATATCTACACCGCAATCTGTATAAACATGGAAATACCTACACAGTCATCTGTATAAACATGGAAATATCCTCACCACTATCTGTATAAGCATGGAAATATCTACACTGCCATCTGTATAAACATGGAAATATCTACACAGCCATCTCTATAAACATGGAAATTTCTACACTGCCATTTGTAAAAATATGGAAATATCTAAACAGTCATGTGCATAAACATGGAAATATCTACACCTCCATCTGTATAAACATGGAAATATCTACACTGACATCTGTATACACCTGGAAATGTCTACACAGCCATCTGTATAAACATGGAAATATCTAAGCTGCTATCTCTATAAACATGGAAATACCTACCCTGCTATCTCTATAAACATGGAAATATCTACACCGCTATCTGTATACACATGGAAATATCTACACAGCCATCTGTATAAACATGGAAATATCTACACTGCTATCTCTATAAACATGGAAATACCTACAATGCTATCTGTATAAACATGGAAATACCTACACCTCCTTCTGTATAAACATGGAAATATCTACACTGCCATCTGTATACAAATGGAAATATCTACACAGCCATCTGTATAAACATAGAAATATCTACAATGCTATATCTATAAACATGGAAATACCTACACCGCTATCTGTATAAACATGGAAATATATACATTGCTATCTGTATAAACATGGAAATATCTACACTGCCTTATGTATAAACATGGAAATATCTTCACTTCTATCTCTATAAACATGGAAATAGCTACACCGCTATCTGTATAAACATGGAAATATCTACACTGCTATCTGTATAAACATGGAAATATCAACACTGCCTTCTGTAAAAACATGGAATTATCTCCACCGCCGCCTTTATAAACATGGAAATATCTACACTGCTATCTCTATAAACATGGAAATACCTACATCGCTATCTGTATAAACATGGAAATATCTACACGGCTATCTGTATATACATGGAAATACCTACACAGTCGTCTGTATAAACATGGAAATACATAAACCACTATCTGTATAAACGTGGAAATATCTACACTGCCATCTGTATAAACATGGAAATGTCCTCACAGCCATCTCTATAAACATGGAAATATCTACACTGCTATCTCTATAAACATGGAAATAGCCACTCCGCTATCTGTATAAACATGGAATTATTTACACCTCCATCTGTATAAACATGGAAATATCTAAACTGCCATCTGTATACACATGGAAATATCTACACCTCCATCTGTATAAACATGGAAATATCTACATTGCCATCTGTATACACATGGAAATATCAACACAGCCATCTGTATAAACATGGGAATATCTACACAGCTATCTGTATAAACATGGAAATACCTACACCGCTATCTGTATAAACATGGAAATATCGACACCGCTATCTGTATAAACACGGAAATATCTCCACCGCTATCAGTATAAACATGGAAATATAAACACCGCTATCTGTATACTTGCAAATATCTCCAACGCTATCTGTATAAACATGGAAATATCTACACCGCCATCTGAATAAACATGGAAATATCTACAGGGTTGTCTGTATAAATATGGAAAAACCTACACCGCAATCTCTATAAACATGGAATATCTACAACGCTATCTGTATAAGCATGGAAATATCTACATGGTTATCTCTATAATCGTGGAAATACCTACACCGCCAGCTGTATAAATATGGAAATACCTACACTGCTATCTCTATAGACATAGAAATGTCTACACCGCTATCTGTATAAACATGGAAATAAATACATGGCTATCATTATAAACATGGAAATATCTACACCGCCATCTCTAAAAACATGGAAATACCTACACAGTCATCTGTATAAACATGGAAATAGCCACACCGATATCTATATAAACATGGAAATATCCACATCACCATCTGTAAAAACATGGAAATATCTACACAGTCATCTGTATAAACATGGAAATACCTACACCTCCATCTGTGTAAACATGGAAATATCTACACTGCCATCTGTATACACATGGAAATATCCACACAGCCATCTGTATAAACATGGAAATATCTCCACCGCAATCAGTATAAACATGGAAATATCTACACCGCTATCTGTATAAACACGGAAATATCTACAATGCTATCTGCAGGAACATGGAAATATCTACACTGCCGTCTCTATAAACTTGGAAATAGCCACACCGCTATCTGTAGAAACATGGAAGTATCTACACCGCCAGCTGAATAAATATGGTAATATCTACACAGCTATCTGTATAAACATGGAAATATCTACACAGCCATCTGTATATACATGTAAATATCTACATCGGTATCTGTAAAAACATGGAAATAGCCACACCGCTATCTGTATAAACATGGAAATATCTACAACACCATCTGTAAAAACATGGAAATATCTATACATTCATCTATATAAACATGGAAATATCTACACCTCCATCTATATAAACATGGAAATATCTACACTGCTATCTGTATAAAAATGGAGATATCTACACCGCTATCTGCATAAACTTGGAAATATCTACACCGCTATCTGTACCAATTTGGATATATCTACACCGCTATCTCTATAAATATGGAAATACCTACACCACCACCTATATAAACTTGGAAATATGTACACCGCTATCTGTATAAACATGGAAATATCTACACCAATCTTTGTATAAACTTGGAAATATCTACACCGCTATCTGTATATACATGGAAATATCTACACCGCCATCTGTATAAACTTGGAAATATCTACATCGCTATCTGTATAAACATGGAAATAACCACACCGCTATCTGTATAAACATGGAAATATCTACACTGCCCTCTGCATAAACGTGGAACTATCTACACAGCCATCCCTATAAACATGGAAATATCTACACCACTATCTGTATAAACATGGAAATAGCCACACCGATATCTGTATAAACATGGAAATATCAACACCGCCATCTGTAAAAACATGGAAATATCTACACAGTCATCTGTATGAACATGGAAATATCTACACCTCCATCTGTATAAACATGGAATTATCTACACTGCCCTTTGTGTACACATGGAAATATCTACAAAGCCATCTGTACAAACATGGAAATATCTACACCACTATCTCTATAAACATGGAAATAGCTACACCGCTATCAGTATAAACATGGAAATATCTACACCGCCATCTGTATAAACTTGGAAATATCTACACAGCCATCTGTATAAACATGGAAATATCTCCACCACTATCTGTATAAAAATGGAAATATCTCCACCGCTGTCTGTATAAACATGGAAATATGTACACAGCTATCTGTATAAACATGGAAATACCTACACCGCTATCTGTATAAAAATGGAAATATCTACACCCCTATCTGTATGAACATGGAAATATCTACATCGCTATCTCTATAAACATGGAAATATCTACATTGACATCTGTATAAACACGGAAATAGCCACAGCGCTATCTGCGTAAACATTGAAATATCTACACCGCTATCTGTATAAACATGGAAATATCTCCACCGCTATCCTTATAAACTCGGAAACATCTGCATCGCTATATGTATACACATGGAAATATCTACACTGCCATCTGAATACACATGGAAATACCTACACAACCATCTGTATAAACATGGAAATATCTACACCGCTATCTGTATAAACTTGAAATTTCTACACCACTAACTGTATAAATGTGGATATATCTACACTGCTATCTCTATAAACTTGGAAATAACTACACCGCTATCTGTATAAACATGGAAATATCTACACTGCTATTTGTATAAACATGGAAATATCTACACCTCCATCTGTATAAACATGGAAATATCTACACTGCCATCTGTATACAGATGGAAATACCTTCACATCCATCTGTGTAAACATGGAAATAGCTACACCGCTATCTCTATAAACATGGAAATATCTACACCGCCATCTGTATAAACATGGAAATACCTACACAGTCATCTCAATAAACATGGAAATATCTACATCGCTATCTGAATAAACGTGGAAATAGCCACACATCGATCTGTATAAACATGGAAATATTTACACCACCATCTGTAAAAACATGGAAATATCTACACAGTTATCTGTATAAACATGGAAATATCTACACCTTCGTCTGTATAAACATGGAAATATCTACACCGCTATGTGTATAAACATGGAAATATCTACACCGCTATCTGTATAAACATGGAAACATCTACACCACCATCCCTATAAACATGGAAATATCTCCACCGCTATCTGTATGAACATGGAAATATCTCCTCCGCTATCTGTATAAACATGGAAATATCTACACTGCTATATGTATAAACATGGAAATTTGTACACCGCTATCTCTATAAACATGGAAATATCTACACCGCTATCTGTATAAACATGGAAATATCTACACCGCTATCTGTATAAACATGGAAATGTCTACATCGCTATCTGTATAACCACGGAAATAACTACACTGCCATCTGTATAAACATGGAAATAGCCACACCGCTATCTGTAGAAACATGGAAATAGCTACACAACCATCTGAATAAACATGGAAATATCTACACGGCTATCTGTATAAAGATGGAAATATCTACATCGCTAGCTCTATTAAAATGGAAATATCTACACAGCTATCCAAATAAACGTGGAAATATCTACAGTGCCATCTGCATAAACATGGAAATATATACACAGTCTTCTGTATAACCATGGAAATATCTACACTTCTTTCTGTATGAACTTGGAAATATCTACACCGCAATCTGTATAAACATAGAAATATCTACACCGCTATCTGTATAAACATGGAAATATCTACACCGCTATCTGTATAAATATGGAAATATATACACCACTGTCTCTATAAACATGGAAATGTCTGCACCGCTATCTGTATAAACATGGAAATATCTACACTGTGATCTGTATAAACATGGAAATATCCACACACCCATCTCTATAAAGATTGAAAATCTACATCGCTATCTGTATAAACATGGAAGTAGCCACACCGCTATCTGTATAACATGGAAATATTTAGCCCGCCATGTGTAAAAAACATGGAAATATCTACACAGTCATCTGCATAAACATGGAAATACCTACACCTCCATCAGTATTAACATGGAAATATCTACACTGCCATCTGTATACACATGAAAATATCTACACAGCCATCTGTATAGACATGGAAATATCTGTAGCGATATCTCTATAAACATGGAAATATGTACACCGCTATCTGTATAAACATGGAAATAACTACACCGCTATCTGTATAAACATGGAAATATCTACATCGCTATCTGTATAAACATGGAAATATCTCCACCGCTATCTGTATAAACATGGGAATATGTACACCGCTTTCTTTATAAACTTGGGAATATCTACACCGCTATCTGTATAAACACGGAAATATCTACACCGCTATCGCTTTAAACATGGAAATATCTACACCGCTATCTGTATAAACATGGAAATATCTACACCACAATCTGTAAAAATATGCAAATATCTACACAGTCATCTGTTTAAACATGGAAATATCTACACCTCCATCTGTATAAACATGTAAATATCTACAATGCCCTCTGTATACACATGGAAATATCTACACAGCCATCTGTAAGAACATGGAAATATCTACACCGCTATCTCTATAAACATTGAAATACCTACACCGATATCTGTATAAACATGGAAATAACTACACCGCTATGTGTATAAACATGGAAATATCTACATCGCCATCAGTATAAACTTGGAAATATCTATACGGCCATCTGTATAAACATGGAAATATCTTCACCGCTATCTCTATGGAGATGGAAATATCTACACCGCTACCTGTATAAACCTGGAAATATGTACACTGCTACCCGTATAAACATGGAAATACCCACACTGATATCTGTATAAACATGGAAATATCTACACGGCAGTTTGTATAAACATGGAAATATCTACACCGCTATCTGTATAAACATGGAAATATCTACACAACCATCTCTATAATCATGGAAATATCTACATCGCTATCTGTATAAACATGGATATATCTGCACAGCCATCTGTATAAACATAGAAATATCTACACTGCCATCTGTATAAACATGGATATACATACACAGTCATCTGTAAAAACATGGAAATATCTACACCACTAACTGTACAAAGTTGGAAATACCTACACCGCTATCTGTGTAAAGTTGGAAATATCTACACCGCTATCTGTATAAACATGGAAATATCTACACCGGTATCTGTATAAACAGGAAATCTCTCCACGGCTATCTGTATAAGCATGGAAATATCTACACCGCCATCTCTATAAACACGGAAATATCTCCACCGCTACCTGTATAATCATGGAAATATCTACATTGCTATCTGTGCAAATTTGGAAATATCTACACTTCTATCTCTGTAAACATGGAAATAACTACACTGCTATCTGTATAAACATGGAAACACCTACACCGCTTTCTGAATAAACACGGAAATGTCTACACCGCTATCTGTATAAACATGGAAATATCTACATGGATATTTCTATAAATATGGATATATCTACACTGCCATCTGTATAAACATGGAAATACCTACACAGTCATCTGTACAAACATGGAAACATCCACACCAATATCTGTGTTAACATGGAAATACCTACATTGCCATCTGTATAAACATGGAATTATCTCCACCGCCATCTGTATAAACATGGTAATATCTACAATGCTATCTCTATAAACATGGAAATAGCTACACCGCTATCTGTATAAACATGGAAATATCTACACCGCTATCTGTATATACATGGAAATACCTACAGAGTCATCTGTATTAACATGGAAATACCTAAACCACTATCTGCATAAACTTGGAAATATCTACACTGCCATCTGTATAAACTTGGAAATATCCTCACAGCCATCTCTATAAGCATGGAAATATCTTCACCGATATCTCTATAAACATGGAAATAACTACATCGCTATTTGTGTAAACATGCAAATATCTACACCGCTATCTGTAGAAACATAGAAATATCTACACTGCTATCTGTATAAACATAGAAATGTCTACAACGCTATCTGTATAAATATGGAAATATATACACTGCTATCACTATAAACATGGAAATATCTACACCACTATCTTCATAAACATGGAAATATCTACATGGATATTTCTAAAATATGGAAATGTCTACACCGCCATCTGTATAAACATGGAAATGCCTACACAGTCATCTGTATAAACATGGAAATATCCACACCACTATATGTATGAACATGGAAATATCTACACTGCCATCTGTATAAACATGGAAATATCTACACAGCCATGTCTATAAACATGGAAATGTCTACACCGCCATTAGTAAAAATATGGAAATATCTAAACAGTCATGTGCATAAACATGGAAATATCTACTCCTCCATCTGTATAAACATGGAAATATCTTCACTGCCATCTGTACACACATGAGAATACGTATACAGCCATCTGTATAAACATGGAAATATCTACACTGCTATCTCTATAAGCATGGAAATACCTACACCGCTACATGTATAAACATGGAAATATCTACACTGCTAACTGTATAAACATGGAAATACCTACACCGCTATCTGTATATACATGGAAATACCTACACAGTCATCTATACAAACATTGAAATACCTAAACCACTATCGGTATAAACGTGGAAATATCTACACTGCCATCTGTATAAACATGTAAATATCTACACTGCTATCTCTGTAAACATGCAAATACCTACACCGCTATCTGTATAAACATGGAAATATCTTCACTGCTATCTGTATAAACATGGAAATATCTACACTGCCTTCTGTATAAACATGGAAATATCTTCACTGCTATCTCTATAAACATGGAAATAGCTACACCGCTATCTCTATAAACATGGAAATAACTACACCTTTTTCTGTATAAACATGGAAATATCTACACCGCTATCAGCTTAAACATGGTAATACCTACAGTGCCATCTGTATACAGATGGAAATATCTACACCGCGAGCTGTATAAACATGGAAATATCTACACCGCTATCTATATAAACATGGACATAACCACACCACTATCTCTATAAACATGGAAATATCTACACCGCTATCTGTATAAACATGGAAATATCTACACAGCAATCTCTATAAACATAGAAATATCTACACCACCATCTCTAGAAACATGGAAATATCTGTACTGCCATCTCAATAAACATAGGAATATCTACACTGCCATCTGGAGAAACATGGAAATACCTACCCCGTCATCTGTAAAAACATGGAAATATCTACACCAATATCTGTGTAAACATGGAGGTATCTACACCGCAATCTGTGTAAATATGGAAATATCTTCACAGCTATCTGTGTGAAGATGGAAATATCTACACCACAATCTGTGCAAAGATGGAAATATCTACACCGCTATCTGTGTAAATTTGGAAATATCTGCCCCGCCGTCTGAATATACATGGAAATATCCACACCGCTAACACTATAAACATGGAAATATCTACACCGCTATCTCTATAAAGAAGAAATATCTCCAAGGATATCTGTATAAACATGGAAATATCTACACCGCTATCTGTATAAACATGGAAATGTCTACACCGCTATCTCTAAAAACATAGAAATATCTACATCGATATCTGTGTAAACATGCAAATATCTACACCGCTATCTGTATAAACATGGAAATATCTACACCGCTATCTAAATAAACTAGGAAATATCTACACCGCCATCTCTATAAACATGGAAATATCTCCTACGCTATCTGTATATACATAGAAATATCTACACAGCTATCTGTGTAAATATGGAAATATCTACACCTCTACCTCTGTAAACATGGAAATCTCTACACCGCTATCTGTATAAACATGGAAATATCTCCACCACGGTCTGTATAAACATGGATATATCTACAACGCTATCTGTGTAAACATGGAAACATCTACTCTGATATCTGTATAAACATGGAAATATCTACACCGCTATCTCAATAAACATGGAAATAACTACATCGCTATCTGTGTAAACATGCAAATCTCTACACCGCTATCTTTATGAACATGGAAATATCTACATGGATATTTCTATAAATATGGAAATATCTACACCGCTATCTGTAAAAACATGGAAATGTCTACACTGCTATCTGTATATAAATGGAAATATCTACACGGCCTTCTGTATAAACATGGAAATATCTTCACAGCTATCTCTATAAACATGGAAAGAGCTACAGCGCTATCTGTATAAACATGGAAATAGCTACAGCGCTATCTGTATAAACATGGAAATATCAACACTGATATCTGTATAAACATGGAAATATCTACACTGCCTTCTGTATAAACCTGGAATTATCTCCACCGCCATCTTTATAAACATGGAAATATCTACACTGCTATCTCTATAAACATGGAAATACCTACACCGCTATCTGTATAAACATTTAAATGTCTACACCGCTATCTGTATATACATGGAAATACCAACACAGTCATCTGTATAAACATGGAAATACCTAAACTACTATCTGTATAAACGTGGAAATATCTACACTGCCATCTGTATAAATATGGATATATCCTCACAGCCATCTCTATAAACATGGAAATATCTACACCGCTATCTCTATAAACATGGAAATAGCCACAACGCTATCTGTATAAACATGGAAATATTTACACCTCCATCTGTATAAACATGGAAATATCTAAACTGCCATCTGTATACACATGGAAATATCTACACAGCCATCTGTATAAACATGGAAATGTCTACACTGCCATCTGTATAAACATAGAATTATCTCCACCGCCATCTGTATAAACATGGAAATATCCACCCTGATATCTCTATAAACATGGAAATATCTTCACCGCTATCTGTATCAACATGGAAATATCTACACCGCTATCTGTATATACATGGAAATCTCTACACAGTATAAACATGGAAATACCAAAACCACTATCTGTATAAACGTGGAAATATCTACACTGCCATCTGTGTAAACATGGAAATAGCCTCACAGCCATCTCTATAAACATGTAAATATCTACACCCCTATCTCTATAAACATGGAAATAACTACATCGCTATCTGTGTAAACATGCAAATATCTATACCGCTATCTGTATAAACAAGGAAATATCTACACCGCAATCTACATAATCTTGGAAATATCTACACTGCCATCTCTGTAAACATGGTAATATCTCCACCGCTTTCTGTATAATCATGGAAATATCTACACAGCTATCAGTGCAAATATGGAAATATCTACACCTCAATCTCTGTAAACATGGAAATATCTACACCGCTATCTGTATAAACATGGAAATACCTACACCACGATCTGTATAAACATGGATATATCTACACCGCAATCTGTATAAACATGGAAATATCTACACCGCAATCTGTATAAACATGGAAATACCTACACAGTCATCTGTATAAACATGGAAATATCCTCACCACTATCTGTATAAGCATGGAAATATCTACACTGCCATCTGTATAAACATGGAAATATCTACACAGCCATCTCTATAAACATGGAAATTTCTACACTGCCATTTGTAAAAATATGGAAATATCTAAACAGTCATGTGCATAAACATGGAAATATCTACACCTCCATCTGTATAAACATGGAAATATCTACACTGACATCTGTATACACCTGGAAATGTCTACACAGCCATCTGTATAAACATGGAAATATCTAAGCTGCTATCTCTATAAACATGGAAATACCTACCCTGCTATCTCTATAAACATGGAAATATCTACACCGCTATCTGTATACACATGGAAATATCTACACAGCCATCTGTATAAACATGGAAATATCTACACTGCTATCTCTATAAACATGGAAATACCTACAATGCTATCTGTATAAACATGGAAATACCTACACCTCCTTCTGTATAAACATGGAAATATCTACACTGCCATCTGTATACAAATGGAAATATCTACACAGCCATCTGTATAAACATAGAAATATCTACAATGCTATATCTATAAACATGGAAATACCTACACCGCTATCTGTATAAACATGGAAATATATACATTGCTATCTGTATAAACATGGAAATATCTACACTGCCTTATGTATAAACATGGAAATATCTTCACTTCTATCTCTATAAACATGGAAATAGCTACACCGCTATCTGTATAAACATGGAAATATCTACAATGCTATCTGTATAAACATGGAAATATCAACACTGCCTTCTGTAAAAACATGGAATTATCTCCACCGCCGCCTTTATAAACATGGAAATATCTACACTGCTATCTCTATAAACATGGAAATACCTACACCGCTATCTGTATAAACATGGAAATATCTACACGGCTATCTGTATATACATGGAAATACCTACACAGTCGTCTGTATAAACATGGAAATACATAAACCACTATCTGTATAAACGTGGAAATATCTACACTGCCATCTGTATAAACATGGAAATGTCCTCACAGCCATCTCTATAAACATGGAAATATCTACACTGCTATCTCTATAAACATGGAAATAGCCACTCCGCTATCTGTATAAACATGGAATTATTTACACCTCCATCTGTATAAACATGGAAATATCTAAACTGCCATCTGTATACACATGGAAATATCTACACCTCCATCTGTATAAACATGGAAATATCTACATTGCCATCTGTATACACATGGAAATATCAACACAGCCATCTGTATAAACATGGGAATATCTACACAGCTATCTGTATAAACATGGAAATACCTACACCGCTATCTGTATAAACATGGAAATATCGACACCGCTATCTGTATAAACACGGAAATATCTCCACCGCTATCAGTATAAACATGGAAATATAAACACCGCTATCTGTATACTTGCAAATATCTCCAACGCTATCTGTATAAACATGGAAATATCTACACCGCCATCTGAATAAACATGGAAATATCTACAGGGTTGTCTGTATAAATATGGAAAAACCTACACCGCAATCTCTATAAACATGGAATATCTACAACGCTATCTGTATAAGCATGGAAATATCTACATGGTTATCTCTATAATCGTGGAAATACCTACACCGCCAGCTGTATAAATATGGAAATACCTACACTGCTATCTCTATAGACATAGAAATGTCTACACCGCTATCTGTATAAACATGGAAATAAATACATGGCTATCATTATAAACATGGAAATATCTACACCGCCATCTCTAAAAACATGGAAATACCTACACAGTCATCTGTATAAACATGGAAATAGCCACACCGATATCCATATAAACATGGAAATATCCACATCACCATCTGTAAAAACATGGAAATATCTACACAGTCATCTGTATAAACATGGAAATACCTACACCTCCATCTGTGTAAACATGGAAATATCTACACTGCCATCTGTATACACATGGAAATATCCACACAGCCATCTGTATAAACATGGAAATATCTCCACCGCAATCAGTATAAACATGGAAATATCTACACCGCTATCTGTATAAACACGGAAATATCTACAATGCTATCTGCAGGAACATGGAAATATCTACACTGCCGTCTCTATAAACTTGGAAATAGCCACACCGCTATCTGTAGAAACATGGAAGTATCTACACCGCCAGCTGAATAAATATGGTAATATCTACACAGCTATCTGTATAAACATGGAAATATCTACACAGCCATCTGTATATACATGTAAATATCTACATCGGTATCTGTAAAAACATGGAAATAGCCACACCGCTATCTGTATAAACATGGAAATATCTACAACACCATCTGTAAAAACATGGAAATATCTATACATTCATCTATATAAACATGGAAATATCTACACCTCCATCTATATAAACATGGAAATATCTACACTGCTATCTGTATAAAAATGGAGATATCTACACCGCTATCTGCATAAACTTGGAAATATCTACACCGCTATCTGTACCAATTTGGATATATCTACACCGCTATCTCTATAAATATGGAAATACCTACACCACCACCTATATAAACTTGGAAATATGTACACCGCTATCTGTATAAACATGGAAATATCTACACCAATCTTTGTATAAACTTGGAAATATCTACACCGCTATCTGTATATACATGGAAATATCTACACCGCCATCTGTATAAACTTGGAAATATCTACATCGCTATCTGTATAAACATGGAAATAACCACACCGCTATCTGTATAAACATGGAAATATCTACACTGCCCTCTGCATAAACGTGGAACTATCTACACAGCCATCCCTATAAACATGGAAATATCTACACCACTATCTGTATAAACATGGAAATAGCCACACCGATATCTGTATAAACATGGAAATATCAACACCGCCATCTGTAAAAACATGGAAATATCTACACAGTCATCTGTATGAACATGGAAATATCTACACCTCCATCTGTATAAACATGGAATTATCTACACTGCCCTTTGTGTACACATGGAAATATCTACAAAGCCATCTGTACAAACATGGAAATATCTACACCACTATCTCTATAAACATGGAAATACCTACACCGCTATCAGTATAAACATGGAAATATCTACACCGCCATCTGTATAAACTTGGAAATATCTACACAGCCATCTGTATAAACATGGAAATATCTCCACCACTATCTGTATAAAAATGGAAATATCTCCACCGCTGTCTGTATAAACATGGAAATATGTACACAGCTATCTGTATAAACATGGAAATACCTACACCGCTATCTGTATAAAAATGGAAATATCTACACCCCTATCTGTATGAACATGGAAATATCTACATCGCTATCTCTATAAACATGGAAATATCTACATTGACATCTGCATAAACACGGAAATAGCCACAGCGCTATCTGCGTAAACATTGAAATATCTACACCGCTATCTGTATAAACATGGAAATATCTCCACCGCTATCCTTATAAACTCGGAAACATCTGCATCGCTATATGTATACACATGGAAATATCTACACTGCCATCTGAATACACATGGAAATACCTACACAACCATCTGTATAAACATGGAAATATCTACACCGCTATCTGTATAAACTTGAAATTTCTACACCACTAACTGTATAAATGTGGATATATCTACACTGCTATCTCTATAAACTTGGAAATAACTACACCGCTATCTGTATAAACATGGAAATATCTACACTGCTATTTGTATAAACATGGAAATATCTACACCTCCATCTGTATAAACATGGAAATATCTACACTGCCATCTGTATACAGATGGAAATACCTTCACATCCATCTGTGTAAACATGGAAATAGCTACACCGATATCTCTATAAACATGGAAATATCTACACCGCCATCTGTATAAACATGGAAATACCTACACAGTCATCTCAATAAACATGGAAATATCTACATCGCTATCTGAATAAACGTGGAAATAGCCACACATCGATCTGTATAAACATGGAAATATTTACACCACCATCTGTAAAAACATGGAAATATCTACACAGTTATCTGTATAAACATGGAAATATCTACACCTTCGTCTGTATAAACATGGAAATATCTACACCGCTATCTGTATAAACATGGAAACATCTACACCACCATCCCTATAAACATGGAAATATCTCCACCGCTATCTGTATGAACATGGAAATATCTCCTCCGCTATCTGTATAAACATGGAAATATCTACACTGCTATATGTATAAACATGGAAATTTGTACACCGCTATCTCTATAAACATGGAAATATCTACACCGCTATCTGTATAAACATGGAAATATCTACACCGCTATCTGTATAAACATGGAAATGTCTACATCGCTATCTGTATAACCACGGAAATAACTACACTGCCATCTGTATAAACATGGAAATAGCCACACCGCTATCTGTAGAAACATGGAAATAGCTACACAACCATCTGAATAAACATGGAAATATCTACACGGCTATCTGTATAAAGATGGAAATATCTACATCGCTAGCTCTATTAAAATGGAAATATCTACACAGCTATCCAAATAAACATGGAAATATCTACAGTGCCATCTGCATAAACATGGAAATATATACACAGTCTTCTGTATAACCATGGAAATATCTACACTTCTTTCTGTATGAACTTGGAAATATCTACACCGCAATCTGTATAAACATAGAAATATCTACACCGCTATCTGTATAAACATGGAAATATCTACACCGCTATCTCTATAAACATGGAAATGTCTACACGGCTATCTGAATAAACATGGAAATATCTACATGGCTATCTCTATAAACATGGAAATATCTACACCGCCATGTGTAAACATGGAAATACCTACACAGTCATATGTATAAACATGGAAATATCTACAACACTATCAGTATAAAAATGAAAATATCTACATCACCATCTGTATAAACATGGAAATATCTACACAGCCATCTCTACAAACATGGAAATATCTACATCGCTATCTGTATAAACATGGAAATACCCACACCGCTATCTGTATAGACATGGAAATAACTACGCCGCCATGTGTAAAAACATGGAAATATCTACACAGTCATCTGTATAAACATGAAAATATCTACACTTCCCTCTGTATCAACATGGAAATATCTACACTGTCATCTGTATACACTTGGAATTATATACACAGCCATCTGTATAAACATGGAAATATCTACACCGCTGTCTCTATGAACATGGAAATACCTGCAACGCTATCTGAATAAACATGGAAATATCTACACTGCTATCTGTATAAACATGGAAATATGTACATGGCTATCTCTATAAACATGGAAATATCTACACCGCCATCTGTATAAACCTGGAAATACCTACACAGTCATCTGTATAAACATGGAAATACCTCAACCGCTCTCTGTATAAACATGGAAATAGCTACACTGCCATCTGTATAAGCAAGGAAATATCTAGACAGCCATCTCTATAAAAATAGAAATGTCTACATCGCTATCTGTATAAACATGAAAAAAGCAACACCGCTATCTGTATAAACATGGATATATCTACACCGCCATCTGTAAAAAAATGGAAATATCTACACAGTCATCTGTATAAACAGGGAAATATCTACACCTCCATCTGTATAAACAAGGAAATATCTACACCGCTATCTCTATAAACATGGAAATACCTACACCGCTGTCTGTATAAACATGGAAATATCTACACTTCTATCTGTATAAACATGGAAATATCTACACTGCCATCTGTGTAAACTTGGAAATATCTACACTGCCATCTGTACAAACATGGAAATATCTCCACCGCTATCTTTATAAACATGGAAATATCTCCCCCGCTATCTGTATAAACATGGAAATATCTACACCGCTATCTGTATAAAGATGGAAATATATACACCGCTATCTGTATAAACATGGAAATATCTACATCGCTATCTGTATAAACATGGAAATGTCTACACAGCCATCTCTTTAAACATGGAAATGGCCACACCGCTATCTGTAAAAACATGGAAATATCTACACCACCATCTGAATAAACATGGAAATATCTACACGGCTATCTGTATCAATATGGAAATATCTACAATGCTATCTCTATAAACGTGGAAATATCTACACAGCTATCTGTATAAACATGGAAATATCTACACCGCTATCTCTATAAAAATGGAAATATCTACAACGCCATCTGTATAAACATGGAAATACATACACAGTCATCTGTATAAACATGGAAATAACTACAATTCTATCTGTATAAACATGGAAATATCTACGCCCCTATCTCTATAAACATGGAAATATCTACACCGCCATCGGTATAAACATGGAAATATATACATAGTCATCTGTATAAACATGGAAATAACTACAATTCTGTCTGTATAAACATGGAAATATCTACGCCGCTATCTCTATAAACATGGAAATATCTACACCGCCATCTCTATAAACATGGAAATATATACACAGTCATTTGTATAAACATGAAAATATCTACACTACTATCTGTAAAAACATGGAAATATCTACAAAGCTATCTGTATAAACATGGAAATATCTACACTTCTATCTGTATAAACATGGAAATATCTACACAGCTACCTGTATAAACAGGGAAATATCTAAATCGCTATCTGTATAAATATGGAAATATCTACACCGCTATCTCTATAAACATGGAAATGTCTACACTGCTATCTGTATAAACATGGAAATATCTACATGGCTATCTCCATAAACATGGAAATATCCACACTTCCATCTGTATAAACATGGAAATACCTACATAGATATCGGTATAAACATGAAAATATCTACACCACTATCTGTATAAACATGGAAATACCTACACTGCCATCTGTATAAACACGGAAATATCTACACCGCCATCTCTATAAACATGGAAATACCTACACCGCTATCTGTATAAACAGGGATATATGTGCACTTCCATCTGTGAAAACCTGGAAATGTCTACACAACCGTCTGTTTACACATGGAAATACCTACACAGCCATCTGTATAAACATGGAATTATCTACACCGCTATCTCTATAAACATGGAAATACCTACACCGCTATCTGTATAAACATGGAAATATCTACACCGCCATCTGTATAAACTTGGTAATATCTACACCGCCATCTGTATAAACATGGAAATATCTACACCACTATCTGTATAACTTGGAAATATCTCCACAACTATCTGCATAAACATGGAAATATCTCCACCACTATCTATACAAACATGGAAATATCTACACCGCTATCTGTATAAACATGGAAATATCTACACCGCTATCTGTATAACTTGGAAATATCTACCCTGCCATCCGTATAAACACGGAAATATCTACACCGCCATCTCTATAAACATGGTTATATCTACATCGCTATCTGTATAAACATGGAAATACCTACACAGTCATCTCTATAAACATGGAAACATCTACACCACTATCTGTATAAACATGGTAATACCTACACTGCCAACTGTATAAACATGGAAATATCTACACAGCCATGTGTAAAAACATGGAAATATCTACACAGTCCTCTGTATAAACCTGGAAATATCAAGACCTCCATCTGTATAAACAGAAATATCTACACTGTCATCTGTATACACATGGAAATATATACACAGCCATCTGTATAAACATGGAAATATCTACACCGCTTTCTCTATAAACATGGAAATGTCTACACCATTATCTGTATCAACATGGATCTATCTACATGGCTATCTCTATAAACATGGAATTACCTACACTGCCATCTGCATAAACATGGAAATAACTACACAGTCATCTCTATAAACATGGAAATATCTACACCACTATCTGTATAAACATGGAAATAGCCACACCGTTATCTGTATAAACATGGAAATATCTACACCACCATCTGTAAAAACATGGAAATATCTACACAATCATCTGTATAAACATGGAAATATCTACAACACCATCTGTATAAACATGGAAATATCTACACTGCCATCTGTATACACATGGAAATATCTACACAGGCATCTGTGTAAACATGGAAATATATACAACGCTATCTCTATACACATGGAAATAGCTACACCGCTATCTGTATAAACATGGAAATATCTACACCGCTATCTGTATAAACATGGAAATATCTACACCGCTACCTGTATTAACTTGTAAATGTCTACACCGCTATCTATATAAACTTGGAAATATCTGCACCGCTAGCTGTATAAATATGGATATATATACAATGCTATCTCTATAAACTTGGAAATGTCTACACTGCTATCTGTATAAACATGGAAATACCTACACAGTCATCTGTATAAACATGGAAATACCTACTCCACTATATGAATAAACATGGAAATATCTACGCTGCCCTCTGTATAAACGTGGAAATATCTACAGAGCCATCTCTATAAACATGGAAATAACTACATCGCTATCTCTATAAACTTGGAAATAGCCACACAGCTATCTGTATAAACATGGATGTATCTACACCGCCATCTGTAAAAACATGGAAATATCTACGCAGTCATCTGTATAAACAGGGATATATCTGCACCTCCATCTGTAAAAACCTGGAAATGTCTACACAACCATCTGTTTACACATGGAAATACCTACACAGCCATCTGTATAAACATGGAATTATCTACACCGCTATCTCTATAAACCTGCAAATACCTACACCGCTATCTGTATAAACATGGAAATATCTACACCGCCATCTGTATAAACTTGGAAATATCTACACCGCTATCTTCATAAACACGGAAACATCTACATCGCTATCTGTATACACATGGAAATATCTACACTGCCATCTGCATACACATGGAAATACCTACACAACCATCTGTATAAACATGGAAATATCTACAACGCTATCTGTATAAACTTGAAATTTCTACACCGCTATCTGTATAAATGTGGATACATCTACACCGCTATCTCTATAAACTTGGAAATATCTGCACCGCTATCTGTATAAACATGGAAATATCTACACTGCCATCTGTATACACATGGAAAAATCTTCACATGCATCTGTGTAAACATGGAAATACCTCCACCGCTATCTGTATAAACATGGAAATATCTACACCGCTATCTTTTTAAACATGGAAATATCTACACAGCTATCTGTATAAACATGGAAATATCTACACCATTATCTGTAAACATGGAAATATCTACATCGCTATCTGTCTAAATATGGAAATATCTCCACCGCTATCTGTATCAACATGGAAATATTTACGCCACTATCTTTATAAAAATGGAAATATCTACAGCGTTATCTGCATAAACATGGAAATATCTACAGCACTATCTGTGTAAACTTGGAAATATCTACACAGTTGTTTGTGTAAACATGGAAATATGTACACCGCTAACTGTGTGAAGATGGAAATATCTAAACCGCTGTCTGTATAAACTTAGAAATATCTACACCGCTATCTGTATAAATATGGAATTTACAATACAGTCATCTGTATAAACATGGAAATATCTACACCACTACCTGTATAAAGATGGATATATCTACAATGCCATCTGTATAAACATGGAAATATCTTCACCGCTATCTCTATAAACATGGAAATACCAACACCGCTATCTGTATAAACATGGAAATATCTCCACCGCTATCTGTATAAACATGGAAATATCTCCACCACTCTCTGTATAAACATGGAAATATCTCCACCGCTATCTGTATAAACATGGATATATCTCCACCGGTATCTGTATAAACTTGGAAATATCTACAACGTTATCTGTATAAATATGGAAATATCTACACCGCTATCTCTATAAACTTGGAAATATCTTCACCGTTATCTGTATAAATATGGAAATATCTTCACCGCTATCTCTATAAACTTGGAAATATCTTCACCGTTATCTGTATAAATATGGAAATATCTTCACCGCTATCTCTATAAACATGGAAATGTCTACACCGCTATCTGCATAAACATGGAAACAGCCACACCGCTATCTGTATGAACATGGAAATATCTACACCGCCATCTGTAAAAACGTGGAAATTCATGCACAGTCATCTGTATAAACATGGAAATATCTATACCTCCATCTGTATAAACATGGAAATATCTACACTGCCATCTGTATAAAAATGGAAATAGCCACACCGCTATCTGTATAAACATGGAAATATCTACACCGACATCTGAATAAACATGGAAACATCTACACCGCTCTCTGTATAAATATGGAAATATCTATAAAGCTATCTCTATAAACATGGAAATATTTACGCCGCTATCTGTATCTACATGGAAATATCTACACCGCTATCTCTATGAACATGGAAATATCTCCACCGCAATCTGCATAAACTTGGAAATATGTACACCGCCATCTGTATAAACATGTAAATATTTCCACCGCTATCTGTATAAACATGAAAATATCTCCACCGATATCTGTATAAACATGGAAATATCTCCACCGCTATCTGTATAAACATGGAAATATCTCCACCGCTATCTGTATAAACTTGAAAATATCTACACCAATATCTGTATAAATATGGAAATATCTTCACCGCTATCTCTATAAACATGGAAATGCCTAAACCGCTATCTGTATAAACATGGAAACATCTACATGGCTATATCCATAAACTTCCAAATATCTAAACTGCTTTCTGTATAAACATGGAAATACTTACACAGTCATCTGTATTAACATGGAAATATCTACAACGCTATCCGTATAAACATGGAAATATCTACACTGCCATCTGTATAAACATGGAAATATCAACACCGCTATCTGTATAAACATGGAAATATCTACACAGCTATCTGTATAAACATGGAAATATCTACAGAGCTATCTGTATAAACTTGGAAATATCTCCACCGCTATCTGTATAAACATGGAAATATCTACAGCGCTATCTTTGTAAACATGGAAATACCTACACAGCTATCTGTATAAACTTGGAAATATCTACACCGTTATCTGTATAAACATGGAAATATCTACATCGCTATCTGTTTAAACATGGAAATATCTCCAACGCTATCTGTATCAACATGGAAATATTTACACCACTATATTTATAAAAATGGAAATATCTACAACGTTATCTGTATAAACATGGCAATATCTACAGCACTATCTGTGTAAACTTGGAAATATCTACACAGTTGTTTGTGTAAACATGGAAATATGTACACCGCTAACTGTGTGAAGATGGAAATATCTAAACCGCTGTCTGTATAAACTTAGAAATATCTACACCGCTATCTGTATAAATATGGAATTAACAACACAGTCATCTGTATAAACATGGAAATATCTACACCACTATCTGTATAAAGATGGATATATCTACAATGCCATCTGTATAAACATGGAAATATCTTCACCGGTATCTCTATAAACATGGAAATACCTACACCGCTATCTGTATAAACATGGAAATATCTCCACCGCTATCTGTATAAACATGGAAATATCTCCACCACTCTCTGTGTAAATATGGAAATATCTCCACCGCTATCTTTATATACATGGATATATCTCCACCGCTATCTGTATAAACTTGGAAATATCTACACCGTTATCTGTATAAATATGGAAATATCTTCACTGCTATCTCTATAAACTTGGAAATATCTTCACCGTTATCTGTATAAATATGGAAATATCTTCACCGCTATCTCTATAAACATGGAAATGTCTACACCGCTATCTGCATAAACATGGAAACAGCCACACCGCTATCTGTATAAACATGGAAATATCTACACCGCTATCTGTGAAAACGTGGAAATTCATGCACAGTCATCTGTATAAACATGGAAATATCTACACCTCCATCTGTATAAACATGGAAATATCTACACTGCCATCTGTATAAAAATAGAAATAGCCACACCGCTATCTGTATAAACATGGAAATATCTACACCGCCATCTGAATAAACATGGAAACATCTACACCGCTCTCTGTATAAATATGGAAATATCTCTAAAACTATCTCTATAAACATGGATATATTTACACCGCTATCTGTATCTACATGGAAATATCTACACCGCTATCTCTATGAACATGGAAATATCTCCACCGCAATCTGCATAAACTTGGAAATATGTACACTGCCATCTGTATAAACATGTAAATATTTCAACCGCTATCTGTATAAACATGAAAATATCTCCACCGATATCTGTATAAACATGGAAATATCTCCACCGCTATCTGTATAAACATGGAAATATCTCCACCGCTATCTGTATAAACATGGAAATATCTCCACCGCTATCTGTATAAACTTGAAAATATCTACACGGATATCTGTATAAATATGGAAATATCTTCACCGCTATCTCTATAAACATGGAAATGTCTACACCGCTATCTGTATAAACACGGAAACATCTACATGGCTATATCCATAAACTTCGAAATATCTAAACTGCTTTCTGTATAAACATGGAAATACTTACACAGTCATCTGTATTAACATGGAAATATCTACAACGCTATCTGTATAAACATGGAAATATCTACACTGCCATCTGTATAAACATGGAAATATCAACACCGCTATCTGTACAAACATGGAAATATCTACACAGCTATCTGTATAAACATGGAAATATCTACAGAGCTATCTGTATAAACTTGGAAATATCTCCACCGCTATCTGTATAAACATGGAAATATCTACAGCGCTATCTTTCTAAACATGGAAATACCTACACAGCTATCTGTATAAACTTGGAAATATCTACACCGTTATCTGTATAAACATGGAAATATCTACATCGCTCTCTGTTTAAACATGGAAATATCTCCAACGCTATCTGTATCAACATGGAAATATTTACACCACTATATTTATAAAAATGGAAATATCTACAGCGTTATCTGCATAAACATGGAAATATCTACAGCACTATCTGTGTAAACTTGGAAATATCTACACCGTTGTTTGTGTAAACATGGAAATATGTACACCGCTACCTGTGTGAAGATGGAAATATCTAAACCGCTATCTGTATAAACTTAGAAATATCTACACCGCTATCTGTATAAATATGGAATTAACAACACAGTCATCTGTATAAACATGGAAATATCTACACCACTATCTGTATAAAGATGGATATATCTACAATGCCATCTGTATAAACATGGAAATATCTTCACCACTATCTCTATAAACATGGAAATACCTACACCGCTATCTGTATAAACATGGAAATATATCCACCGCTATCTGTATAAACATGGAAATATCTCCACCGCTATCTGTATAAACATGGATATATCTCCACCGCTATCTGTATAAACTTTGAAATATCTACACCGTTATCTGTATAAATATGGAAATAGCTTCACTGCTATCTCTATAAACATGGAAATGTCTACGCCGCTATCTGCATAAACATGGAAACAGCCACACCGCTATCTGTATAAACATGGAAATATCTTCACCGCTATGTCTATAAACATGGAAATACCTACACCGCTATCTGTATAAACATGGAAATATCTCCACCGCTATCTTTATAAACATGGAATTATCTCCACCACTCTCTGTATAAACATGTAAACATCTACACCGCTATCTGTATAAATACGGAAATATCTTCACCGCTATCTCTATAAACATGGAAATGTCTACACCGCCATCTGCATAAAGATGGAAACAGCCACACCGCTATCTGTATAAACATGGAAATATCTACACCGCCGTCTGTAAAAACGTGGAAATACATGCACAGTCATCTGTATAAACATGGAAATATCTACACCTCCATCTGTATAAACAGGGAAATATCTACACTGCCATCTGTATAAATATGGAAATAGCCACACCGCTATCTGTATAAACATGGAAATATCTACACCGCCATCTGAATAAACATGGAAACATCTACACAGCTCTCTGTATAAATATGGAAATATCTTCACCGCTATCTCTATAAATATGGAAATATTTAAACCGCTATATGTATCTACATGGAAATGTCTACACCGCTATCTCTATAAACATGGAAATATCTCCACCGCAATCTGCATAAACTTGGAAACATGTACACCGCCATCTGTAAAAACATGTAAATATTTCCACGGCTATCTGTATAAACATGGAAATATCTCCACCGATATCTGTATAAACATGGAAATATCTCCACTGCTATCTGTATAAACATGGAAATATCTACACCGCTATCGGTATAAACTTGGAAATATCTACACCGATAGCTGTATAAATATGGAAATATCTGCACCGCTATCTCTATAAACATGGAAATGTCTACACCGCTATCTGTATAAACATGGAAACATCTACATAGCTATATCCATAAACTTTGAAATATCTAAACTGCCTTCTGTATAAACATGGAAATACCTACACAGTCATCTGTATAAACATGGAAATATCTACACCGTTATCTGTATAAACATGGAAATATCTACATCGCTATCTGTCTAAATATGGAAATATCTCCACCGCTATCTGTATAAACATGGAAATATCTCCACCATTCTCTGTATAAACATGGAAATATCTCCACCGCTATCTGTATAAACATGGCTATATCTCCACCGCTATCTGTATAAACTTGGATATATCTACACAGTTATCTGTATAAATATGGAAATATCTTCACCGCTATCTCTATAAACATGGAAATGTCTACACCGCTATCTGCATAAACATGGAAACAGCCACACCGCTATCTGTATAATCATGGAAATATCTACACCGCCATCTGTAAAAACATGGAAATACCTGCACAGTCATTGTATAAACATGGAAACAGCTACACCTCCATCTGTACAAACATGGAAATATCTACACTGCCATCTGTATAAAATTGGAAATAGCCACACCGCTATCTGTATAAACATGGAAATATCTACACAGCCATCTAAATAAACATGGAGATATCTACACCGCTATCTGTATAAATATGGAAATATCTACAAAGCTATCTCATTAAACATGGAAATATTTACACCGCTATCTGTATCTACATGGAAATATCTACACCGCTATCTCTATGAACATGGAAATATCTGCACCGCAATCTGCATAAACTTGGAAATATGTACACCGCCATCTGTATAAACGTAAATATTTCCACCGCTATCTGTATAAACATGAAAATATCTCCACTGATATCTGTATAAACATGGAAATATCTCCACCGCTATCTGTATAAACATTGAAATATCTCCACCGCTATCTGTATAAACATGGAAATATCTCCACCGCTATCGGTATAAACTTGGAAATATCTACACCGATAGCTGTATAAATATGGAAATATCTTCACTGCTATCTCTATAAACATGGAAATGTCTACACCGCTATCTGTATAAACATGGAAACATCTACATAGCTATATCCATAAACTTCGAAATATCTAAACTGCCTTCTGTATAAACATGGAAATACCTACACAGTCATCTGTATAAACATGGAAATATCTACAACGCTATCTGTATAAACATGGAAATATCTACACTGCCATCTGTATAAACATGGAAATATCTACACTGCTATCTGTATAAACATGGAAATATCTACACAGCTCTCTGTATAAACATGGAAATATCTACAGCGCTATCTGTATAAACTTGGAAATATCTCCACCGCTATCTATATAAACATGGAAATATCTACACCTCCATCTGTATAAACATGGAAATATCTACACAGCTATCTGTATAAACATGGAAATATCTATAAAGCTATCTCTATAAACATGGAAATGTTTACACCGCTATATGTATCTACATGGAAACATCTACACCGCTATCTCTATAAACATGGAAATATCTCCAACGCAATTTGCATAAACTTGGAAATATGTACACCGCCATCTGTATAAACATGTAAATATTTCAACCGCTATCTGTATAAACATGGAAATATCTCCACCGCTATCTGTATCAACATGGAAATATTTACACCACTATCTTTATAAAAATGGAAATATCTACAGCGTTATCTGCATAAACATGGAAATATGTACAGCACTATCTGTGTTAACTTAGAAATATCTACACAGATTTTTGTGTAAACATGGAAATATGTACACCGCTAACTGTGTGAAGATGCAAATATCTAAACCGCTATCTGTATAAACTTAGAAATATCTACACCGCTATCTGTATAAATATGGAATTAACAACACAGTCATCTGTGTAAACATGGAAATATCTACACCACTATCTGTATAAAGATGGATATATCTACAATGCCAACTGTATAAACATGGAAATATCTTCACCGCTATCTCTATAAACATGGAAATACCTACACCGCTATCTGTATAAACATGGAAATATCTCCACCGCTATCTGTATAAACATGGAAATATCTACACCGCCGTCTGTAAAAACGTGGAAATACATGCACAGTCATCTGTATAAACATGGAAATATCTACACCTCCATCTGTATAAACAGGGAAATATCTACACTGCCATCTGTATAAATATGGAAATAGCCACACCGCTATCTGTATAAACATGGAAATATCTACACCGCCATCTGAATAAACATGGAAACATCTACACAGCTCTCTGTATAAATATGGAAATATCTTCACCGCTATCTCTATAAATATGGAAATATTTAAACCGCTATATGTATCTACATGGAAATGTCTACACCGCTATCTCTATAAACATGGAAATATCTCCACCACAATCTGCATAAACTTGGAAATATGTACACCGCCATCTGTAAAAACATGTAAATATTTCCACGGCTATCTGTATAAACATGGAAATATCTCCACCGATATCTGTATAAACATGGAAATATCTCCACTGCTATCTGTATAAACATGGAAATATCTACACCGCTATCGGTATAAACTTGGAAATATCTACACTGCCATCTGTATAAACATGGAAATATCAACACCGCTATCTGTATAAACATGGAAATATCTACACAGCTATCTGTATAAACATGGAAATATCTACAGAGCTATCTGTATAAACTTGGAAATATCTACACTGCCATCTGTATAAACATGGAAATATCTACACCGCTATCTGTATAAACATGGAAATATCTACCCAGCTATCTGTATAAACATGGAAATATCTACAGAGCTATCTGTATAAACTTGGAAATATCTCCACCGCTATCTGTATAAACATGGAAATATCTACAGCGCTATCTTTGTAAACATGGAAATACCTACACAGCTATCTGTATAAACTTGGAAATATCTACACCGTTATCTGTATAAACATGGAAATATCTACATCGCTCTCTGTTTAAACATGGAAATATCTCCAACGCTATCTGTATCAACATGGAAATATTTACACCACTATATTTATAAAAATGGAAATATCTACAGCGTTATCTGCATAAACATGGAAATATCTACAGCACTATCTGTGTAAACTTGGAAATATCTACACCGTTGTTTGTGTAAACATGGAAATATGTACACCGCTAACTGTGTGAAGATGGAAATATCTAAACCGCTATCTGTATAAACTTAGAAATATCTACACCGCTATCTGTATAAATATGGAATTAACAACACAGTCATCTGTATAAACATGGAAATATCTACACCACTATCTGTATAAAGATGGATATATCTACAATGCCATCTGTATAAACATGGAAATATCTTCACTGCTATCTCTATAATCATGGAAATACCTACACCGCTATCTGTATAAACATGGAAATATCTCCACCGCTATCTGTATAAACATGGAAATATCTCCACCGCTATCTGTATAAACATGGATATATCTCCACCGCTATCTGTATAAACTTTGAAATATCTACACCGTTATCTGTATAAATATGGAAATATCTTCACTGCTATCTCTATAAACATGGAAATGTCTACACCGCTATCTGCATAAACATGGAAACAGCCTCACCGCTATCTGTATAAACATGGAAATATCTTCACCGCTATCTCTATAAACATGGAAATACCTACACCGCTATCTGTATAAACATGGAAATATCTCCACCGCTATATTTATAAACATGGAATTATCTCCACCACTCTCTGTATAAACATGTAAACATCTACACTGCTATCTGTATAAACATGGAAATATCTCCACCGCTATTTGTATAAACTTGGAAATATCTACACAGCTATCTGTATAAATATGGAAATATCTTTACCGCTATCTCTATAAACATGGAAATGTCTACACCGCTATCTGTATAAACATGGAAATATCTACATAGGTATATCCATAAACTTCGAAATATCTAAACTGCCTTCTGTATAAACATGGAAATACCTACACAGTCATCTGTATAAACATGGAAATATCTACAACGCTATCTGTATAAACATGGAAATATCTACACAGCTATCTGTATAAACATGGAAATATCTACAGCGCTATCTGTATAAACTTGGAAATATCTCCACCGCTATCTGTATAAACATGGAAATATCTACACCGCTATCTTTGTAAACATGGAAATATCTACACAGCTATCTGTAGAAACATGGAAATATCTACACCGTTATCTTTATAAACATGGAAATATCTACATCGCTATCTGTCTAAACATGGAAATATCTCCACCGCTATCTGTATCAACATGGAAATATTTACACCACTATCTTTATAAAAATGGAAATATCTACAGCGTTATCTGCATAAACATGGAAATATCTACAGCACTATCTGTGTAAACTTGGAAATATCTACACAGTTGTTTGTGTAAACATGGAAATATGTACACCGCTAACTGTGTGAAGATGGAAATATCTAAACCGCTGTCTGTATAAACTTAGAAATATCTACACCGCTATCTGAATAAATATGGAATTAACAACACAGTCATCTGTATAAACATGGAAATATCTACACCACTATCTGTGAAAAGATGGATATATCTACAATGCCAACTGTATAAACATGGAAATATATTCACCGGTATCTCTATAAACATGGAAATACCTACACCGCTATCTGTATAAACATGGAAATATCTCTACCGCTATCTGTATAAACATGGAAATATCTCCACCACTCTCTGTGTAAACATGGAAATATCTCCACCGCTATCTGTGTAAACATGGATATATCTCCACCGCTATCTGTATAAACTTGGAAATATCTACACCGTTATCTGTATAAATATGGGAATATCTTCACCGCTATCTCTATAAACTTGGAAATATCTTCACCGTTATCTGTAGAAATATGGAAATATCTTCACTGCTATCTCTATAAACATGGAAATGTCAACACCGCTATCTGCATAAACATGGAAACAGCCACACCGCTATCTGTATAAACATGGAAATATCTACACCGCCATCTGTAAAAACGTGGAAATTCATGCACAGTCATCTGTATAAACATGGAAATATCTACACCTCCATCTGTATAAACATGGAAATATCTACACTGCCATCTGTATAAAAATGGAAATAGCCACACCGCTATCTGTATAAACATGGAAATATCTACACCGCCATCTGAATAAACATGGAAACATCTACACCGCTCTCTGTATAAATATGGAAATATGTCTAAAGCTATCTCTATAAACATGGAAATATTTACACCGCTATCTGTATCTACATGGAAATATCTACACCGCTATCTCTATGAACATGGAAATATCTCCACCGCAATCTGCATAAACTTGGAAATATGTACACTGCCAACTGTATAAACATGTAAATATTTCCACCGCTATCTGAATAAACATGAAAATATCTCCACCGATATCTGTATAAACATGGAAATATGTCTACCGCTATCTGTATAAACATGGAAATATCTCCACCACTATCTGTATAAACATGGAAATATCTCCACCGCTATCTGTATAAACTTGAAAATATCTACACGGTTATCTGCATAAATATGGAAATATCTTCACCGCTATCTCTATAAACATGGAAATGTCTACACCGCTATCTGTATAAACATGGAAACATCTACATGGCTATATCCATAAACTTCGAAATATCTAAACTGCTTTCTGTATAAACATGGAAATACTTACACAGTCATCTGTACTAACATGGAAATATCTACAACGCTATCTGTATAAACATGAAAATATCTACACTGCCATCTGTATAAACATGGAAATATCAACACCGCTATCTGCATAAACATGGAAATATCTACACAGCTATCTGTATAAACATGGAATATCTACAGAGCTATCTGTATAAACTTGGAAATATCTCCACCGCTATCTGTATAAACATGGAAATATCTACACCGCTTTCTTTGTAAACATGGAAATATCTACACAGCTATCTGCATAAACTTGGAAATATATACACCGTTATCTGTATAAACTTGGAAATCTCTACATCGCTATCTGTTTAAACATGGAAAAATCTCCAACGCTATCTGTATCAACATGGAAATATTTACACCACTATCTTTATAAAAATGGAAATATCTACAGCATTGTCTGCATAAACATGGAAATATCTACAGCACTATCTGTGTAAACTTGGAAATATCTACACAGTTGTTTGTGTAAACATGGAAATATGTACACCGCTAAGTGTGTGAAGATGGAAATATCTAAACCGCTATCTGTATAAACTTAGAAATATCTACACCGCTATCTGTATGAATATGGAATTAACAACCCAGTCATCTGTATAAACATGGAAATATCTACACCGCTATCTGTATAAAGATGGATATATCTACAATACCATCTGTATAAACATGGAAATATCTTCACCGCTGTCTCTATAAACATGGAAATACCTACACCGCTATCTGTATAAACATGGAAATATCTCCACCGCTATCTGTATAAACATGGAAATATCTCCACCACTCTCTGTATAAACATGGAAATATCTCCAGCACTATCTGTATAAACATGGATATATCTCCACCGCTATCTGTATAAACTTGGAAATATCTAAACCGTTATCTGTATAAATACGGAAATATCTTCACCGCTATCTCTATAAACATGGAAATGTCTACACCGCTATCTGCATAAACATGGAAACAGCCACACCGCTATCTGTATAAACATGGAAATATCTACACCGCCGTCTGTAAAAACGTGGAAATACATGCACAGTCATCTGTATAAACATGGAAATATCTACACCTCCATCTGTATAAACAGGGAAATATCTACACTGCCATCTGTATAAATATGGAAATAGCCACACCGCTATCTGTATAAACATGGAAATATCTACACCGCCATCTGAATAAACATGGAAACATCTACACTGCTCTCTGTATAAATATGGAAATATCTTCACCGCTATCTCTATAAATATGGAAATATTTAAACCGCTATATGTATCTACATGGAAATGTCTACACCGCTATCTCTATAAACATGGAAATATCTCCACCGCAATCTGCATAAACTTGGAAATATGTACACCGCCATCTGTAAAAACATGTAAATATTTCCACGGATATCTGTATAAACATGGAAATATCTCCACCGATATCTGTATAAACATGGAAATATCTCCACTGCTATCTGTATAAACATGGAAATATCTCCACCGCTATCTGTATAAACATGGAAATATCTCCACCATTCTCTGTATAAACATGGAAATATCTCCACCGCTATCTGTATAAACATGGCTATATCTCCACCGCTATCTGTATAAACTTGGATATATCTACACAGTTATCTGTATAAATATGGAAATATCTTCACCGCTATCTCTATAAACATGGAAATGTCTACACCGCTATCTGCATAAACATGGAAACAGCCACACCGCTATCTGTATAATCATGGAAATATCTACACCGCCATCTGTAAAAACATGGAAATACCTGCACAGTCATTGTATAAACATGGAAACAGCTACACCTCCATCTGTACAAACATGGAAATATCTACACTGCCATCTGTATAAAATTGGAAATAGCCACACCGCTATCTGTATAAACATGGAAATATATACACAGCCATCTAAATAAACATGGAAATATCTACACCGCTATCTGTATAAATATGGAAATATCTACAAAGCTATCTCATTAAACATGGAAATATTTACACCGCTATCTGTATCTACATGGAAATATCTACACCGCTATCTCTATGAACATGGAAATATCTGCACCGCAATCTGCATAAACTTGGAAATATGTACACCGCCATCTGTATAAACGTAAATATTTCCACCGCTATCTGTATAAACATGAAAATATCTCCACTGATATCTGTATAAACATGGAAATATCTCCACCGCTATCTGTATAAACATTGAAATATCTCCACCGCTATCTGTATAAACATGGAAATATCTCCACCGCTATCGGTATAAACTTGGAAATATCTACACCGATAGCTGTATAAATATGGAAATATCTTCACTGCTATCTCTATAAACATGGAAATGTCTACACCGCTATCTGTATAAACATGGAAACATCTACATAGCTATATCCATAAACTTCGAAATATCTAAACTGCCTTCTGTATAAACATGGAAATACCTACACAGTCATCTGTATAAACATGGAAATATCTACAACGCTATCTGTATAAACATGGAAATATCTACACTGCCATCTGTATAAACATGGAAATATCTACACTGCTATCTGTATAAACATGGAAATATCTACACAGCTCTCTGTATAAACATGGAAATATCTACAGCGCTATCTGTATAAACTTGGAAATATCTCCACCGCTATCTATATAAACATGGAAATATCTACACCTCCATCTGTATAAACATGGAAATATCTACACAGCTATCTGTATAAACATGGAAATATCTATAAAGCTATCTCTATAAACATGGAAATGTTTACACCGCTATATGTATCTACATGGAAACATCTACACCGCTATCTCTATAAACATGGAAATATCTCCAACGCAATTTGCATAAACTTGGAAATATGTACACCGCCATCTGTATAAACATGTAAATATTTCAACCGCTATCTGTATAAACATGGAAATATCTCCACCGCTATCTGTATCTACATGGAAATATTTACACCACTATCTTTATAAAAATGGAAATATCTACAGCGTTATCTGCATAAACATGGAAATATGTACAGCACTATCTGTGTTAACTTAGAAATATCTACACAGATTTTTGTGTAAACATGGAAATATGTACACCGCTAACTGTGTGAAGATGCAAATATCTAAACCGCTATCTGTATAAACTTAGAAATATCTACACCGCTATCTGTATAAATATGGAATTAACAACACAGTCATCTGTGTAAACATGGAAATATCTACACCACTATCTGTATAAAGATGGATATATCTACAATGCCAACTGTATAAACATGGAAATATCTTCACCGCTATCTCTATAAACATGGAAATACCTACAGCGCTATCTGTATAAACATGGAAATATCTCCACCGCTATCTGTATAAACATGGAAATATCTCCACCACTCTCTCTATAAACATGGAAATATCTACACCGCCATCTGTAAAAACGTGGAAATACATGCACAGTCATCTGTATAAACATGGAAATATCTACACCTCCATCTGTATAAACATGGAAATATCTACACTGCCATCTGTATAAAAGTGGAAATAGCCGCACCGCTATCTGTATAATCATGGAAATATCTACACCGCCATCTGAATAAACATGGAACCATCTACACCGCTCTCTGTATAAATATGGAAATATCTATAAAGCTATCTCTATAAACATGGAAATATTTACACCGCTATATATATCTACATGGAAATATCTACACCGCTATCTCTATAAACATGGAAATATCTCCACCGCAATCTGCAAAAACTTGGAAGAATGTACACCGCCCACTGTATAAACATGGAAATATTTCCACCGATATCTGTATAAACATGGAAATATCTCCACCGATATCTGTATAAACATGGAAATATCTCCACCGCTATCTGTATCAACATGGAAATATTTTCACCACTATCTTTATAAAAATGGAAATATCTACAGCGTTATCTGCATAAACATGGAAATATCCACAGCACTATCTGTGTTAACTTAGAAATATGTACACAGTTTTTTGTGTAAACAGGGAAATATGTACACCGCTAACTGTGTGAAGATGCAAATATCTAAACCGCTATCTGTATAAGCTTAGAAATATCTACACCGCTATCTGTATAAATATGGAATTAACAACACAGTCATCTGTGTAAACATGGAAATATCTACACCACTATCTGTATAAAGATGGATATATCTACAATGCCAACTGTATAAACATGGAAATATCTTCACCGCTATCTCTATAAACATGGAAATACCTACACCGCTATCTGTATAAACATGGAAATATCTCCACCGCTATCTGTATAAACATGGAAATATCTCCGCCACTCTCTGTATAAACATGGAAATATCTACACCGCCATCTGTAAAAACGTGGAAATACATGCAAAGTCATCTGTATAAACATGGAAATATCTACACCTCCATCTGTATAAACATGGAAATATCTACACTGCCATCTGTATAAAGATGGAAATAGCCACACCGCTATCTGTATAAACATGGAAATATCTACACCGCCATCTGAATAAACATGGAAACATCTACACCGCTCTCTGTATAAATATGGAAATATCTATAAAGCTATCTCTATAAACATGGAAATATTTACACCGCTATATGTATCTACATGGAAATATCTACACCGCTATCTCTATAAACATGGAAATATCTCCAACGCAATCTGCAAAAACTTGGAAATATGTACACCACCCACTGTATAAACATGTAAATATTTCCACCGCTATCTGTATAAACATGGAAATATCTCCACCGATATCTGTATAAACATGGAAATATCTCCACCGCTATCTGTATAAACATGGAAATATCTACACCGCTATCTGTATAAACCTGGAAATATCTACACCGCTGTCTGTATAAACATGGAAATATCTACAGCGGTATATGTATAAACATGGAAATACCTCCACCGCTATCTGTATAAACATGGAAATATCTACACCGCTATCTGTATAAACATGGAAATATCTACACCGCTATCTGTATAAACATGGAAATATCTACACCGCTGTCTGTATAAACATGGAAATATCTACAGCGCTATCTGTATAAACATGGAAATATCTCCACCGCTATCTGTATAAACATGGAAATATCTACACCGCTATCTTTATAAACATGGAAATATCTACACCACTATCTGTATAAACATGGAAATATCTACACAGCTGTCTGTGTAAACATGGAAATATGTTCACCGCTATCTGTGTGAAGATGGAAATATCTACACGGCAATCTGTGCAAATATGGAAATATCTACACCTCTATCTCTCTAAACATGGAAATATCTACACCGCTATCTGTATCAACATGGAAATATCTACATGTCTATCTCTATAAAGATGGAAATATCTACACCACCATCTGTATAAACAGGGAATTAACTACACAGTCATCTGTATAAACATGGAAATATCTACACCACTATCTGTATAAACATGGAAATATCTACAATGCCATCTGTATAAACATGGAAATATCTTCACCGCTATCTCTATAAACATGGAAATACCTACACCGCTATCTGTATAAACATGGAAATATCTCCACCGCTATCTTTATAAACATGGAAATATCTCCACCACTCTCTGTATAAACATGTAAACATTTACACCGCTATCTGTATAAACATGGAAATATCTCCACCGCTATTTGTATAAACTTGGAAATATCTACACAGCTATCTGTATAAATATTGAAATATCTTGACCGCTATCTCTATAAACATGGAAATGTCTACACCGCTATCTGTATAAACATGGAAATATCTACATAGCTATATCCATAAACTTCGAAATATCTAAACTGCCTTCTGTATAAACATGGAAATACCTACACAGTCATCTGTATAAACATGGAAATATCTACAACGCTATCTGTATAAACATGGAAATATCAACACTGCCATCTGTATAAACATGGAAATATTTACACCGCTATCTGTATAAACATGGAAATATCTACACAGCTATCTGTATAAACATGGAAATATCCACAGCGCTATCTGTATGAACTTGGAAATATCTCCACCGCTATCTGTATAAACATGGAAATATCTACACCGCTATCTTTTTAAACATGGAAATATCTACACAGCTATCTGTATAAACATGGAAATATCTACACCATTATCTGTAAACATGGAAATATCTACATCGCTATCTGTCTAAATATGGAAATATCTCCACCGCTATCTGTATCAACATGGAAATATTTACACCACTATCTTTATAAAAATGGAAATATCTACAGCGTTATCTGCATAAACATGGAAATATCTACAGCACTCTCTGTGTAAACTTGGAAATATCTACACAGTTGTTTGTGTAAACATGGAAATATGTACACCGCTAACTGTGTGAAGATGGAAATATCTAAACCGAAATCTGTATAAACTTAGAAATATCTACACCGCTATCTACATAAACTTGGAAATATCTACATCGCTATCTGTATAAACATGGAAATATCTCCACCGCTATATCTATAAACATGGAAATACCTACACCGCTATCTATATAAACATGGAAATATCTACACCGCTGTCTGTATAAACATGGAAATATCTACACCGCTATCAGTATAAACATGGAAATAACTATACCGCCATCTGTAAAAACATGGAAATACCTACACAGCCATCTGTATAAAAATGGACATATCTACACCTGCATCTTTATAAACATGGAAATATATACACCGCCATCTGAATAAACATGGAAATATCTACACCGCTATATGTATAAATATGGAAATATGTACAAAGCTATCTCTATATACATGGAAATATTTACACCGCTATCTGTATCTACATGGAAATATCTACACCGCTATCTCTATAAACATGGAAATATCTCCACCGCAATCTGCATAAACTTGGAAATATGTACACTGCCATCAGTATAAACATGTAAATATTTCCACCGCTATCTGTATAAACATGGAAATACCTATATCGCTAACTCTATAAACATGGAAATAGCTACACCGCTCTCTGTATAAACATGGAAATATCTACACCGCTATCTGTATAAACTTAGAAATATATACAGCGCTATCTGTATAAACTTGGAAATATCTCCACCGCTATCTGTATAAACATGGAAATATCTCCACCACTCTCTGCATAAACATGGAAATATCTACACCGCTATCTGTATAAACATGGATATATCTCCACCGCTCTCTGTATACACATGGAAATACCTCCACCACTATCTGTATAAATATGGAAATATCTACAACGCTATCTCTATATACATGGAAATATCAAAACCGCCATTTGTATAATCATGGAAATATCCACACAGCTATCTGTATATACATGGAAATAACTACACCGCCATCTGTAAAAACATGGAAATATCTACACAATCATCAGTATAAACATGGAAATATCTACACCTCTATCAGAATAAACATGGAAATATCTACCCAGCCATCTGTATACACCTGGAAATATCTACACAGCCATCAGTGTAAACATGGAAATATCTACACCGATATCTCTGTAAACGTGGAAATATCTAAACCGCTATCTGTATAAACCTGGAAATATCTACACCGCTATCTGTATGAACATGGAAATAACTACACGGCTATCTGTGTAATCTTGGAAATATCTACACCGCAATCTGTATAAACATGAAAATATCTACACCGCCATCTGTATAAACATGGAAATATCTCCAGCGAAATCTGTATTCACATGGAAATATCTACACTGCTATCTGTATAAGCACGGAAATATCTACAAAGCTATCTGTAGAAAGATGGATATATATACAACGCTATCTGTTTAAACATGGAAATATCTACATCGCTATCTGTATAAACATGGAAATATCTACACCGCTATATGAATAAACATTTAAAAATCTACACCGCTATCTGTATAAACATGGAAATATGTACATGGCCATCTGTATAAATATGGAAATATCTACAACGATATCTGTGTAAACATGGAAATATCAACACATCTATCTGTGTAAACATCGAAATATCTACACCGCTATCTGTGGAAAGATGGAAATATCTACACCGCAATCTGTGCAAAGATGGAAAAATCTACACCGCTATCTGTGTAAAGATGGAATATCAACAATGCAATCGGTGCAAAGATGGAAATTTCTACACCGCTATCTGTGTAAACATGGAAATATCTACACTGCTATCTGTAAAATGATGGAAATATCTACACCGACATCTGTATAAACAGCGAAATATCTAAACCGCCATCTGTATAAAAATGGAAATATCTACACCGCTATCAGAATAAACATGGAAATATCTTCACCACTATTTGTATAAACATGGAAATATCTATAATGCTATCTGTGTAAACATGGAAATATCTACACCGCCATCTGTATAAACATGGAAATATCTACACAGTCATCTCTATAAACATGGAAATATCTACAACACAATGTCTATAAACATGGAAATGTCTACACTGCCATCTGTATACACCTGGAAATATCTACACAGCCATCTGTATAAAAATGGAAATATCTACACCGCTATTTCTATACACATGGAAATACCTACACCTCTATCGCTATAAACATGGAAATAACTACACCGCTATCTCTATGAACATAGAAATATCTACACCGCCATCTCTGTAAACACGAAAGTATCTAAAGCGCCAACTCCATTAACATGGAACTATCTACACCAACATCTGTGTAAACATGGAAATATCTACAACGTTATCTGTATAAGCATGGAAATATCTACACTGACATCTGTGTAGAGATGGAAATATCTACACCGCGAGCTGTATAAACATGGAAGTATCTACACCGCTATCTATATAAACATGGAAATAGCAACACCGCTCTCTGTATAAAGACGGAAATATCTACACAACCTTCCATATAAACATGGAAATATCTACACCAGAATCACTATCAACATTGAAATACCTACAAAGCCAGCTATATAAACATGCAAATATCTACAACGCTATCTGTGTAAACACGGAAATAACTACACCGCTATCTGTGTAAACATGGAAATATCTACCTCAATGTCTGTGTAAAGATGGAAATATCTACACCGCAATCTGTGCAAAGTTGGAAATAGCTGCACCGCAAACTGTGCAGAGATGGAAATATCTACACCACTATCTGTGTAAAAATGGTAAAACCTACACCGCTATCTCTATAAACATGGAAATATCCACATCGCCATCTGTATAAACAAGGAAATATCTACACCGCCATATGTAAAACATGGAACTATCTACTCCGACATCTGAATAAACATGGAAATATCTACCCGCTAACACTATAAACATGGAAATATCTACAGTGCTATATCTATAAACATGGAAATATCTACACCGCTATCTGTATAAACATGGAAATATCTACACCACTTTCTCTATAAACATGGAAATATCTACACCTCCACCAGTATAAACATGGAAATATCTACACAGCCATCTGTATATACATGGAAATATCTACACCACCATCTCTATAAACATGGAAATATCTACACTGCCATGTGTGTACACACGGAAATATCTACTCAGCCATCAGTATAAACATGGAAACATCCGCACCACTATCTCTATACACATGGAAACACCTACACTGCTATCTCTATAAACATGGAAATAACTACACCGCTGTCTGTATAAACATGGAAATATCTACACCGCTATCTGCATAAACATGGAAATACCTTCACTGCCATCTGTATAAAGATGGAAATAACTACACCGCGAGCTGAATAAACACAGAAATATCTACACCGCTATGTGTAAAAACATGGAAATACCAACACCACTATCTGTATAAACATGGAAATATCTACACCACTATCTGTATAAACAAGTAATTATCTACACCGCTATCTCTATAAACATAGAAATATCTACTCCGCCATCTCTATAAACATGGAAATATCTACACCGCTATCTGTATAAACATGGAAATATCTCCACCGCTATCTGCTTAAACATGGAAATATCTCCACTGCTATCTGTATAAACATGGAAAAATCTACACCACTATCTGTATAAGCACGGAAATATCTAGACTGCTATCTTTATAAACCTGGAAATATCTACACAGCTATCTGTTTAAACATGGAAATATCTTCATTGCTATCGGTATAAACATGGAAATATCTCCACCGCTATCTGTATGAACATGGGAATAACTACACCGCTCTCTGTATACACATGGAAATACCTCCACCGCTATCTGTATAAATATGGAAATATCTACAACGCTATCTGTGTAAACCTGGAAATATCTACACAGCTATCTCTGTAAACTTGGAAGTATCTACACCGCTATCTGTGTAAAGTTGGAAATATCTACACCGCCATCTGTGCAAAGATGGAAATATCTACACCGGTATCTGTGTAAACATGGAAATATCTACACCGCTATTGATATAAACATGGAAATATCTGCACCGCTATCTGTATGAACATGCAAATATCTACACCGCTGTCTCTATTAAAGTGGAAATATCTACACCGCTATTTGTATAAACGGAATATCTACACCGCTATCTGTATAAACGTGGAAATATCTACACCGCTATCCCTATAAACGTGGAAATATCTACACCGCTATGTGTATAAACGTGGAAATATCTACACCGCTATCTGTATAAACATGGAAATAACTTCACGGCTATCTGTGTAATCTTGGAAATATCTACACCGCAATCTGTATAAACATGAAAATATCTACACCGCCATCTGTATAAACATGGAAATATCTCCAGCGCAATTTCTATAAACATGGAAATATCTACACCGCTATCTGTATAAGCACGGAAATATCTACAAAGCTATCTGTATAAACACGGATATATGTACACCGCTATCTGTATAAACATAGAAATATCTACATCGCTATCTGTATAAACATGGAAACATCTACACCGCTATATGAATAAACATTTAAAAATCTACACCGCTATCTGTATAAACATGGAAATATCTACATGGCCATCTGTATAAATATGGAAATATCTACAACGCTAACTTTGTAAACATGGAAATATCAACACATCTATCTGTGTATACATCGAAATATCTACACCGCTATCTGTGGAAAGATGGAAACATCTACACCGCAATCTCTGCAAAGATGGAAAAATCTACAACGCTATCTGTGTAAAAATGGAAAATCGACAATGCAATCGGTGCAAAGATGGAAATTTCTACACCGCTATCTGTGTAAACATTTAAATATCTACACCGCTATCTGTAAAATGATGGAAATATCTACACCGACATCTGTATAAACAGGGAAATATCTAAACCGCCATCTGTATAAACATGGCAATATCTACACCGCCATCAGAATAAACATGGAAATATCTACACCGTTATCTCTATAAACATGGAAATATCTACACCGCTATCTCTATAAACATGGAAATATCTTCACCACTATCTGTATAAACATGGAAATATCTATAATGCTATCTGTATAAACATGGAAATATCTACACCACCATCTCTGTAAACATGAAAGTATCTACAGCGCCAACTCCATTAACATGGAACTATCTACACCACCATCTGTGTAAACATGGAAATATCTACACCACTATCAGTATAAGCATGGAAATATCTACACTGCCATCTGTATAAAGATGGAAATAACTACTCCGCGAGCTGTATAAACCTGGAAATATCTACACCGCTATCTGTATAAAAATGGAATTACCAACACCGCTCTCTGCATAAAGATGGAAATATCTACACCACCATCTGTATAAACATGGAAATATCTACAGCAGTATCTCTAAAAACAATGAAATATCTACACAGTCATCTCTATCAATATGGAAATACCTACACTGCCATCTCTACACACATGCAATTATCTACACTGCTGTCTCTATAAACATAGAATTATCTATACCGCCATCTCTATAAACAAGGAAATATCTACACCGCCATATGCATAAACATGGAAATATCTACACGACCATCTCTATAAACATGGAATTATCTACACCGCCATCTGTATAAACATAGGAATAACTACACCACCATCTCTAGAAAGAAGGAAATGCCTACACCGTGATCTGTATAAACATGGAAATATCTACACGGCTATCTGTATAAACATGGAAATATCTACACCGCTATCTCTATAAATATGGAAATATCTACACCGCTGTCTCTATTAACATGGAAATGTCTACACAGCTATCTGTATAAACATGGAAATATCTACATGGCTATCTCTATAAACATGGAAATATCTCCACCGCTATCTGTATAAACCTGGAAACAACTACACCGCTATCTATATAAACATGGAAATACCAACACCGCTCTCTGTATAAAGATGGAAATATCTACACAACCATCTGTATAAACGTGGAAATATCTACACCAGAATCTCAATCAACATTGAAATACCTACAAAGCCAGCTGTATAAACATGGAAATATCTACACCGCCATCTGTATAAACATGGATATGTCTACACCGCCATCTGAATAAACTAGGAAATATCTACACTGGTATCTGTATAAATATGGAAATATCTACACCGCTATCTCTATAAACATGGAAATATCTACAGTGCTGTCTGTATAAACATGGAAATACCTACACTGCTATCTGTATAAACATGGAAATATGAACACCGGTATCTGTATAAACATGGAAATATCTACACCGCTATCTGTGTAAACATGGAATTATCTACACCATGATCTGTATAAACATGGAAATGTCTACACCGCTATCTGTATAAACTTGTAAATATCTACACCGCTATCTGTATACACATGGGAATATCTACACGGCTATCTGTATAAGTATGGAAATATCTACACTGCTATCTCCATAAACATGGAAATCTCTTCACCGCTATCTGTATAAACATGGAAATATCTACATGGCTATCTCTATAAACATGGAAATATCTACACCGTCATCTGTATAAACATGGAAATACCTACACCGTCATCTGTATAAACATGGAAATATCTAAACCACTATCTGTAAAACATGGAAATATCTACACTGCCATCTGTATAAACTTGGAACTATCTACAAAGACATATTTATAAACATGGAAATATCTACACCACTATCTGTATAAACCTGGAAATAGCCACACCGCTATCTGTATAAACATGGAAATATCTATACCGCCATCTCAATAAACATGGAAATATCTACACCGCTATCTGTATAAATACGGAAATATATACAACTCTCTCTATATAAACATGGAAATATCTTCAACGTTATCTGTGTATACATGGAATTATCTACACCTCTATCTCAATAAACACAGAAATATCTACACCGCCATCTCTATAAACATGGAAATACCTACACAGTCGTCTGTATAAACAAGGAAATATCTACACCTCCATCTGTATAAACATAGAAATATCTACACTGCCATCTTTAGAAAGATGGAAATGTCTACACCGCGATCTGTACAAACATGGAAATACCTGCACCGCTACTTGTATAAACATGGAAATATCTACACTGCTATCTGTATAAACATGGAAACATCTACACCACCATTTATATAAGAATGGAAATATCTACACCGCTATCTCTATAAACACGGAAATGTCTACACCGCTATCTGTATAAACATGGAAATATCTACACGGCTATCTCTATAAATATGGAAATATCTAAACGGCCATCTGTATAAACATGGCAATATCTACACCGCCATCAGAATAAACATGGAAATATCTACACCACCATCTGTGAAAACATGGAAATATCTGCACTGCCATCTGTATATACATGGAAATATCTCAACCGCCATCTGTATAGACATGGAAATATCTCCACCGCTATCTGTATAAACATGGAAATATCTACACCGCTATCTGCATAAACATGCAAATATCTACAACACTATCTATATAAACATGCAAATATCTACAACGCTATCTGTGTAAACATGGAAATATCTACACCGGTATCTGTGTAAAAATGGAAATATCTACCTCGCTATCTGTGTAAAGATGGAAATATCTACACCGCCATCTGGGCAAAGATGGAAATATCTACACTGCTATCTGTGCAATGTTGGAAATATCTACACTGCATACTGTGCAAAGATGGAAATATCTACACCGCTATCTGTGTTAAAATGGTAATATCTACACCGCTATCTCTATAAACATGGAAATATCCACATCGCCATCTGTATAAACAAGGAAATATCTACTCCGCCATATGTAAAAACATGGAACTATCTACTCCGCCAACTGAATAAACATGTAAATATCTACCCGCTAACACTATAAACATGGAAATATCTACACCGCCATCTGTATAAACATGGAAATATCTACACCACTTTCTCTATAAACATGGAAATATCTACACCGCCACCAGTATAAACATGGAAATATCTACACAGCCATCAGTATATACATGCAAATATCTACACCACCATCTCTATAAACGTGGAAATATCAACACTGCCATGTGTGTACACATGGAAGTATCTACTCAGCCATCAGTAAAAACACGGAACCATTCCCACCACTATCTCTATACACATGGAAACACCTACACCGCTATCTCTATAAACATGGAAATAACTACACCGCTGTCGGTATAAACGTGGAAATATCTACACCGCTATCTGCATTAATATGGAAATACCTGCACTGCCATCTGTATAAAAATGGAAATAACTACACCGCAAGCTGTATAAACACAGAAATATCTACACCGCTATGTGTATAAACATGGAAATACCAACAGCACTATCTGTATAAACATGGAAATATCTACACCGCTATCTGTATAAACAAGGAATTATCTACACCGCTATCTCCATAAACATAGAAATATCTACTCCGCCATCTCTATAAACATGGAAATATCTACACCTCCATCTGTATAAACATGGAAATATCTAAAAAGCCTTCTGTATAAACGTAGAAATATATACACTGCCATCTGTAGAAAGATGGAAATATCTACACAGCGATCTGTATAAACATGGAAATATCTACACCTCTACCTGTATAAAAATGGAGATATCTACACCTCAATCTGTATAAATGTGGAAATATCTACAGCGCTATCTCTACAAACATGGATATGTCTACACCGCTATCTGCATAAACATGGAAATATCTACACCGCTAACTGTATAAACATGGAAATATCTACATCGTTATCTGTATAAACATGAAAATACCTCCACCGCTATCTCTATAAACATGGAAATATCTCCAACGCTATTTCTATATACATGGAAATATCTACACCGCTATCATTATAAACATGGAAATGTCTACACCACTATCTGTATAAACATGGAATTATCTACACTGCCATCTGTGTAAACACGGAAATAGCCACACCGCTATCTTTATACACATGGAAATATATAAACGACCATCTGAATAAACATGGAAATATCTACACCGCTATCTGTTTAAATATGGAAATATCTACACCGCTATCTCTATAAACATGGAAATACCTACTCCGCTATCTGTATAAACATGGAAATACCTACACTGCTATCTCCATAAACATGGAAATATCTACACCGCTATCTGCACAAACTTGGAAATATGTACACCGCCATCTGTATAAACATGGAAAAACCAACACCACTATCAGTATAAACATGTAAATATCTACACCGCTATCTGTATAAACATGGACATATCTACACCACTATCTCTATAAACATAGAAATATCTACGCCGCCATCTCTATAAAAATGGAATTTCCTACACGGCTATCTCTATAATCATGGAAATATCTACACCGCCATCTGTATGAACTTGGAAATATATACACCGCCATCTGAATAAACACGGAAATACCTACACCGCTCTCTGTATAAACATGGAAAAATCTACACCGCTATCTGTATAAACATGAAAATCTCTACACGGCTATCTGTATCAATATGGAAATATCTACACCGCTATCTCTATAAATGTGGAAATGTCTACAACGCTATCTGAATAAACATGATAATATCTACACGGCTATCTCTATAAACATGGAAATATCTACACTGCTATCTATATAAACATGGAAATACCTACCCACTCATCTGTATAAACATGGAAATATCTACACCGCTATCTATATAAACATGGAAATATCTACCTCGCTATCTGTATAAACATGGATATATTTCCACCGCTATCTGTATAACCATGCAAATATCTACAACGCTATCTGTGTAAACATTTAAATATCTACACCGCTATCTGTGTAAACATGGAAATATCTACCCCGCTATCTGTGTAAAGATGGAAATAACTACACCGCAATCTGTGCAAAGATGGAAATATCTACACTGCTATCTGTGTAAAGTTGGAAATATCTACAACGCAATCTGTGCAAAGATGGAAATACCTACGCCGCTATCTGTGTGAATATGGTAATAACTACACCGCTAACACTATAAACAAGGAAATATCTACACCGCTATCCCTATAATCATGGAAATATCTACACCGCTATCTGTATAAAGATGGAAATATCTCCACCGCTATCTGTATAAACATGGAAATGTCTAAACGGCTATCAGTATACATATGGAAATATCTACACAGCCATATGTATAGACATGGAAATATCTACACCGCTATCTGTATAAACATGGAAATATCTTCATGGCTATCTCTATATACATGGAAATATCTACACCGCCGTCTGTATAAACATGGAAATACCTACACAGTCGTCTGTATAAACATGGAAATATCTACCCCACTATCTGTATAAGCACGGAAATATCTACCCTGCCATCTGTATAAACATGGAAATATCTATACAGCCATCTCTATAAACCTGGAAATATCTACATCGCTATCTGTATAAACATGGAAATAGCCACATCGTAATCTGTGTAAACATTGAAAAATCTACACCGCCATATGTAAAATCATGGAAATATCTACACAGTCATCTGTATAAACATGGAAATAGCCACACCGCTATCTGTATAAACATGGAAATATCTACACCGCCATCTGTAAAAACATTGAAATATCAACGCAGTCATCTGTATAAACATGGAAGTATCTACACCTAAATCTGTATAAACATGGAAGTATCTACACTGCCATCTGTATTCATATGGAAATATCTAAACAGCCATCTGTATAAACCTGGAAATATCTACAACGCTATCTCTATGAACATGGAAATACCTACACCACTATCTGAATAAACATGGAAATATCTACACCGCTATTTTTATAAACATGGAAATACCTAAACCGCAATCTGTATAAACATGGAAATAGCCACTCCGCTATCTGTATAAACATGGAAATATCTACACCGCCATCTGTAAAAACATGGAAATATCTACACTGTCATCTGTATAAACATGGAAATATGCACACCTCCATCTGTATAAACATGGAAATACCTACAGTGGTATCTGTATAAACATGGAAATATCTACATCGCTATCTGTATAAACATGGAAATATCTACACTGCCATCTGTATAAACATGGAAATAGCCACACCGCTATCTGTATAATCATGGAAATAAATACATCGCCATCTGAATAAACTTGGAAATGTCTACACGGCTATCTGTATAAATATGGAAATATCTACACCGCTCTCACTGTAAACATGGGAATATCTACACAGTTATCTGTATAAACATGGAAATATCTACACCTCCATCTGTAAACATGGAAATATCTACAGTGACATCTGTATATATATGGAAATATCTACACAGCCATCGGTATAAACATGGAAATATCTACACCGCTATCTCTACAAACATGGAAATACCTATACCATTATCAGTATAGACATGGAAATATCTACACCGCTATCTGTATAAATATGGAAATACCTACACCACTATCTCTATAAAAAAGGAAATATGTACACTGTAATCTGTATAAACATGGAAATAACTACATGGCTATCTATATGAACATGGAAATGTCTACACCGCCATTTGTATAAACAGGGAAATACCTACACAGTCATGTGTACAAACATGGAAATGTCTACACCACTATCTGCATAAACATGGAAATATCTACACTGACATCTGTATAAACATGGAAATATCTAAACAGCCATATCTATAAACATGGAAATATCTACATCACTATCTGTACAAACATAGAAATAGCCACATCGCTATCTTTATAAACATGGAAATATCTACACGGCCATCTATAAAAACATGGAAATAACTACACAGTCATCTGTATAAATATAGAAATATCTACACCTCCATTTGTATAAACATGGAAACATCTTCACTGTCATCTGTATTCACATGGAAATATCTACGCAGCCATCTGTATAAACATGGAAACATTTACACCGCTATCTCCATACACATGGAAATACCTACACCACTATCTGTATAAACATTGAAATATCTACACCGCTATCTGTATAAACTTGGAAATATGTACTCTGCCATCTCTATAAACATGGAAATATCTCCACCGCTATCTGTATAAAGATGGAAATATCTCCACCGCTATCTCCATAAACATGGAAATAGCTACACCGCTATCTGTATAAACAAGAAAATATATCCACCGCTATCTGCATAATCATGGAAGTATCTCCACCGCTATCTGTATAAACATGGAAATAAAAACATCGCTATCTGAATAAACTTGAAAATATCTACACCGCTATCTCTATAAACATGGAAATATATCCACCACTATCTGTATAAACATGGAAATATCTCCACCGCTACCTGTATAAACATGGAAATATCTACACCGCTATCTGTATATACATGGAAATATCTACACCGCTATCTGTATAAACTTGGAAATATCTACACCGCTATCTGTATACATATGGAAATATCTACACCGCCATCTGTATAAACATGGAAATCTCTACACCGCTATCTGTATAAACATGGAAATACCTTCATGGCTATCTCTATATACATGGAAATATCTACACCGCCATCTGTATAAACATGGAAATACCTACACAGTCGTCTGTATAAACATGGAAATATCTACCCCAATATCTGTATAAGCACGGAAATATCTACCCTGCCATCTGTATAAACATGGAAATATCTATACAGCCATCTCTATAAACCTGGAAATATCTACATCGCTATCTGTATAAACATGGAAATAACCACACCGTAATCTGTGTAAACATTGAAATATCTACACCGCCATATGTAAAATCATGGAAATATCTACACAGTCATCTGTATAAACATGGAAGTATCTACACCTCCATTTGTATAAACATGGAAATATCTACACTACCATCAGTATACACATGGAAATATCTACACAGCCATCTTTATAAATATGGAAATATCTACACAGCTATCTCTATATACATGGAAATACCTACACCACTATCTGTATAAACATGGAAATATCTACACAGCCATCTGTATAAACATGGAAATATCTACATCGCTATCTGTATAAACATGGAAATAGCCACACCGGTATCTGTATAAACATGGAAATATCTACACCACCATCTGTAAAAACATTGAAATATCAACGCAGTCATCTGTATAAACATGGAAGTATCTACAGCTACAACTGTATAAACATGGAAATATCTACACTGCCATCTGTATTCATATGGAAATATCTACACAGCCATCTGTATAAACCTGGAAATATCTACAACGGTATCTCTATGAACATGGAAATACCTACACCACTATCTGAATAAACATGGAAATGTCTACACCGCTATTTTTATAAACATGGAAATACCTACACCGCAATCTGTATAAACATGGAAATGGCCACTCCGCTATCTGTATAAACATGGAAATATCTACACCTCCATCTGTAAACATGGAAATATCTACAGTGACATCTGTATATATATGGAAATATCTACACAGCCATCGGTATAAACATGGAAATATCTACACCGCTATCTCTACAAACATGGAAATACCTATACTATTATCAGTATAGACATGGAAATATCTACACCGCTATCTGTATAAATATGGAAATACCTACACCGCTATCTCTATAAACATGGAAATATGTACACTGTAATCTGTATAAACATGGAAATAACTACATGGCTATCTATATGAACATGGAAATGTCTACACCGCCATTTGTATAAACAGGGAAATACCTACACAGTCATGTGTACAAACATGGAAATGTCTACACCACTATCTGCATAAACATGGAAATATCTACACTGACATCTGTATAAACATGGAAATATCTAAACAGCCATATCTATAAACATGGAAATATCTACATCACTATCTGTACAAACATAGAAATAGCCACATCGCTATCTTTATAAACATGGAAATATCTACACGGCCATCTATAAAAACATGGAAGTAACTACACAGTCATCTGTATAAATATAGAAATATCTACACCTCCATTTGTATAAACATGGAAACATCTTCACTGTCATCTGTATTCACATGGAAATATCTACGCAGCCATCTGTATAAACATGGAAACATTTACACCGCTATCTCCACACACATGTAAATACCTACACCACTATCTGTATAAACATTGAAATATCTACACCGCTATCTGTATAAACTTGGAAATATGTACTCCGCCATCTCTATAAACATGGAAATATCTCCACCGCTATCTGTATAAAGATGGAAATATCTCCACCGCTATCTCCATAAACATGGAAATAGCTACACCGCTATCTGTATAAACAAGAAAATATATCCACCGCTATCTGCATAATCATGGAAGTATCTCCACCGCTATCTGTATAAACATGGAAATAAAAACATCGCTATCTGAATAAACTTGAAAATATCTACACCGCTATCTCTATAAACATGGAAATATATCCACCACTATCTGTATAAACATGGAAATATCTCCACCGCTACCTGTATAAACATGGAAATATCTACACCGCTATCTGTATAAACATGGAAATATCTACACCGCTATCTGTATAAACTTGGTAATATCTACACCGCTATCTGTATACATATGGAAATATCTACACCGCCATCTGTATAAACATGGAAATCTCTACACCGCTATCTGTATAAACATGGAAATACCTTCATGGCTATCTCTATATACATGGAAATATCTACACCGCCGTCTGTATAAACATGGAAATACCTACACAGTCGTCTGTATAAACATGGAAATATCTACCCCAATATCTGTATAAGCACGGAAATATCTACCCTGCCATCTGTGTAAACATGGAAATATCTATACAGCCATCTCTATAAACCTGGAAACATCTACATCGCTATCTGTATAAACATGGAAATAACCACACCGTAATCTGTGTAAACATTGAAATATCTACACCGCCATATGTAAAATCATGGAAATATCTACACAGTCATCTGTATAAAGATGGAAGTATCTACACCTCCATTTGTATAAACATGGAAATATCTACACTACCATCAGTATACACATGGAAATATCTACACAGCCATCTTTATAAATATGGAAATATCTACAAAGCTATCTCTATATACATGGAAATACCTACACCACTATCTGTATAAACATGGAAATATCTACACAGCCATCTTTATAAACATGGAAATATCTACATCGCTATCTGTATAAACATGGAAATAGCCACACCGGTATCTGTATAAACATGGAAATATCTACACCGCCATCTGTAAAAACATTGAAATATCAACGCAGTCATCTGTATAAACATGGAAGTACCTACACCTACAACTGTATAAACATGGAAATATCTACACTGCCATCTGTATTCATATGGAAATATCTACACAGCCATCTGTATAAACCTGGAAATATCTACAACGGTATCTCTATGAACATGGAAATACCTACACCACTATCTGAATAAACATGGAAATATCTACACCGCTATTTTTATAAACATGGAAATACCTACACCGCAATCTGTATAAACATGGAAATAGCCACTCCGCTATCTGTATAAACATGGAAATACCTACATCGCCATCTGTAAAAACATGGAAATATCTACACTGTCATCTGTATAAACATGGAAATATCTACACCTCCATCTGTATAAACATGGAAATACCTACAGCGGTATCTGTATAAACATGGAAAGATCTACATCGCTATCTGTATAAACATGGAAATATCTACACTGCCATCTGTATAAACATGGAAAAAGCCACACCGCTATCTGTATAATCATGGAAATAACTACACCACCATCTGAATAAATTTGGAAATGTCTACACGGCTATCTGTATAAATATGGAAATATCTACACCACTCTCACTGTAAACATGGGAATATATACACAGTTATCTGTATAAACATGGAAATATCTACACCTCCATCTGTATAAACATGGAAATATCTACACTGACATCTGTATACACATGGAAATATCTACAGAGCCATCGGTATAAACATGGAAGTATCTACACCGCTATCTCTATAAACATGGAAATACCTATACCATTATCAGTATAATCATGGAAATATCTACACCGCTATCTGTATAAATATGGAAATACCTACACCGCTATCTCTATAAACATGGAAATATGTACACTGCCATCTGTATAAACATGGAAATATCCACATGGCTATCTCTATAAACATGGAAATGTCTACACCGTCATTTGTATAAACATGGAAATACCTACACAGTCATGTGTATAAACATGGAAATGTCTACACCACTATCTGCATTAACATGGAAATATCTACACTGACATCTGTATAAACATGGAAATATCTAAACAGCCATATCTATAAACATGGAAATATCTACATCGCTTTCTCTACAAACGTAGAAATAGCCACATCGCTATCTTCATAAACATGGAAATATCTACATGGCCATCTGTAAAAACATGGAAATATCTACACAGTCATCTGTATAAATATAGAAATATCTACAACTCCATCTGTATAAACATGGAAACAGCTACACTGCCATCTGTATTCACATGGAAATATCTACGCAGCCATCTGTATAAACATGGAAATATCTTCACCGCTATCTCTATAAACATGGAAATACCTACACCACTATCTGTATAAACATTGAAATATCTACACTGCTATCTGTATACACTTGGAAATATGTACACCGCCATCTCTATAAACATGAAAATATCTCCACCTCTATCTGTATAAACATGGAAATACCTCCAACGCTATCTCTATAAACATGGAAATAGCTACACCGCTATCTGTATAAACAAGAAAATATATCCACCGCTATCTGCATAAACATGGAAGTATCTCCACCGCTATCTGTATAAACTTGGAAATAAAAACATCGCTATCTGGATAAACTTGAAAATATCTACACCGCCATCTCTATAAACATGGTAATATATCCACCGCTATCTGTATAAACATGGAAATATCTCCACCGCAACCTGTATAAACATGGAAATATCTACACCGCTATCTGTAGAAACGTGGAAATTTCTACACCGCTATCTGTATAAACTTGGAAATATCTACACCGCTATCTGTATACATATGGAAATATCTACACCGCCATCTGTATAAACATGGAAATCTCTACACCGCTATCTGTATAAACATGGAAATACCTTCATGGCTATCTCTATATACATGGAAATATCTACACCGCCGTCTGTATAAACATGGAAATACTTACACAGTCGTCTGTATAAACATGGAAATATCTACCCCACTATCTGTATAAGCACGGAAATATCTACCCTGCCATCTGTATAAACATGGAAATATCTATACAGCCATCTCTATAAACCTGGAAATATCTACATCGCTATCTGTATAAACATGGAAATAACCACACCGTAATCTGTGTAAACATTGAAATATCTACACTGCCATATGTAAAATCATGGAAATATCTACACAGTCATCTGTATAAACATGGAAGTATGTACACCTCCATTTGTATAAACATGGAAATATCTACACTACCATCAGTATACACATGGAAATATCTACACAGCCATCTTTATAAACATGGAGATATCTACACAGCTATCTCTATATACATGGAAATACCTACACCACTATCTGTATAAACATGGAAATATCTACACAGCCATCTGTATAAACATGGAAATATCTACATCGCTATCTGTATAAACATGGAAATACCAACACCGCTATCTGTATAAACATGGAAATATCTACACCGCCATCTGTAAAAACATTGAAATATCAACGCAGTCATCTGTATAAACATGGAAGTATCTACACCTACATCTGTATAAACATGGAAATATCTACACTGCCATCTGTATTCACATGGAAATATCTACACAGCCATCTGTATAAACCTGGAAATATCTACAACGCTATCCCTATGAACATGGAAATACCTACACCACTATCTGAATAAACATGGAAATATCTACAACGCTATTTTTATAAACATGGAAATACCTACACCGCAATCTGTATAAACATGGAAATAGCCACTCCGCTATCTGTATAAACATGGAAATAACTACGCCGCCATCTGTAAAAACATGGAAATATCTACACTGTCATCTGTATAAACATGGAAATATCTACACCTCCATCTGTATAAACATGGAAATACCTACAGCGGTATCTGTATAAACATGGAAATATCTACATCGCTATCTGAGTAAACATGGAAATATCTACACTGCCGTCTGTATAAACATGGAAATAGCCACACCGCTATCTGTATTATCATGGAAATAACTACACCGCCATCTGAATAAACTTGGAAATGTCTACACGGCTATCTGTATAAATATGGAAATATCTACACCGCTCTCACTGTAAACATGGGAATATCTACACAGTTATCTGTATAAACATGGAAATATCTACACCTCCATCTGTATAAACATGGAAATATCTACACTGACATCTGTATACACATGGAAATATCTACACAGCCATCGGTATAAACATGGAAGTATCTACACCGCTATCTCTATAAACATGGAAATACCTATACCATTATCAGTATAATCATGGAAATATCTACACCGCTATCTGTATAAATATGGAAATACCTACACCGCTATCTCTATAAACATGGAAATAAGTACACTACCATCCGTATAAACATGGAAATATCCACATGGCTATCTCTATAAACATGGAAATGTCTACACCGCCATTTGTATAAACATGGAAATACCTACACAGTCATGTGTATAAACATGGAAATGTCTACACCACTATCTGCATAAACATGGAAATATCTACACTGACATCTGTATAAACATGGAAATATCTAAACAGCCATATCTATAAACATGGAAATTTCTACATCGCTATCTCTACAAACGTAGAAATAGCCACATCGCTATCTTCATAAACATGGGAATATCTACATGGCCATCTGTAAAAACATGGAAATATCTACAAAGTCATCTGTAAAAATATAGAAATATCTACAACTCCATCTCTATAAACATGGAAATATCTACACCACCATCTGTAGAAACATGGAAATATCTACACCGCTATCTCTATAAGCATGGAAATACCTACACCGCTATCTCTATAAACATTCAAATATCTACACCACCATCTCTATAAACATGGAACTATCTACACCGCCATCTCTGTAAACATGGAAATATCTACACTGCCATCTGGATAAAGATGTAAATATCTACACCACGAGCTGTATAAAAACGGAAATAACTACACCGCAATCTCTATAAACATGGAAATATCTACACCGCTATCTGTATAAAGATGGAAATATCTACACCGCTATCTCTATAAACATGGAAGTATATACACCGCTATCTCTGAAATCATGGAAATACCTACAGCGCCATCTGTATAAACATGGAAATATCTACACTGCCATCTGTATAAACATGGCAATATCTCACAGCCATCTGTTTAAACACGGAAATATCTACACCGCCATCTGTATAAACATGGAAAATCTACACCCACATCTCTATAAACATGGAAATATCAACACCGCTCTCAGTAGAAATATGGAAATATCTACACTGCTATCTCTATAAACATAGAAATAAATTCACCGCTATATGTATAAACATGGAAATATCTACACCGCTATCTCTATAAATAGGGAAATATCTACACCGCCATCTGTATAAACATGGAAATATCTACACTGCCATCTGTATACTCATGGAAATATCTACACAGTCATCTGTATAAACATGGAAATATCTACACCGCAATCTCTATAAACATGGAAATATCTACAACGCCATTTGTATAATCATGGAAATATCTCAACCGCTATCTCTATAAACATGGAAATATCTATACCACCATCTGTAAAAACATGTAAATCTCTACAAAGTCATCTGTGTAAACATGGAAATATGTACACCGCTATCTGTATAAACATGGAAATATCTACACCACTATCTCTATAAACATGGAAATATCTACAACATCATCTGTAAAAACATGCAAATATCTACACTGCTATCTCTATAAACATGGAAATATCTACTCCGCCATCTGTAAAAACATGGAAATCTCTACAAAGTCATCTGTGTAAACATGCCAATATCTACACAACCATTTGTATATACATGGAAATATCTACAATGCCATCTGTATTCACATGGAAATAACTACACAGCCATATGTATAAACATGGAAATATCTACACCGCTATCTCTAAAAACATGGAAATACCTACACTGCTATCTCTATAAACATGGAAATATCTACACCGCTATCTCTATAAACGTGGAAATATCTACACCGCCCTCTCTATAAACATGAAAATAACTACACTGCCATCTCCACAAACATGGAAATATCTACACCGCCATCTGTATAAACATGGAAATATCTACACTACCATCTGTATAAAGATATAAATTTCTACACCACGAGCTGTATAAACATGGAAATATCTACACCAATATCTGTATAAACATGGAAATACCAAAACTGCTATCTCTATAAATATGGAATTATCTACGCTGCTATGTGTATAAACATGGAAATATCTACACCGCTATCAGTACAAACATGAAAATATCTACAGCGCTATCTGTACAAACATGGAAATATCTACACCGCTATCTCTATAAACATGGAAATATAAACACAGCCATCTCTATAAACATGGAAATATCTACACCGCCATCTACATAAACATGGAAATATCTACACCGCCAACTATATAAACATGGAAATATCTACACCGCCATCTGTATAAACATGGAAATATCTACACTGCCATCTGCAGAAAGATGGAAATATCTACACTGTGATCTGTATAAACCTGGAAACATCTACAACGCTATCTGTATAAACATGGAAATATCTGCACCACTATCTGTATAAACATGGAAATATCTACACCAGTATGTCTATAAACATGGAAATATCTACACTGGCATCTGTAGAAAGATGGAAATATTGACAAGGCGATCTGTATAAACATGGAAATATCTACACCGCTACCTGTATAAACATAGAAATATCTACACCGCTATCTGTATAAACATGGAAATATCTACAGCATGATCTGTGTAAACATGGAAATACCTACACAGTCATCTGTATAAACATGGAAATATCTACACCGCTATCACTATAAACATGAGAATATCTACACCGCCATCTGTAAAAACATGGAAATATCCACACAGTCAACAGTGTAAACATGGAAATATCTACACCACCATCTGTATAAACAAGGAAATATCTATACTGCCATCTGTATACACATGGAAATATCTACTCAGCCATCAGTATAAACATGGAAATATTTACAATGCTATCTCTATAAACATGGAAATATCTACACCACTATCTCTATGAACATTCAAACATCTACACCACTATCTCTATAAACATGGAACTATCTACACCGCCATCTCTATAAACATGAAAATATCTACACTGCCATCTTCATAATCATGGAGCTAACTACTCCGCCATCTGTATAAACATGGAAATATCTACACCGCCATCTGAATAAACAAGGAAATATCTACACTGCCATCTGTATAAAGATGTAAATATCTACACCGCACTCTGTATAAAAGTGGAAACATCTACACCGCTAACTGTATAAACATGGAAATATCATCACCGCTACCTGTATAAACATGGAAATATCAACAGTGCCATCTGTATAAACGTAGAAATATCTACACAGCCATCTGTATAGACATGGAAATATTTACACAGCCATCTGTATAAACATGGAAATATCTACACCGATATCTGTATAAACATGGAAATATCTACACCGCTATCTGTATAAATATGGAAATATCTACACCGCAATCTCTATACACATGAAAATCTACACAGCTATATGTATAAACATGGAAATATCTACTCCGCTATCTCTATAAACATGGAAATCTCTACACCGCCGTCTGTAAAGACATGGAAATATCTACACAGCCATCTGTATAAACATGGAAATATGTACACCAACATCTTTATCAACATGGAAATATCTACACTGCCATCTGTATACACATGGAAATATCTACACCGCTATCTCTATAAACTTGGAAATATATACACCGCTATCTCCAAAAACATGGAAATACCTACATTGCTGTCTGTATAAACATGGAAATATCTACACTGACCTCTCTATAAACAACAAGATATCTACACTGCCATCTCCGTAAACATGGAGCTATGTACACCGCCATCTGTATAAACATGGAAATATCTACACCGCCATCTGCATAAACATGGACATATCTACACTGCCATCTGTATAAACATGTAAATATCTCCACTGCTATCTGTATAAACATGGAAATATGTACACCGCTATCTGTATAAACATGGAAATATCTACACCACTATCTCTATAAACATGGAAATATCTACAACATCATCTGTAAAAACATGCAAATATCTACACTGCTATCTCTATAAACATGGAAATATCTACTCCGCCATCTGTAAAAACATGGAAATCTCTACAAAGTCATCTGTGTAAACATGCCAATATCTACACAACCATTTGTATATACATGGGAATATCTACAATGCCATCTGTATTCACATGGAAATAACTACACAGCCATATGTATAAACATGGAAATATCTACACCGCTATCTCTAAAAACATGGAAATACCTACACTGCTATCTCTATAAACATGGAAATATCTACACCGCTATCTCTATAAACGTGGAAATATCTACACCGCCCTCTCTATAAACATGAAAATAACTACACTGCCATCTCCACAAACATGGAAATATCTACACCGCCATCTGTATAAACATGGAAATATCTACACTACCATCTGTATAAAGATATAAATTTCTACACCACCAGCTGTATAAACATGGAAATATCTACACCAATATCTGTATAAACATGGAAATACCAAAACTGCTATCTCTATAAATATGGAATTATCTACGCTGCTATGTGTATAAACATGGAAATATCTACACCGCTATCAGTACAAACATGAAAATATCCACAGCGCTATCTGTACAAACATGGAAATATCTACACCGCTATCTCTATAAACATGGAAATATAAACACAGCCATCTCTATAAACATGGAAATATCTACACCGCCATCTACATAAACATGGAAATATCTACACCGCCAACTATATAAACATGGAAATATCTACACCGCCATCTGTATAAACATGGAAATATCTACACTGCCATCTGCAGAAAGATGGAAATATCTACACTGTGATCTGTATAAACCTGGAAACATCTACAACGCTATCTGTATAAACATGGAAATACCTGCACCACTATCTGTATAAACATGGAAATATCTACACCACTATGTCTATAAACATGGAAATATCTACACTGGCATCTGTAGAAAGATGGAAATATTGACAAGGCGATCTGTATAAACATGGAAATATCTACACCGCTACCTGTATAAACATAGAAATATCTACACCGCTATCTGTGTAAACATGGAAATATCTACAGCATGATCTGTGTAAACATGGAAATACCTACACAGTCGTCTGTATAAACATGGAAATATCTACACCGCTATCACTATAAACATGAGAATATCTACACCGCCATCTGTAAAAACATGGAAATATCCACACAGTCAACAGTGTAAACATGGAAATATCTACACCACCATCTGTATAAACAAGGAAATATCTATACTGCCATCTGTATACACATGGAAATATCTACTCAGCCATCAGTATAAACATGGAAATATTTACAATGCTATCTCTATAAACATGGAAATATCTACACCACTATCTCTATGAACATTCAAACATCTACACCACTATCTCTATAAACATGGAACTATCTACACCGCCATCTCTATAAACATGAAAATATCTACACTGCCATCTTCATAATCATGGAGCTAACTACTCCGCCATCTGTATAAACATGGAAATATCTACACCGCCATCTGAATAAACAAGGAAATATCTACACTGCCATCTGTATAAAGATGTAAATATCTACACCGCACTCTGTATAAAAGTGGAAACATCTACACCGCTAACTGTATAAACATGGAAATATCATCACCGCTACCTGTATAAACATGGAAATATCAACAGTGCCATCTGTATAAACGTAGAAATATCTACACAGCCATCTGTATAGACATGGAAATATTTACACAGCCATCTGTATAAACATGGAAATATCTACACCGATATCTGTATAAACATGGAAATATCTACACCGCTATCTGTATAAATATGGAAATATCTACACCGCAATCTCTATACACATGAAAATCTACACAGCTATATGTATAAACATGGAAATATCTACTCCGCTATCTCTATAAACATGGAAATCTCTACACCGCCGTCTGTAAAGACATGGAAATATCTACACAGCCATCTGTATAAACATGGAAATATGTACACCAACATCTTTATCAACATGGAAATATCTACACTGCCATCTGTATACACATGGAAATATCTACACCGCTATCTCTATAAACTTGGAAATATATACACCGCTATCTCCAAAAACATGGAAATACCTACATTGCTGTCTGTATAAACATGGAAATATCTACACTGACCTCTCTATAAACAACAAGATATCTACACTGCCATCTCCGTAAACATGGAGCTATGTACACCGCCATCTGTATAAACATGGAAATATCTACACCGCCATCTGCATAAACATGGACATATCTACACTGCCATCTGTATAAACATGTAAATATCTCCACTGCTATCTGTATAAACATGGAAATATGTACACCGCTATCTGTATAAACATGGAAATATCTACACCACTATCTCTATAAACATGGAAATATCTACAACATCATCTGTAAAAACATGCAAATATCTACACTGCTATCTCTATAAACATGGAAATATCTACTCCGCCATCTGTAAAAACATGGAAATCTCTACAAAGTCATCTGTGTAAACATGCCAATATCTACACAACCATTTGTATATACATGGGAATATCTACAATGCCATCTGTATTCACATGGAAATAACTACACAGCCATATGTATCAACATGGAAATATCTACACCGCTATCTCTAAAAACATGGAAATACCTACACTGCTATCTCTATAAACATGGAAATATCTACACCGCTATCTCTATAAACGTGGAAATATCTACACCGCCCTCTCTATAAACATGAAAATAACTACACTGCCATCTCCACAAACATGGAAATATCTACACCGCCATCTGTATAAACATGGAAATATCTACACTACCATCTGTATAAAGATATAAATTTCTACACCACGAGCTGTATAAACATGGAAATATCTACACCAATATCTGTATAAACATGGAAATACCAAAACTGCTATCTCTATAAATATGGAATTATCTACACTGCTATGTGTATAAACATGGAAATATCTACACCGCTATCAGTACAAACCTGAAAATATCTACAGCGCTATCTGTACAAACATGGAAATATCTACACCGCTATCTCTATAAACATGGAAATATAAACACAGCCATCTCTATAAACATGGAAATATCTACACCGCCATCTACATAAACATGGAAATATCTACACCGCCAACTATATAAACATGGAAATATCTACACCGCCATCTGTATAAACATGGAAATATCTACACTGCCATCTGCAGAAAGATGGAAATATCTACACTGTGATCTGTATAAACCTGGAAACATCTACAACGCTATCTGTATAAACATGGAAATATCTGCACCACTATCTGTATAAACATGGAAATATCTACACCACTATGTCTATAAACATGGAAATATCTACACTGGCATCTGTAGAAAGATGGAAATATTGACAAGGCGATCTGTATAAACATGGAAATATCTACACCGCTACCTGTATAAACATAGAAATATCTACACCGCTATCTGTATAAACATGGAAATATCTACAGCATGATCTGTGTAAACATGGAAATACCTACACAGTCATCTGTATAAACATGGAAATATCTACACCGCTATCACTATAAACATGAGAATATCTACACCGCCATCTGTAAAAACATGGAAATATCCACACAGTCAACGGTGTAAACATGGAAATATCTACACCACCATCTGTATAAACATGGAAATATATACAATGCCATCTGTATACCCATGGAAATATGTACACAACCATATGTATAAACATAGAAATATCTACACCGCTATCTCTATAAACATGGAAATACTTACACCACTATCACTGTAAACATGGAAAAATCTACACCGCTATCTCTATAAACATGGAAATATCTACACGGCTATCTCTATAAACATGAAAATATCTACACTGCCATCTCCATAAACACGGAAATATCTACACCGCCATCTGTATAAACATGGAAATATCTACACCGCCATCTCTAAAAAGATGTAAATATCTACACCGTGACCTGTATAAACATGGAAATATCTACACATCTATCTGCATAAACATGGAAATACCAACACCGCTATCTGTATGAACGTGGAAATATCTACACCGCTGTCTCTATAAACATGGAAATGCCTACAACGCTATCTTTATAAACATGGATATATCTATACCACTAACTCTATAAACATGGAAATATATACACTGCAATCTCTATGAAAATGGAAATATCTACACTGCTATCTGTAGAAAGATGGAAATATCTACACCGTGATCTGTAAAAACATGGAAATATCTACACCCCTACCTGTATAAAATCGGAAATATCTACACCGCTATCTGTATAAACATGGAAATATCTACACCGCGATCTGTGTAAACATCGAAATATCTCCTCCGCTATCTGTATAAACATGGAAATATCTACACTGCTATCTCTATAAACATGGACATATCTACACGGCAATCCATATAAACATGGAAATATCTACAAAGCCATCTGTATAAACATGGAGATATCTACATTGTTATCTGTATAAACATGGAAATTACTACACCGCTATCTGTATAAACATGGAAATACCTACACCGCTATCTCTATAAACGTGGAAATAACTACAACGCCATCTGTAAAAATATGGAAATATCTACACAGTCATCTCTATAAACATGGAAATATCTACACCACCATCTGTAGAAACATGGAAATATCTACACCGCTATCTCTATAAACATGGAAATACCTACACCGCTATCTCTATAAACATTCAAATATCTACACCACCATCCCTATAAACATGGAACTATCTACACCGCCATCTCTGTAAACATGGAAATATCTACACTGCCATCTGGAGAAAGATGTAAATGTCTACACCACGAGCTGTATAAAAACGGAAATAACTACACCGCAATCTCTATAAACATGGAAATATCTACACCACTATCTGTATAAAGATGGAAATATCTACACCGCTATCTCTATAAACATGGAAGTATATACACCGCTATCTCTGAAAACATGGAAATACCTACAGCGCCATCTGTATAAACATGGAAATATCTACACTGCCATCTGTATAAACATGGCAATATCTCACAGCCATCTGTTTAAACACGGAAATATCTACACAGCCATCTGTATAAACATGGAAAATCTACACCCACATCTCTATAAACATGGAAATATCAACACCGCTCTCAGTAGAAATATGGAAATATCTACACTGCTATCTCTATAAACATAGAAATAAATTCACCGCTATATGTATAAACATGGAAATATCTACACCGCTAACTCTATAAATAGGGAAATATCTACACCGCCATCTGTATAAACATGGAAATATCTACAACGCCATTTGTAAAATCATGGAAATATCTCAACCGCTATCTCTATAAACATGGAAATATCTATACCGCCATCTGTAAAAACATGTAAATCTCTACAAAGTCATCTGTGTAAACATGGAAATATCTACACCACCATCTGTATAAACAAGGAAATATCTATACTGCCATCTGTATACACATGGAAATATCTACACAGCCATCAGTATAAACATGGAAATATTTACAACGCTATCTCTATAAACATGGAAATATCTACACCACTACCTCTATGAACATTCAAACATCTACACCACAATCTCTATAAACATGGAAATACCTACAACACTATCTGTGTAAACATGGAAATATCTACACAGCTGCCTGTGTAAACATGGAAATATGTACACCGCAATCTGTGTGAAGATGGAAATATCTACCCCGCAATCTGTGCAAATAAGGAAATATGTACACCTCTATCTCTGTAATCATGGAAATATCTACACCGCTATCTGTATAAACATGGGAATATCTACTCTGCTATCTGTATAAATATGGAAATATCTACACTGATATCTCTATAAACATGGAAATGTCTACACCGCTATCTGTATAAATATGGTAATAACTACATGGCTAAATCTAAAAACACGGAAATGTCTACACCGCCATCTGTATAAACATGGAAATATCTACACTGACATCTGTATACTCATGGAAGTATCTACACAGTCATTTGTGTAAACATGGACTTATCTACACGGCTATCTCTGTAAACATGGAAATAACTACACCGCTATCTGTAAAAACATGGAAATATCTACACCGCTATCTGAATAAACATGGAAATACCTACACTGCCATCTGTATAAAGATGGAAATATCTACACCGCGAGCTTTATAAACATGGAAATATCTACACCGCTATCTGTATAAACATGGAAACATCTACACCACTATCTCTATAAACATGGAAATTCCTAAACCGTCATCTTTATAAACATGGAAATATCTACACTGCTATCTGTAAGAACATAGAAATATCTACAATGCTATCTATATAAACAAAGAAATAGCCACACCGCTATCTGTATAAACATGGAAATATCTACACCAGCATCAGAATAAATGTGGAACTATATATACCACTGTCTCTATAAACATGGAAATGTCTACACCGCTATCTGTATAAACATGAAAATATCTACACTGTGATCTGTATAAACATGGAAATATCCACACAGCCATCTCTATAAAGATTTAAAATCTACATCGCTATCTGTATAAACATGGAAGTAGCCACACCGCTATCTGTATAACATGGAAATATTTAGCCCATCATGTGTAAAAAACATGGAAATATCTACACAGTCATCTGCATAAACATGGAAATACCTACACCTCCATCTGTATAAACATGGAAATATCTACACTGCCATCTGTATACACATGAAAATATCTACACAGCCATCTGTATAAACATGGAAATATCTCCACCGCGATCTCTATAAACATGGAAATACGTACACCGCTATCTGAAAAACATGGAAATAACTACACCGCTATATGTATAAACATGGAAATATCTACATCCCTATCTGTAAACAAGGAAATAACTCCACCACTATCTGTATAAACATGGGAATATGTACACCGCTTTCTTTATAAACTTGGTAATATCTACACCGCTATCTGTATAAACATGGAAATATCTACACCGCTATCTCTTTAAACATGGAAATATCTACATCGCTATCTATATAAACATGGAAATATCTACACCACCATCTGTAAAAATATGGAAATATCTACACAGTCATCTGTTTAAACATGGAAATATCTACACCTCTATCTGTATAAACATGTAAATATCTACACTGCCCTCTGTATACACATGGAAATATCTACACAGCCATCTGTAAGAACTTGGCAATATCTACACCGCTATCTCTATAAACATTGAAATTCCTACACCGCTATCTGTATAAACATGGAAATATCTTCACCGCTATGTGTATAAACATGGAAATATCTACATCGCCATCAGTATAAACTTGGAAATATCTATACGTCCATCTGTATAAACATGGAAATATCTTCACCGCTATCTGTATAGAGATGGAAATATCCACACCGCTATCTGTATGAACATGGAAATATCGACACCGCTATCCGTATAAACATGGAAATTCCTAAACCGTCATCTTTATAAACATGGAAATATCTCCACTGCTATCTGTAAGAACATAGAAATATCTACACTGCTATCTATATAAACATGGAAATAGCCACACCGCTATCTGTATAAACATGGAAATATCTACACCACCATCAGAATAAACATGGAATTATCTTCACGGCTATCTCTATAAATATGGAAATATCTGCACAGCTATCTCTATAAACATGGAAATATCTACACCGCCATGTATATAAACACGGAAACATGTACACAGTCATCTGTATACACATGGAAATACTGACACCGCTATCTGTTTAAACATGGAAATATCTACACCGCTATCTGTATAAACATGGAAATATCTACACCGCTATCTGTATAAATGTGGAACTATATATACCACAGTCTCTTTAAACATGGAAATATCTTCACCGCTATCTGTATAAACATGGAAATATCTACACCACCGTCTGTAAAAATATGGAAATATATACACAGTCATCTGTTTAAACATGGAAATATCTACACCTCCATCTGTATAAACATGTAAATATCTACATTGCCCTCTGTATACACATGGAAATATCTACACAGCCATCTGTAGGAACTTGGCAATATCTACACCGCTATCTCTATAAACATTGAAATGCCTACACCGCTATCGGTATAAACATGGAAATATCTTCACCGCTATGTGTATAAACATGGAAATATCTACATCGCCATCAGTATGAACTTGGAAATATCTATACGGCCATCTGTATAAACATGGAAATATCTTCACCGCTATCTGTACAGAGATGGAAATATCTACACCGCTATCTGTATAAAACTGGAAATATGTACACTGCTATCCCTATAAACATGGAAATATCCACAGTGCTATCTGTATAAACATGGAAATATCTACATGGTAATTTGTATAAACATGGAAATATCTACACCGCTATCTGTATAAACATGGAAATATCCACACCGCTATCTGTATGAACATGGAAATATCGACACCGCTATCCGTATAAACATGGATATATCTACACTATCTGTATAAATATGGAAATAACTACCCCGCTATCTCTATAAATGTGGAAATATATACACCGCTATCTGTATAAACATGGAAACAACCACACCGCTATCTCTATAAACATGGAAATATCTACACCGCCATCTGTATAAACTTGGAAATATCTACACCACCTTCTGTATAAACATGGAATTATCTCCACCGCCATCTGTAAAAACATGGCAATATCTACAACGCTATCTCTACAAACATGGAAATACCTACATCGCTATCTTTATAAACATGGAAATATCTACACCGCTCTGAGTATAAATATGGAAATAGTTACACCGCCATCTGTATAATCTTGGAAATAACTTCACCGCCATCTGTATAAACATGGAAATATGTCCACTGCTATCTGTATAAACATGGAAATAACTACACCGCTATAAGTATAAACATGGAAATATCTACACTGCTATCTGTATAAACATGGAAATCTTTACACCGCTATCTGTATAAACATGGAAATATCTTCACTTCTATCTGTATAAACATGGAAATATCTACACCGCCATCTTTATAAACATGGAAATAGCCACACTGCTATCTGTATAAACATGGAAATATCTCCACCACTATCTGTAAACATGGAAATATCTACACTGCTATCTCTATAAAAATGGAAATGACTACACTGCTATCTGTATAAACGTGGAAATATCTACACTGCTATCTGCATAAACATGGAAATATCTACATCGCTATCTCTATAAACTTGGAAATATCTACACCGCTATCTGTATAAACTTGGAAATATTTACATTGTTATCTGTATAAACATGGAAATATCTGCACCGCTATCCCTACAAACATGGAAATATCTCCACCGCTATCTCTATAAACTTGGAAATATCTACACCGCTATCCTTATAAACACGGAAATCTCAACACTGCTATTTGTATAAACATGGAAATATCTACACTGCCATCTGTATAAACATGGAAATTGCCTCCCCGCTATCTGTATAAACATGGAAGTATCTACTATGCTATCTCTATAGACATGGAAATAGCAACATCGCTATCTGTGTAAACATGCAAATATCTACAACGCTATCTGTATAAAAATGGAAATATCTACACCGTTATCTACATAAACTTGGAAATATCTACACCGCCATCTCTATAAACATGGAAATATCTCCACCGCTATCCGTATAAACATTGAAATATCTACATCGCTATCTGTATCAACATGGAAATATCTACATCGTCCTCTGTATAAACATGGAAATATCTCCACCGCTATCTCTATAATCATGGAAATATCTCCAATGCTATCTGTATAAACTTGGAAATACCTACACCGCTATCTTTATAAACATGGATATATCTACACTGCTATCTGTATAAACCTGGAAATATCTACACTGCCATCTGTATAAACATGGAATTATCTCAACCGCCATCTGTATAAACATGGAAATATCCACATTGCTATCTCTATAAACATGGAAATACCTACACCGCTATCTGTATAAACATGGAAATATCTACACCGCTATCTGTATAGACATGGAAATACCTACATCGTTATCTGTACAAACATGGAAATATCTGCACCGCTATCTCTACAAACATGGAAATATCTCCACCGCTATCTCTATAAACTTGGAAATATCTACACCGCTATCTTTATAAACACGGAAATATCTACACTGCTATTTGTATAAACATGGAAATATCTACACTGCCATCTGTATAAACATGGAAATATCTACTATGCTATCTCTATAAACATGGAAATAGCTACATCTCTATCTGTGTAAACATGCAAATATCTACACCGCTATCTGTATAAAAATGGAAATATCTACACCGCTATCTACATAAACTTGGAAATATCTACATCGCTATCTGTATAAACATGGAAATATCTCCACCGCTATATCAATAAACATGGAAATATCTACACCGCTATCTGTATAAACATGGAAATATCTACACCGCTATCTGTATAAACATGGAAATATCTACACCGCTATCAGTATAAACATGGAAATATCTAAACCGCTATCTCTATAAACTTGGAAATATCTACACCGCTATCTGTATAAACATGGAAGTATTTACATCGTTATCTGTATAAACATGGAAATATCTGCACCGCTATCTCTACAAACATGGAAATATCTACACCGCTATCTCTATAAACTTGGAAATATCTACACCGCTATCCTTATAAACACGGAAATATCTACACTGCTATTTGTATAAACATGGAAATATCTACACTGCCATCAGTATAGACATGGAAATTGCCACCCCGCTATCTGTATAAACATGGAAATATCTACTATGCTATCTCTATAAACATGGAAAGAGCTACATCGCTATCTGTGTAAACATGCAAATATCTACAACGCTATCTGTATAAAAATGGAAATATCTACACCGCTATCTACATAAACTTGGAAATATCTACACCGCCATCTCCATAAATATGGAAATATCTCCACCGCTATCTGTATAAACATTGAAATATCTACATCGCTATCTGTATCAACATGGAAATATCTACATCGTCCTCTGTATGAACATGGAAATATCTCCACCGCTATCTCTATAATCATGGAAATATCTCCACTGCTATCTCTATAAACTTGGAAATACCTACACCGCTATCTTTATAAAGATGGAAATATCTACACCGCTATTTGTATAAACATGGATATATCTTCACTGCCATCTGTATAAACATGGAAATAGCCACCCCGCTATCTGTATAAACATGGAAATATCTACACTGACATCTGAATAAATATACAAATATCTACACCGCAATCTGTATAAATATGGAAATATGTACACACTATCTCAATAAACATGGAAATATCTACACCGTTATCCATATAAACATGGAAATATCTCCACCGCTATCTCTATAAACATGGAAAATCACCACTGCTATCTGTATAAACATGAAAATATCTAAACCGCTATCTTTATAAACATGGAAATATCTACACCACAATCTCTATAAACATGGAAATACCTACAACACTATCTGTGTAAACATGGAAATATCTACACAGCTGCCTGTGTAAACATGGAAATATGTACACCGCAATCTGTGTGAAGATGGAAATATCTACCCCGCAATCTGTGCAAATAAGGAAATATCTACACCTCTATCTCTGTAATCATGGAAATATCTATACCGCTATCTGTATAAACATGGGAATACCTACTCCGCTATCTGTATAAATATGGAAATATCTACACTGATATCTCTATAAACATGGAAATGTCTACACCGCTATCTGTATAAACATGGTAATATCTACATGGCTATCTCTAAAAACACGGAAATGTCTACACCGCCATCTGTATAAACATGGAAATATCTACACTAACATCTGTATACTCATGGAAGTATCTACACAGTCATTTGTGTAAACATGGACTTATCTACACGGCTATCTCTGTAAACATGGAAATAACTACACCGCTATGTGTAAAAACATGGAAATAACTACACTGCTATCTGAATAAACATGGAAATACCTACACTGCCATCAGTATAAAGATGGAAATATCTACACCGCGAGCTTTATAAACATGGAAATATCTACACCGCTATCTGTATAAACATGGAAACATCTACACCACTATCTCTATAAACATGGAAATTCCTAAACCGTCATCTTTATAAACATGGAAATATCTACACTGATATCTGTAAGAACATAGAAATATCTACACTGCTATCTATATAAACAAGGAAATAGCCGCACCGCTATCTGTATAAACATGGAAATATCTACACCACCATCTGAATAAACATGGAATTATCTACACGGCTATCTCTATAAATATGGAAATATCTGCACCGCTATCTCTATGAACATGGAAATATCTGCACCACCATCTGTATAAACACGGAAACATGTTCACAGTCATGTGTATACACATGGAAATACCTAAACCGCTATCTGTTTAAACATGGAAATATCTACACCGCTATCTGTATAAACATGGAAATATCTACACCGCTATCTGTATAAATATGGAAATATATACACCACTGTCTCTATAAACATGGAAATGTCTGCACCGCTATCTGTATAAACATGGAAATATCTACACTGTGATCTGTATAAACATGGAAATATCCACACACCCATCTCTATAAAGATTGAAAATCTACATCGCTATCTGTATAAACATGGAAGTAGCCACACCGCTATCTGTATAACATGGAAATATTTAGCCCGCCATGTGTAAAAAACATGGAAATATCTACACAGTCATCTGCATAAACATGGAAATACCTACACCTCCATCAGTATTAACATGGAAATATCTACACTGCCATCTGTATACACATGAAAATATCTACACAGCCATCTGTATAGACATGGAAATATCTGTAGCGATATCTCTATAAACATGGAAATATGTACACCGCTATCTGTATAAACATGGAAATAACTACACCGCTATCTGTATAAACATGGAAATATCTACATCGCTATCTGTATAAACATGGAAATATCTCCACCGCTATCTGTATAAACATGGGAATATGTACACCGCTTTCTTTATAAACTTGGGAATATCTACACCGCTATCTGTATAAACACGGAAATATCTACACCGCTATCGCTTTAAACATGGAAATATCTACACCGCTATCTGTATAAACATGGAAATATCTACACCACAATCTGTAAAAATATGCAAATATCTACACAGTCATCTGTTTAAACATGGAAATATCTACACCTCCATCTGTATAAACATGTAAATATCTACAATGCCCTCTGTATACACATGGAAATATCTACACAGCCATCTGTAAGAACATGGAAATATCTACACCGCTATCTCTATAAACATTGAAATACCTACACCGATATCTGTATAAACATGGAAATAACTACACCGCTATGTGTATAAACATGGAAATATCTACATCGCCATCAGTATAAACTTGGAAATATCTATACGGCCATCTGTATAAACATGGAAATATCTTCACCGCTATCTCTATGGAGATGGAAATATCTACACCGCTACCTGTATAAACCTGGAAATATGTACACTGCTACCCGTATAAACATGGAAATACCCACACTGATATCTGTATAAACATGGAAATATCTACACGGCAGTTTGTATAAACATGGAAATATCTACACCGCTATCTGTATAAACATGGAAATATCTACACAACCATCTCTATAATCATGGAAATATCTACATCGCTATCTGTATAAACATGGATATATCTGCACAGCCATCTGTATAAACATAGAAATATCTACACTGCCATCTGTATAAACATGGATATACATACACAGTCATCTGTAAAAACATGGAAATATCTACACCACTAACTGTACAAAGTTGGAAATACCTACACCGCTATCTGTGTAAAGTTGGAAATATCTACACCGCTATCTGTATAAACATGGAAATATCTACACCGGTATCTGTATAAACAGGAAATCTCTCCACGGCTATCTGTATAAGCATGGAAATATCTACACCGCCATCTCTATAAACACGGAAATATCTCCACCGCTACCTGTATAATCATGGAAATATCTACATTGCTATCTGTGCAAATTTGGAAATATCTACACTTCTATCTCTGTAAACATGGAAATAACTACACTGCTATCTGTATAAACATGGAAACACCTACACCGCTTTCTGAATAAACACGGAAATGTCTACACCGCTATCTGTATAAACATGGAAATATCTACATGGATATTTCTATAAATATGGATATATCTACACTGCCATCTGTATAAACATGGAAATACCTACACAGTCATCTGTACAAACATGGAAACATCCACACCAATATCTGTGTTAACATGGAAATACCTACATTGCCATCTGTATAAACATGGAATTATCTCCACCGCCATCTGTATAAACATGGAAATATCTACAATGCTATCTCTATAAACATGGAAATAGCTACACCGCTATCTGTATAAACATGGAAATATCTACACCGCTATCTGTATATACATGGAAATACCTACAGAGTCATCTGTATTAACATGGAAATACCTAAACCACTATCTGCATAAACTTGGAAATATCTACACTGCCATCTGTATAAACTTGGAAATATCCTCACAGCCATCTCTATAAGCATGGAAATATCTTCACCGATATCTCTATAAACATGGAAATAACTACATCGCTATTTGTGTAAACATGCAAATATCTACACCGCTATCTGTAGAAACATAGAAATATCTACACTGCTATCTGTATAAACATAGAAATGTCTACAACGCTATCTGTATAAATATGGAAATATATACACTGCTATCACTATAAACATGGAAATATCTACACCACTATCTTCATAAACATGGAAATATCTACATGGATATTTCTAAAATATGGAAATGTCTACACCGCCATCTGTATAAACATGGAAATGCCTACACAGTCATCTGTATAAACATGGAAATATCCACACCACTATATGTATGAACATGGAAATATCTACACTGCAATCTGTATAAACATGGAAATATCTACACAGCCATGTCTATAAACATGGAAATGTCTACACCGCCATTAGTAAAAATATGGAAATATCTAAACAGTCATGTGCATAAACATGGAAATATCTACTCCTCCATCTGTATAAACATGGAAATATCTTCACTGCCATCTGTACACACATGAGAATACGTATACAGCCATCTGTATAAACATGGAAATATCTACACTGCTATCTCTATAAGCATGGAAATACCTACACCGCTACATGTATAAACATGGAAATATCTACACTGCTAACTGTATAAACATGGAAATACCTACACCGCTATCTGTATATACATGGAAATACCTACACAGTCATCTATACAAACATTGAAATACCTAAACCACTATCGGTATAAACGTGGAAATATCTACACTGCCATCTGTATAAACATGTAAATATCTACACTGCTATCTCTGTAAACATGCAAATACCTACACCGCTATCTGTATAAACATGGAAATATCTTCACTGCTATCTGTATAAACATGGAAATATCTACACTGCCTTCTGTATAAACATGGAAATATCTTCACTGCTATCTCTATAAACATGGAAATAGCTACACCGCTATCTCTATAAACATGGAAATAACTACACCTTTTTCTGTATAAACATGGAAATATCTACACCGCTATCAGCTTAAACATGGTAATACCTACAGTGCCATCTGTATACAGATGGAAATATCTACACCGCGAGCTGTATAAACATGGAAATATCTACACCGCTATCTATATAAACATGGACATAACCACACCACTATCTCTATAAACATGGAAATATCTACACCGCTATCTGTATAAACATGGAAATATCTACACAGCAATCTCTATAAACATAGAAATATCTACACCACCATCTCTAGAAACATGGAAATATCTGTACTGCCATCTCAATAAACATAGGAATATCTACACTGCCATCTGGAGAAACATGGAAATACCTACCCCGTCATCTGTAAAAACATGGAAATATCTACACCAATATCTGTGTAAACATGGAGGTATCTACACCGCAATCTGTGTAAATATGGAAATATCTTCACAGCTATCTGTGTGAAGATGGAAATATCTACACCACAATCTGTGCAAAGATGGAAATATCTACACCGCTATCTGTGTAAATTTGGAAATATCTGCCCCGCCGTCTGAATATACATGGAAATATCCACACCGCTAACACTATAAACATGGAAATATCTACACCGCTATCTCTATAAAGAAGAAATATCTCCAAGGATATCTGTATAAACATGGAAATATCTACACCGCTATCTGTATAAACATGGAAATATCTACACCGCTATCTCTAAAAACATAGAAATATCTACATCGATATCTGTGTAAACATGCAAATATCTACAACGCTATCTGTATAAACATGGAAATATCTACACCGCTATCTAAATAAACTAGGAAATATCTACACCGCCATCTCTATAAACATGGAAATATCTCCTACGCTATCTGTATATACATAGAAATATCTACACAGCTATCTGTGTAAATATGGAAATATCTACACCTCTACCTCTGTAAACATGGAAATCTCTACACCGCTATCTGTATAAACATGGAAATATCTCCACCACGGTCTGTATAAACATGGATATATCTACAACGCTATCTGTGTAAACATGGAAACATCTACTCTGATATCTGTATAAACATGGAAATATCTACACCGCTATCTCAATAAACATGGAAATAACTACATCGCTATCTGTGTAAACATGCAAATATCTACACCGCTATCTTTATGAACATGGAAATATCTACATGGATATTTCTATAAATATGGAAATATCTACACCGCTATCTGTAAAAACATGGAAATGTCTACACTGCTATCTGTATATAAATGGAAATATCTACACGGCCTTCTGTATAAACATGGAAATATCTTCACAGCTATCTCTATAAACATGGAAAGAGCTACAGCGCTATCTGTATAAACATGGAAATAGCTACAGCGCTATCTGTATAAACATGGAAATATCAACACTGATATCTGTATAAACATGGAAATATCTACACTGCCTTCTGTATAAACCTGGAATTATCTCCACCGCCATCTTTATAAACATGGAAATATCTACACTGCTATCTCTATAAACATGGAAATACCTACACCGCTATCTGTATAAACATTTAAATGTCTACACCGCTATCTGTATATACATGGAAATACCAACACAGTCATCTGTATAAACATGGAAATACCTAAACTACTATCTGTATAAACGTGGAAATATCTACACTGCCATCTGTATAAACATGGATATATCCTCACAGCCATCTCTATAAACATGGAAATATCTACACCGCTATCTCTATAAACATGGAAATAGCCACAACGCTATCTGTATAAACATGGAAATATTTACACCTCCATCTGTATAAACATGGAAATATCTAAACTGCCATCTGTATACACATGGAAATATCTACACAGCCATCTGTATAAACATGGAAATGTCTACACTGCCATCTGTATAAACATAGAATTATCTCCACCGCCATCTGTATAAACATGGAAATATCCACCCTGCTATCTCTATAAACATGGAAATATCTTCACCGCTATCTGTATCAACATGGAAATATCTACACCGCTATCTGTATATACATGGAAATCTCTACACAGTATAAACATGGAAATACCAAAACCACTATCTGTATAAACGTGGAAATATCTACACTGCCATCTGTGTAAACATGGAAATAGCCTCACAGCCATCTCTATAAACATGTAAATATCTACACCCCTATCTCTATAAACATGGAAATAACTACATCGCTATCTGTGTAAACATGCAAATATCTATACCGCTATCTGTATAAACAAGGAAATATCTACACCGCAATCTACATAATCTTGGAAATATCTACACTGCCATCTCTGTAAACATGGTAATATCTCCACCGCTTTCTGTATAATCATGGAAATATCTACACAGCTATCAGTGCAAATATGGAAATATCTACACCTCAATCTCTGTAAACATGGAAATATCTACACCGCTATCTGTATAAACATGGAAATACCTACACCACGATCTGTATAAACATGGATATATCTACACCGCAATCTGTATAAACATGGAAATATCTACACCGCAATCTGTATAAACATGGAAATACCTACACAGTCATCTGTATAAACATGGAAATATCCTCACCACTATCTGTATAAGCATGGAAATATCTACACTGCCATCTGTATAAACATGGAAATATCTACACAGCCATCTCTATAAACATGGAAATTTCTACACTGCCATTTGTAAAAATATGGAAATATCTAAACAGTCATGTGCATAAACATGGAAATATCTACACCTCCATCTGTATAAACATGGAAATATCTACACTGACATCTGTATACACCTGGAAATGTCTACACAGCCATCTGTATAAACATGGAAATATCTAAGCTGCTATCTCTATAAACATGGAAATACCTACCCTGGTATCTCTATAAACATGGAAATATCTACACCGCTATCTGTATACACATGGAAATATCTACACAGCCATCTGTATAAACATGGAAATATCTACACTGCTATCTCTATAAACATGGAAATACCTACAATGCTATCTGTATAAACATGGAAATACCTACACCTCCTTCTGTATAAACATGGAAATATCTACACTGCCATCTGTATACAAATGGAAATATCTACACAGCCATCTGTATAAACATAGAAATATCTACAATGCTATATCTATAAACATGGAAATACCTACACCGCTATCTGTATAAACATGGAAATATATACATTGCTATCTGTATAAACATGGAAATATCTACACTGCCTTATGTATAAACATGGAAATATCTTCACTTCTATCTCTATAAACATGGAAATAGCTACACCGCTATCTGTATAAACATGGAAATATCTACACTGCTATCTGTATAAACATGGAAATATCAACACTGCCTTCTGTAAAAACATGGAATTATCTCCACCGCCGCCTTTATAAACATGGAAATATCTACACTGCTATCTCTATAAACATGGAAATACCTACATCGCTATCTGTATAAACATGGAAATATCTACACGGCTATCTGTATATACATGGAAATACCTACACAGTCGTCTGTATAAACATGGAAATACATAAACCACTATCTGTATAAACGTGGAAATATCTACACTGCCATCTGTATAAACATGGAAATGTCCTCACAGCCATCTCTATAAACATGGAAATATCTACACTGCTATCTCTATAAACATGGAAATAGCCACTCCGCTATCTGTATAAACATGGAATTATTTACACCTCCATCTGTATAAACATGGAAATATCTAAACTGCCATCTGTATACACATGGAAATATCTACACCTCCATCTGTATAAACATGGAAATATCTACATTGCCATCTGTATACACATGGAAATATCAACACAGCCATCTGTATAAACATGGGAATATCTACACAGCTATCTGTATAAACATGGAAATACCTACACCGCTATCTGTATAAACATGGAAATATCGACACCGCTATCTGTATAAACACGGAAATATCTCCACCGCTATCAGTATAAACATGGAAATATAAACACCGCTATCTGTATACTTGCAAATATCTCCAACGCTATCTGTATAAACATGGAAATATCTACACCGCCATCTGAATAAACATGGAAATATCTACAGGGTTGTCTGTATAAATATGGAAAAACCTACACCACAATCTCTATAAACATGGAATATCTACAACGCTATCTGTATAAGCATGGAAATATCTACATGGTTATCTCTATAATCGTGGAAATACCTACACCGCCAGCTGTATAAATATGGAAATACCTACACTGCTATCTCTATAGACATAGAAATGTCTACACCGCTATCTGTATAAACATGGAAATAAATACATGGCTATCATTATAAACATGGAAATATCTACACCGCCATCTCTAAAAACATGGAAATACCTACACAGTCATCTGTATAAACATGGAAATAGCCACACCGATATCTATATAAACATGGAAATATCCACATCACCATCTGTAAAAACATGGAAATATCTACACAGTCATCTGTATAAACATGGAAATACCTACACCTCCATCTGTGTAAACATGGAAATATCTACACTGCCATCTGTATACACATGGAAATATCCACACAGCCATCTGTATAAACATGGAAATATCTCCACCGCAATCAGTATAAACATGGAAATATCTACACCGCTATCTGTATAAACACGGAAATATCTTCAATGCTATCTGCAGGAACATGGAAATATCTACACTGCCGTCTCTATAAACTTGGAAATAGCCACACCGCTATCTGTAGAAACATGGAAGTATCTACACCGCCAGCTGAATAAATATGGTAATATCTACACAGCTATCTGTATAAACATGGAAATATCTACACAGCCATCTGTATATACATGTAAATATCTACATCGGTATCTGTAAAAACATGGAAATAGCCACACCGCTATCTGTATAAACATGGAAATATCTACAACACCATCTGTAAAAACATGGAAATATCTATACATTCATCTATATAAACATGGAAATATCTACACCTCCATCTATATAAACATGGAAATATCTACACTGCTATCTGTATAAAAATGGAGATATCTACACCGCTATCTGCATAAACTTGGAAATATCTACACCGCTATCTGTACCAATTTGGATATATCTACACCGCTATCTCTATAAATATGGAAATACCTACACCACCACCTATATAAACTTGGAAATATGTACACCGCTATCTGTATAAACATGGAAATATCTACACCAATCTTTGTATAAACTTGGAAATATCTACACCGCTATCTGTATATACATGGAAATATCTACACCGCCATCTGTATAAACTTGGAAATATCTACATCGCTATCTGTATAAACATGGAAATAACCACACCGCTATCTGTATAAACATGGAAATATCTACACTGCCCTCTGCATAAACGTGGAACTATCTACACAGCCATCCCTATAAACATGGAAATATCTACACCACTATCTGTATAAACATGGAAATAGCCACACCGATATCTGTATAAACATGGAAATATCAACACCGCCATCTGTAAAAACATGGAAATATCTACACAGTCATCTGTATGAACATGGAAATATCTACACCTCCATCTGTATAAACATGGAATTATCTACACTGCCCTTTGTGTACACATGGAAATATCTACAAAGCCATCTGTACAAACATGGAAATATCTACACCACTATCTCTATAAACATGGAAATACCTACACCGCTATCAGTATAAACATGGAAATATCTACACCGCCATCTGTATAAACTTGGAAATATCTACACAGCCATCTGTATAAACATGGAAATATCTCCACCACTATCTGTATAAAAATGGAAATATCTCCACCGCTGTCTGTATAAACATGGAAATATGTACACAGCTATCTGTATAAACATGGAAATACCTACACCGCTATCTGTATAAAAATGGAAATATCTACACCCCTATCTGTATGAACATGGAAATATCTACATCGCTATCTCTATAAACATGGAAATATCTACATTGACATCTGTATAAACACGGAAATAGCCACAGCGCTATCTGCGTAAACATTGAAATATCTACACCGCTATCTGTATAAACATGGAAATATCTCCACCGCTATCCTTATAAACTTGGAAACATCTGCATCGCTATATGTATACACATGGAAATATCTACACTGCCATCTGAATACACATGGAAATACCTACACAACCATCTGTATAAACATGGAAATATCTACACCGCTATCTGTATAAACTTGAAATTTCTACACCACTAACTGTATAAATGTGGATATATCTACACTGCTATCTCTATAAACTTGGAAATAACTACACCGCTATCTGTATAAACATGGAAATATCTACACTGCTATTTGTATAAACATGGAAATATCTACACCTCCATCTGTATAAACATGGAAATATCTACACTGCCATCTGTATACAGATGGAAATACCTTCACATCCATCTGTGTAAACATGGAAATAGCTACACCGCTATCTCTATAAACATGGAAATATCTACACCGCCATCTGTATAAACATGGAAATACCTACACAGTCATCTCAATAAACATGGAAATATCTACATCGCTATCTGAATAAACGTGGAAATAGCCACACATCGATCTGTATAAACATGGAAATATTTACACCACCATCTGTAAAAACATGGAAATATCTACACAGTTATCTGTATAAACATGGAAATATCTACACCTTCGTCTGTATAAACATGGAAATATCTACACCGCTATGTGTATAAACATGGAAATATCTACACCGCTATCTGTATAAACATGGAAACATCTACACCACCATCCCTATAAACATGGAAATATCTCCACCGCTATCTGTATGAACATGGAAATATCTCCTCCGCTATCTGTATAAACATGGAAATATCTACACTGCTATATGTATAAACATGGAAATTTGTACACCGCTATCTCTATAAACATGGAAATATCTACACCGCTATCTGTATAAACATGGAAATATCTACACCGCTATCTGTATAAACATGGAAATGTCTACATCGCTATCTGTATAACCACGGAAATAACTACACTGCCATCTGTATAAACATGGAAATAGCCACACCGCTATCTGTAGAAACATGGAAATAGCTACACAACCATCTGAATAAACATGGAAATATCTACACGGCTATCTGTATAAAGATGGAAATATCTACATCGCTAGCTCTATTAAAATGGAAATATCTACACAGCTATCCAAATAAACGTGGAAATATCTACAGTGCCATCTGCATAAACATGGAAATATATACACAGTCTTCTGTATAACCATGGAAATATCTACACTTCTTTCTGTATGAACTTGGAAATATCTACACCGCAATCTGTATAAACATAGAAATATCTACACCGCTATCTGTATAAACATGGAAATATCTACACCGCTATCTGTATAAATATGGAAATATATACACCACTGTCTCTATAAACATGGAAATGTCTGCACCGCTATCTGTATAAACATGGAAATATCTACACTGTGATCTGTATAAACATGGAAATATCCACACACCCATCTCTATAAAGATTGAAAATCTACATCGCTATCTGTATAAACATGGAAGTAGCCACACCGCTATCTGTATAACATGGAAATATTTAGCCCGCCATGTGTAAAAAACATGGAAATATCTACACAGTCATCTGCATAAACATGGAAATACCTACACCTCCATCAGTATTAACATGGAAATATCTACACTGCCATCTGTATACACATGAAAATATCTACACAGCCATCTGTATAGACATGGAAATATCTGTAGCGATATCTCTATAAACATGGAAATATGTACACCGCTATCTGTATAAACATGGAAATAACTACACCGCTATCTGTATAAACATGGAAATATCTACATCGCTATCTGTATAAACATGGAAATATCTCCACCGCTATATGTATAAACATGGGAATATGTACACCGCTTTCTTTATAAACTTGGGAATATCTACACCGCTATCTGTATAAACACGGAAATATCTACACCGCTATCGCTTTAAACATGGAAATATCTACACCGCTATCTGTATAAACATGGAAATATCTACACAGCAATCTCTATAAACATAGAAATATCTACACCACCATCTCTAGAAACATGGAAATATCTGTACTGCCATCTCAATAAACATAGGAATATCTACACTGCCATCTGGAGAAACATGGAAATACCTACCCCGTCATCTGTAAAAACATGGAAATATCTACACCAATATCTGTGTAAACATGGAGGTATCTACACCGCAATCTGTGTAAATATGGAAATATCTTCACAGCTATCTGTGTGAAGATGGAAATATCTACACCACAATCTGTGCAAAGATGGAAATATCTACACCGCTATCTGTGTAAATTTGGAAATATCTGCCCCGCCGTCTGAATATACATGGAAATATCCACACCGCTAACACTATAAACATGGAAATATCTACACCGCTATCTCTATAAAGAAGAAATATCTCCAAGGATATCTGTATAAACATGGAAATATCTACACCGCTATCTGTATAAACATGGAAATATCTACACCGCTATCTCTAAAAACATAGAAATATCTACATCGATATCTGTGTAAACATGCAAATATCTACAACGCTATCTGTATAAACATGGAAATATCTACACCGCTATCTAAATAAACTAGGAAATATCTACACCGCCATCTCTATAAACATGGAAATATCTCCTACGCTATCTGTATATACATAGAAATATCTACACAGCTATCTGTGTAAATATGGAAATATCTACACCTCTACCTCTGTAAACATGGAAATCTCTACACCGCTATCTGTATAAACATGGAAATATCTCCACCACGGTCTGTATAAACATGGATATATCTACAACGCTATCTGTGTAAACATGGAAACATCTACTCTGATATCTGTATAAACATGGAAATATCTACACCGCTATCTCAATAAACATGGAAATAACTACATCGCTATCTGTGTAAACATGCAAATATCTACACCGCTATCTTTATGAACATGGAAATATCTACATGGATATTTCTATAAATATGGAAATATCTACACCGCTATCTGTAAAAACATGGAAATGTCTACACTGCTATCTGTATATAAATGGAAATATCTACACGGCCTTCTGTATAAACATGGAAATATCTTCACAGCTATCTCTATAAACATGGAAAGAGCTACAGCGCTATCTGTATAAACATGGAAATAGCTACAGCGCTATCTGTATAAACATGGAAATATCAACACTGATATCTGTATAAACATGGAAATATCTACACTGCCTTCTGTATAAACCTGGAATTATCTCCACCGCCATCTTTATAAACATGGAAATATCTACACTGCTATCTCTATAAACATGGAAATACCTACACCGCTATCTGTATAAACATTTAAATGTCTACACCGCTATCTGTATATACATGGAAATACCAACACAGTCATCTGTATAAACATGGAAATACCTAAACTACTATCTGTATAAACGTGGAAATATCTACACTGCCATCTGTATAAACATGGATATATCCTCACAGCCATCTCTATAAACATGGAAATATCTACACCGCTATCTCTATAAACATGGAAATAGCCACAACGCTATCTGTATAAACATGGAAATATTTACACCTCCATCTGTATAAACATGGAAATATCTAAACTGCCATCTGTATACACATGGAAATATCTACACAGCCATCTGTATAAACATGGAAATGTCTACACTGCCATCTGTATAAACATAGAATTATCTCCACCGCCATCTGTATAAACATGGAAATATCCACCCTGCTATCTCTATAAACATGGAAATATCTTCACCGCTATCTGTATCAACATGGAAATATCTACACCGCTATCTGTATATACATGGAAATCTCTACACAGTATAAACATGGAAATACCAAAACCACTATCTGTATAAACGTGGAAATATCTACACTGCCATCTGTGTAAACATGGAAATAGCCTCACAGCCATCTCTATAAACATGTAAATATCTACACCCCTATCTCTATAAACATGGAAATAACTACATCGCTATCTGTGTAAACATGCAAATATCTATACCGCTATCTGTATAAACAAGGAAATATCTACACCGCAATCTACATAATCTTGGAAATATCTACACTGCCATCTCTGTAAACATGGTAATATCTCCACCGCTTTCTGTATAATCATGGAAATATCTACACAGCTATCAGTGCAAATATGGAAATATCTACACCTCAATCTCTGTAAACATGGAAATATCTACACCGCTATCTGTATAAACATGGAAATACCTACACCACGATCTGTATAAACATGGATATATCTACACCGCAATCTGTATAAACATGGAAATATCTACACCGCAATCTGTATAAACATGGAAATACCTACACAGTCATCTGTATAAACATGGAAATATCCTCACCACTATCTGTATAAGCATGGAAATATCTACACTGCCATCTGTATAAACATGGAAATATCTACACAGCCATCTCTATAAACATGGAAATTTCTACACTGCCATTTGTAAAAATATGGAAATATCTAAACAGTCATGTGCATAAACATGGAAATATCTACACCTCCATCTGTATAAACATGGAAATATCTACACTGACATCTGTATACACCTGGAAATGTCTACACAGCCATCTGTATAAACATGGAAATATCTAAGCTGCTATCTCTATAAACATGGAAATACCTACCCTGCTATCTCTATAAACATGGAAATATCTACACCGCTATCTGTATACACATGGAAATATCTACACAGCCATCTGTATAAACATGGAAATATCTACACTGCTATCTCTATAAACATGGAAATACCTACAATGCTATCTGTATAAACATGGAAATACCTACACCTCCTTCTGTATAAACATGGAAATATCTACACTGCCATCTGTATACAAATGGAAATATCTACACAGCCATCTGTATAAACATAGAAATATCTACAATGCTATATCTATAAACATGGAAATACCTACACCGCTATCTGTATAAACATGGAAATATATACATTGCTATCTGTATAAACATGGAAATATCTACACTGCCTTATGTATAAACATGGAAATATCTTCACTTCTATCTCTATAAACATGGAAATAGCTACACCGCTATCTGTATAAACATGGAAATATCTACACTGCTATCTGTATAAACATGGAAATATCAACACTGCCTTCTGTAAAAACATGGAATTATCTCCACCGCCGCCTTTATAAACATGGAAATATCTACACTGCTATCTCTATAAACATGGAAATACCTACATCGCTATCTGTATAAACATGGAAATATCTACACGGCTATCTGTATATACATGGAAATACCTACACAGTCGTCTGTATAAACATGGAAATACATAAACCACTATCTGTATAAACGTGGAAATATCTACACTGCCATCTGTATAAACATGGAAATGTCCTCACAGCCATCTCTATAAACATGGAAATATCTACACTGCTATCTCTATAAACATGGAAATAGCCACTCCGCTATCTGTATAAACATGGAATTATTTACACCTCCATCTGTATAAACATGGAAATATCTAAACTGCCATCTGTATACACATGGAAATATCTACACCTCCATCTGTATAAACATGGAAATATCTACATTGCCATCTGTATACACATGGAAATATCAACACAGCCATCTGTATAAACATGGGAATATCTACACAGCTATCTGTATAAACATGGAAATACCTACACCGCTATCTGTATAAACATGGAAATATCGACACCGCTATCTGTATAAACACGGAAATATCTCCACCGCTATCAGTATAAACATGGAAATATAAACACCGCTATCTGTATACTTGCAAATATCTCCAACGCTATCTGTATAAACATGGAAATATCTACACCGCCATCTGAATAAACATGGAAATATCTACAGGGTTGTCTGTATAAATATGGAAAAACCTACACCACAATCTCTATAAACATGGAATATCTACAACGCTATCTGTATAAGCATGGAAATATCTACATGGTTATCTCTATAATCGTGGAAATACCTACACCGCCAGCTGTATAAATATGGAAATACCTACACTGCTATCTCTATAGACATAGAAATGTCTACACCGCTATCTGTATAAACATGGAAATAAATACATGGCTATCATTATAAACATGGAAATATCTACACCGCCATCTCTAAAAACATGGAAATACCTACACAGTCATCTGTATAAACATGGAAATAGCCACACCGATATCTATATAAACATGAAAATATCCACATCACCATCTGTAAAAACATGGAAATATCTACACAGTCATCTGTATAAACATGGAAATACCTACACCTCCATCTGTGTAAACATGGAAATATCTACACTGCCATCTGTATACACATGGAAATATCCACACAGCCATCTGTATAAACATGGAAATATCTCCACCGCAATCAGTATAAACATGGAAATATCTACACCGCTATCTGTATAAACACGGAAATATCTTCAATGCTATCTGCAGGAACATGGAAATATCTACACTGCCGTCTCTATAAACTTGGAAATAGCCACACCGCTATCTGTAGAAACATGGAAGTATCTACACCGCCAGCTGAATAAATATGGTAATATCTACACAGCTATCTGTATAAACATGGAAATATCTACACAGCCATCTGTATATACATGTAAATATCTACATCGGTATCTGTAAAAACATGGAAATAGCCACACCGCTATCTGTATAAACATGGAAATATCTACAACACCATCTGTAAAAACATGGAAATATCTATACATTCATCTATATAAACATGGAAATATCTACACCTCCATCTATATAAACATGGAAATATCTACACTGCTATCTGTATAAAAATGGAGATATCTACACCGCTATCTGCATAAACTTGGAAATATCTACACCGCTATCTGTACCAATTTGGATATATCTACACCGCTATCTCTATAAATATGGAAATACCTACACCACCACCTATATAAACTTGGAAATATGTACACCGCTATCTGTATAAACATGGAAATATCTACACCAATCTTTGTATAAACTTGGAAATATCTACACCGCTATCTGTATATACATGGAAATATCTACACCGCCATCTGTATAAACTTGGAAATATCTACATCGCTATCTGTATAAACATGGAAATAACCACACCGCTATCTGTATAAACATGGAAATATCTACACTGCCCTCTGCATAAACGTGGAACTATCTACACAGCCATCCCTATAAACATGGAAATATCTACACCACTATCTGTATAAACATGGAAATAGCCACACCGATATCTGTATAAACATGGAAATATCAACACCGCCATCTGTAAAAACATGGAAATATCTACACAGTCATCTGTATGAACATGGAAATATCTACACCTCCATCTGTATAAACATGGAATTATCTACACTGCCCTTTGTGTACACATGGAAATATCTACAAAGCCATCTGTACAAACATGGAAATATCTACACCACTATCTCTATAAACATGGAAATACCTACACCGCTATCAGTATAAACATGGAAATATCTACACCGCCATCTGTATAAACTTGGAAATATCTACACAGCCATCTGTATAAACATGGAAATATCTCCACCACTATCTGTATAAAAATGGAAATATCTCCACCGCTGTCTGTATAAACATGGAAATATGTACACAGCTATCTGTATAAACATGGAAATACCTACACCGCTATCTGTATAAAAATGGAAATATCTACACCCCTATCTGTATGAACATGGAAATATCTACATCGCTATCTCTATAAACATGGAAATATCTACATTGACATCTGTATAAACACGGAAATAGCCACAGCGCTATCTGCGTAAACATTGAAATATCTACACCGCTATCTGTATAAACATGGAAATATCTCCACCGCTATCCTTATAAACTCGGAAACATCTGCATCGCTATATGTATACACATGGAAATATCTACACTGCCATCTGAATACACATGGAAATACCTACACAACCATCTGTATAAACATGGAAATATCTACACCGCTATCTGTATAAACTTGAAATTTCTACACCACTAACTGTATAAATGTGGATATATCTACACTGCTATCTCTATAAACTTGGAAATAACTACACCGCTATCTGTATAAACATGGAAATATCTACACTGCTATTTGTATAAACATGGAAATATCTACACCTCCATCTGTATAAACATGGAAATATCTACACTGCCATCTGTATACAGATGGAAATACCTTCACATCCATCTGTGTAAACATGGAAATAGCTACACCGCTATCTCTATAAACATGGAAATATCTACACCGCCATCTGTATAAACATGGAAATACCTACACAGTCATCTCAATAAACATGGAAATATCTACATCGCTATCTGAATAAACGTGGAAATAGCCACACATCGATCTGTATAAACATGGAAATATTTACACCACCATCTGTAAAAACATGGAAATATCTACACAGTTATCTGTATAAACATGGAAATATCTACACCTTCGTCTGTATAAACATGGAAATATCTACACCGCTATGTGTATAAACATGGAAATATCTACACCGCTATCTGTATAAACATGGAAACATCTACACCACCATCCCTATAAACATGGAAATATCTCCACCGCTATCTGTATGAACATGGAAATATCTCCTCCGCTATCTGTATAAACATGGAAATATCTACACTGCTATATGTATAAACATGGAAATTTGTACACCGCTATCTCTATAAACATGGAAATATCTACACCGCTATCTGTATAAACATGGAAATATCTACACCGCTATCTGTATAAACATGGAAATGTCTACATCGCTATCTGTATAACCACGGAAATAACTACACTGCCATCTGTATAAACATGGAAATAGCCACACCGCTATCTGTAGAAACATGGAAATAGCTACACAACCATCTGAATAAACATGGAAATATCTACACGGCTATCTGTATAAAGATGGAAATATCTACATCGCTAGCTCTATTAAAATGGAAATATCTACACAGCTATCCAAATAAACTTGGAAATATCTACAGTGCCATCTGCATAAACATGGAAATATATACACAGTCTTCTGTATAACCATGGAAATATCTACACTTCTTTCTGTATGAACTTGGAAATATCTACACCGCAATCTGTATAAACATAGAAATATCTACACCGCTATCTGTATAAACATGGAAATATCTACACCGCTATCTGTATAAATATGGAAATATATACACCACTGTCTCTATAAACATGGAAATGTCTGCACCGCTATCTGTATAAACATGGAAATATCTACACTGTGATCTGTATAAACATGGAAATATCCACACACCCATCTCTATAAAGATTGAAAATCTACATCGCTATCTGTATAAACATGGAAGTAGCCACACCGCTATCTGTATAACATGGAAATATTTAGCCCGCCATGTGTAAAAAACATGGAAATATCTACACAGTCATCTGCATAAACATGGAAATACCTACACCTCCATCAGTATTAACATGGAAATATCTACACTGCCATCTGTATACACATGAAAATATCTACACAGCCATCTGTATAGACATGGAAATATCTGTAGCGATATCTCTATAAACATGGAAATATGTACACCGCTATCTGTATAAACATGGAAATAACTACACCGCTATCTGTATAAACATGGAAATATCTACATCGCTATCTGTATAAACATGGAAATATCTCCACCGCTATCTGTATAAACATGGGAATATGTACACCGCTTTCTTTATAAACTTGGGAATATCTACACCGCTATCTGTATAAACACGGAAATATCTACACCGCTATCGCTTTAAACATGGAAATATCTACACCGCTATCTGTATAAACATGGAAATATCTACACCACAATCTGTAAAAATATGCAAATATCTACACAGTCATCTGTTTAAACATGGAAATATCTACACCTCCATCTGTATAAACATGTAAATATCTACAATGCCCTCTGTATACACATGGAAATATCTACACAGCCATCTGTAAGAACATGGAAATATCTACACCGCTATCTCTATAAACATTGAAATACCTACACCGATATCTGTATAAACATGGAAATAACTACACCGCTATGTGTATAAACATGGAAATATCTACATCGCCATCAGTATAAACTTGGAAATATCTATACGGCCATCTGTATAAACATGGAAATATCTTCACCGCTATCTCTATGGAGATGGAAATATCTACACCGCTACCTGTATAAACCTGGAAATATGTACACTGCTACCCGTATAAACATGGAAATACCCACACTGATATCTGTATAAACATGGAAATATCTACACGGCAGTTTGTATAAACATGGAAATATCTACACCGCTATCTGTATAAACATGGAAATATCTACACAACCATCTCTATAATCATGGAAATATCTACATCGCTATCTGTATAAACATGGATATATCTGCACAGCCATCTGTATAAACATAGAAATATCTACACTGCCATCTGTATAAACATGGATATACATACACAGTCATCTGTAAAAACATGGAAATATCTACACCACTAACTGTACAAAGTTGGAAATACCTACACCGCTATCTGTGTAAAGTTGGAAATATCTACACCGCTATCTGTATAAACATGGAAATATCTACACCGGTATCTGTATAAACAGGAAATCTCTCCACGGCTATCTGTATAAGCATGGAAATATCTACACCGCCATCTCTATAAACACGGAAATATCTCCACCGCTACCTGTATAATCATGGAAATATCTACATTGCTATCTGTGCAAATTTGGAAATATCTACACTTCTATCTCTGTAAACATGGAAATAACTACACTGCTATCTGTATAAACATGGAAACACCTACACCGCTTTCTGAATAAACACGGAAATGTCTACACCGCTATCTGTATAAACATGGAAATATCTACATGGATATTTCTATAAATATGGATATATCTACACTGCCATCTGTATAAACATGGAAATACCTACACAGTCATCTGTACAAACATGGAAACATCCACACCAATATCTGTGTTAACATGGAAATACCTACATTGCCATCTGTATAAACATGGAATTATCTCCACCGCCATCTGTATAAACATGGAAATATCTACAATGCTATCTCTATAAACATGGAAATAGCTACACCGCTATCTGTATAAACATGGAAATATCTACACCGCTATCTGTATATACATGGAAATACCTACAGAGTCATCTGTATTAACATGGAAATACCTAAACCACTATCTGCATAAACTTGGAAATATCTACACTGCCATCTGTATAAACTTGGAAATATCCTCACAGCCATCTCTATAAGCATGGAAATATCTTCACCGATATCTCTATAAACATGGAAATAACTACATCGCTATTTGTGTAAACATGCAAATATCTACACCGCTATCTGTAGAAACATAGAAATATCTACACTGCTATCTGTATAAACATAGAAATGTCTACAACGCTATCTGTATAAATATGGAAATATATACACTGCTATCACTATAAACATGGAAATATCTACACCACTATCTTCATAAACATGGAAATATCTACATGGATATTTCTAAAATATGGAAATGTCTACACCGCCATCTGTATAAACATGGAAATGCCTACACAGTCATCTGTATAAACATGGAAATATCCACACCACTATATGTATGAACATGGAAATATCTACACTGCCATCTGTATAAACATGGAAATATCTACACAGCCATGTCTATAAACATGGAAATGTCTACACCGCCATTAGTAAAAATATGGAAATATCTAAACAGTCATGTGCATAAACATGGAAATATCTACTCCTCCATCTGTATAAACATGGAAACATCTTCACTGCCATCTGTACACACATGAGAATACGTATACAGCCATCTGTATAAACATGGAAATATCTACACTGCTATCTCTATAAGCATGGAAATACCTACACCGCTACATGTATAAACATGGAAATATCTACACTGCTAACTGTATAAACATGGAAATACCTACACCGCTATCTGTATATACATGGAAATACCTACACAGTCATCTATACAAACATTGAAATACCTAAACCACTATCGGTATAAACGTGGAAATATCTACACTGCCATCTGTATAAACATGTAAATATCTACACTGCTATCTCTGTAAACATGCAAATACCTACACCGCTATCTGTATAAACATGGAAATATCTTCACTGCTATCTGTATAAACATGGAAATATCTACACTGCCTTCTGTATAAACATGGAAATATCTTCACTGCTATCTCTATAAACATGGAAATAGCTACACCGCTATCTCTATAAACATGGAAATAACTACACCTTTTTCTGTATAAACATGGAAATATCTACACCGCTATCAGCTTAAACATGGTAATACCTACAGTGCCATCTGTATACAGATGGAAATATCTACACCGCGAGCTGTATAAACATGGAAATATCTACACCGCTATCAATATAAACATGGACATAACCACACCACTATCTCTATAAACATGGAAATATCTACACCGCTATCTGTATAAACATGGAAATATCTACACAGCAATCTCTATAAACATAGAAATATCTACACCACCATCTCTAGAAACATGGAAATATCTGTACTGCCATCTCAATAAACATAGGAATATCTACACTGCCATCTGGAGAAACATGGAAATACCTACCCCGTCATCTGTAAAAACATGGAAATATCTACACCAATATCTGTGTAAACATGGAGGTATCTACACCGCAATCTGTGTAAATATGGAAATATCTTCACAGCTATCTGTGTGAAGATGGAAATATCTACACCACAATCTGTGCAAAGATGGAAATATCTACACCGCTATCTGTGTAAATTTGGAAATATCTGCCCCGCCGTCTGAATATACATGGAAATATCCACACCGCTAACACTATAAACATGGAAATATCTACACCGCTATCTCCATAAAGAAGAAATATCTCCAAGGATATCTGTATAAACATGGAAATATCTACACCGCTATCTGTATAAACATGGAAATATCTACACCGCTATCTCTAAAAACATAGAAATATCTACATCGATATCTGTGTAAACATGCAAATATCTACACCGCTATCTGTATAAACATGGAAATATCTACACCGCTATCTAAATAAACTAGGAAATATCTACACCGCCATCTCTATAAACATGGAAATATCTCCTACGCTATCTGTATATACATAGAAATATCTACACAGCTATCTGTGTAAATATGGAAATATCTACACCTCTACCTCTGTAAACATGGAAATCTCTACACCGCTATCTGTATAAACATGGAAATATCTCCACCACGGTCTGTATAAACATGGATATATCTACAACGCTATCTGTGTAAACATGGAAACATCTACTCTGATATCTGTATAAACATGGAAATATCTACACCGCTATCTCAATAAACATGGAAATAACTACATCGCTATCTGTGTAAACATGCAAATATCTACACCGCTATCTTTATGAACATGGAAATATCTACATGGATATTTCTATAAATATGGAAATATCTACACCGCTATCTGTAAAAACATGGAAATGTCTACACTGCTATCTGTATATAAATGGAAATATCTACACGGCCTTCTGTATAAACATGGAAATATCTTCACAGCTATCTCTATAAACATGGAAAGAGCTACAGCGCTATCTGTATAAACATGGAAATAGCTACAGCGCTATCTGTATAAACATGGAAATATCAACACTGATATCTGTATAAACATGGAAATATCTACACTGCCTTCTGTATAAACCTGGAATTATCTCCACCGCCATCTTTATAAACATGGAAATATCTACACTGCTATCTCTATAAACATGGAAATACCTACACCGCTATCTGTATAAACATTTAAATGTCTACACCGCTATCTGTATATACATGGAAATACCAACACAGTCATCTGTATAAACATGGAAATACCTAAACTACTATCTGTATAAACGTGGAAATATCTACACTGCCATCTGTATAAACATGGATATATCCTCACAGCCATCTCTATAAACATGGAAATATCTACACCGCTATCTCTATAAACATGGAAATAGCCACAACGCTATCTGTATAAACATGGAAATATTTACACCTCCATCTGTATAAACATGGAAATATCTAAACTGCCATCTGTATACACATGGAAATATCTACACAGCCATCTGTATAAACATGGAAATGTCTACACTGCCATCTGTATAAACATAGAATTATCTCCACCGCCATCTGTATAAACATGGAAATATCCACCATGCTATCTCTATAAACATGGAAATATCTTCACCGCTATCTGTATCAACATGGAAATATCTACACCGCTATCTGTATATACATGGAAATCTCTACACAGTATAAACATGGAAATACCAAAACCACTATCTGTATAAACGTGGAAATATCTACACTGCCATCTGTGTAAACATGGAAATAGCCTCACAGCCATCTCTATAAACATGTAAATATCTACACCCCTATCTCTATAAACATGGAAATAACTACATCGCTATCTGTGTAAACATGCAAATATCTATACCGCTATCTGTATAAACAAGGAAATATCTACACCGCAATCTACATAATCTTGGAAATATCTACACTGCCATCTCTGTAAACATGGTAATATCTCCACCGCTTTCTGTATAATCATGGAAATATCTACACAGCTATCAGTGCAAATATGGAAATATCTACACCTCAATCTCTGTAAACATGGAAATATCTACACCGCTATCTGTATAAACATGGAAATACCTACACCACGATCTGTATAAACATGGATATATCTACACCGCAATCTGTATAAACATGGAAATATCTACACCGCAATCTGTATAAACATGGAAATACCTACACAGTCATCTGTATAAACATGGAAATATCCTCACCACTATCTGTATAAGCATGGAAATATCTACACTGCCATCTGTATAAACATGGAAATATCTACACAGCCATCTCTATAAACATGGAAATTTCTACACTGCCATTTGTAAAAATATGGAAATATCTAAACAGTCATGTGCATAAACATGGAAATATCTACACCTCCATCTGTATAAACATGGAAATATCTACACTGACATCTGTATACACCTGGAAATGTCTACACAGCCATCTGTATAAACATGGAAATATCTAAGCTGCTATCTCTATAAACATGGAAATACCTACCCTGCTATCTCTATAAACATGGAAATATCTACACCGCTATCTGTATACACATGGAAATATCTACACAGCCATCTGTATAAACATGGAAATATCTACACTGCTATCTCTATAAACATGGAAATACCTACAATGCTATCTGTATAAACATGGAAATACCTACACCTCCTTCTGTATAAACATGGAAATATCTACACTGCCATCTGTATACAAATGGAAATATCTACACAGCCATCTGTATAAACATAGAAATATCTACAATGCTATATCTATAAACATGGAAATACCTACACCGCTATCTGTATAAACATGGAAATATATACATTGCTATCTGTATAAACATGGAAATATCTACACTGCCTTATGTATAAACATGGAAATATCTTCACTTCTATCTCTATAAACATGGAAATAGCTACACCGCTATCTGTATAAACATGGAAATATCTACACTGCTATCTGTATAAACATGGAAATATCAACACTGCCTTCTGTAAAAACATGGAATTATCTCCACCGCCGCCTTTATAAACATGGAAATATCTACACTGCTATCTCTATAAACATGGAAATACCTACATCGCTATCTGTATAAACATGGAAATATCTACACGGCTATCTGTATATACATGGAAATACCTACACAGTCGTCTGTATAAACATGGAAATACATAAACCACTATCTGTATAAACGTGGAAATATCTACACTGCCATCTGTATAAACATGGAAATGTCCTCACAGCCATCTCTATAAACATGGAAATATCTACACTGCTATCTCTATAAACATGGAAATAGCCACTCCGCTATCTGTATAAACATGGAATTATTTACACCTCCATCTGTATAAACATGGAAATATCTAAACTGCCATCTGTATACACATGGAAATATCTACACCTCCATCTGTATAAACATGGAAATATCTACATTGCCATCTGTATACACATGGAAATATCAACACAGCCATCTGTATAAACATGGGAATATCTACACAGCTATCTGTATAAACATGGAAATACCTACACCGCTATCTGTATAAACATGGAAATATCGACACCGCTATCTGTATAAACACGGAAATATCTCCACCGCTATCAGTATAAACATGGAAATATAAACACCGCTATCTGTATACTTGCAAATATCTCCAACGCTATCTGTATAAACATGGAAATATCTACACCGCCATCTGAATAAACATGGAAATATCTACAGGGTTGTCTGTATAAATATGGAAAAACCTACACCGCAATCTCTATAAACATGGAATATCTACAACGCTATCTGTATAAGCATGGAAATATCTACATGGTTATCTCTATAATCGTGGAAATACCTACACCGCCAGCTGTATAAATATGGAAATACCTACACTGCTATCTCTATAGACATAGAAATGTCTACACCGCTATCTGTATAAACATGGAAATAAATACATGGCTATCATTATAAACATGGAAATATCTACACCGCCATCTCTAAAAACATGGAAATACCTACACAGTCATCTGTATAAACATGGAAATAGCCACACCGATATCTATATAAACATGGAAGTATCCACATCACCATCTGTAAAAACATGGAAATATCTACACAGTCATCTGTATAAACATGGAAATACCTACACCTCCATCTGTGTAAACATGGAAATATCTACACTGCCATCTGTATACACATGGAAATATCCACACAGCCATCTGTATAAACATGGAAATATCTCCACCGCAATCAGTATAAACATGGAAATATCTACACCGCTATCTGTATAAACACGGAAATATCTACAATGCTATCTGCAGGAACATGGAAATATCTACACTGCCGTCTCTATAAACTTGGAAATAGCCACACCGCTATCTGTAGAAACATGGAAGTATCTACACCGCCAGCTGAATAAATATGGTAATATCTACACAGCTATCTGTATAAACATGGAAATATCTACACAGCCATCTGTATATACATGTAAATATCTACATCGGTATCTGTAAAAACATGGAAATAGCCACACCGCTATCTGTATAAACATGGAAATATCTACAACACCATCTGTAAAAACATGGAAATATCTATACATTCATCTATATAAACATGGAAATATCTACACCTCCATCTATATAAACATGGAAATATCTACACTGCTATCTGTATAAAAATGGAGATATCTACACCGCTATCTGCATAAACTTGGAAATATCTACACCGCTATCTGTACCAATTTGGATATATCTACACCGCTATCTCTATAAATATGGAAATACCTACACCACCACCTATATAAACTTGGAAATATGTACACCGCTATCTGTATAAACATGGAAATATCTACACCAATCTTTGTATAAACTTGGAAATATCTACACCGCTATCTGTATATACATGGAAATATCTACACCGCCATCTGTATAAACTTGTAAATATCTACATCGCTATCTGTATAAACATGGAAATAACCACACCGCTATCTGTATAAACATGGAAATATCTACACTGCCCTCTGCATAAACGTGGAACTATCTACACAGCCATCCCTATAAACATGGAAATATCTACACCACTATCTGTATAAACATGGAAATAGCCACACCGATATCTGTATAAACATGGAAATATCAACACCGCCATCTGTAAAAACATGGAAATATCTACACAGTCATCTGTATGAACATGGAAATATCTACACCTCCATCTGTATAAACATGGAATTATCTACACTGCCCTTTGTGTACACATGGAAATATCTACAAAGCCATCTGTACAAACATGGAAATATCTACACCACTATCTCTATAAACATGGAAATACCTACACCGCTATCAGTATAAACATGGAAATATCTACACCGCCATCTGTATAAACTTGGAAATATCTACACAGCCATCTGTATAAACATGGAAATATCTCCACCACTATCTGTATAAAAATGGAAATATCTCCACCGCTGTCTGTATAAACATGGAAATATGTACACAGCTATCTGTATAAACATGGAAATACCTACACCGCTATCTGTATAAAAATGGAAATATCTACACCCCTATCTGTATGAACATGGAAATATCTACATCGCTATCTCTATAAACATGGAAATATCTACATTGACATCTGTATAAACACGGAAATAGCCACAGCGCTATCTGCGTAAACATTGAAATATCTACACCGCTATCTGTATAAACATGGAAATATCTCCACCGCTATCCTTATAAACTCGGAAACATCTGCATCGCTATATGTATACACATGGAAATATCTACACTGCCATCTGAATACACATGGAAATACCTACACAACCATCTGTATAAACATGGAAATATCTACACCGCTATCTGTATAAACTTGAAATTTCTACACCACTAACTGTATAAATGTGGATATATCTACACTGCTATCTCTATAAACTTGGAAATAACTACACCGCTATCTGTATAAACATGGAAATATCTACACTGCTATTTGTATAAACATGGAAATATCTACACCTCCATCTGTATAAACATGGAAATATCTACACTGCCATCTGTATACAGATGGAAATACCTTCACATCCATCTGTGTAAACATGGAAATAGCTACACCGCTATCTCTATAAACATGGAAATATCTACACCGCCATCTGTATAAACATGGAAATACCTACACATTCATCTCAATAAACATGGAAATATCTACATCGCTATCTGAATAAACGTGGAAATAGCCACACATCGATCTGTATAAACATGGAAATATTTACACCACCATCTGTAAAAACATGGAAATATCTACACAGTTATCTGTATAAACATGGAAATATCTACACCTTCGTCTGTATAAACATGGAAATATCTACACCGCTATGTGTATAAACATGGAAATATCTACACCGCTATCTGTATAAACATGGAAACATCTACACCACCATCCCTATAAACATGGAAATATCTCCACCGCTATCTGTATGAACATGGAAATATCTCCTCCGCTATCTGTATAAACATGGAAATATCTACACTGCTATATGTATAAACATGGAAATTTGTACACCGCTATCTCTATAAACATGGAAATATCTACACCGCTATCTGTATAAACATGGAAATATCTACACCGCTATCTGTATAAACATGGAAATGTCTACATCGCTATCTGTATAACCACGGAAATAACTACACTGCCATCTGTATAAACATGGAAATAGCCACACCGCTATCTGTAGAAACATGGAAATAGCTACACAACCATCTGAATAAACATGGAAATATCTACACGGCTATCTGTATAAAGATGGAAATATCTACATCGCTAGCTCTATTAAAATGGAAATATCTACACAGCTATCCAAATAAACGTGGAAATATCTACAGTGCCATCTGCATAAACATGGAAATATATACACAGTCTTCTGTATAACCATGGAAATATCTACACTTCTTTCTGTATGAACTTGGAAATATCTACACCGCAATCTGTATAAACATAGAAATATCTACACCGCTATCTGTATAAACATGGAAATATCTACACCGCTATCTGTATAAATATGGAAATATATACACCACTGTCTCTATAAACATGGAAATGTCTGCACCGCTATCTGTATAAACATGGAAATATCTACACTGTGATCTGTATAAACATGGAAATATCCACACACCCATCTCTATAAAGATTGAAAATCTACATCGCTATCTGTATAAACATGGAAGTAGCCACACCGCTATCTGTATAACATGGAAATATTTAGCCCGCCATGTGTAAAAAACATGGAAATATCTACACAGTCATCTGCATAAACATGGAAATACCTACACCTCCATCAGTATTAACATGGAAATATCTACACTGCCATCTGTATACACATGAAAATATCTACACAGCCATCTGTATAGACATGGAAATATCTGTAGCGATATCTCTATAAACATGGAAATATGTACACCGCTATCTGTATAAACATGGAAATAACTACACCGCTATCTGTATAAACATGGAAATATCTACATCGCTATCTGTATAAACATGGAAATATCTCCACCGCTATATGTATAAACATGGGAATATGTACACCGCTTTCTTTATAAACTTGGGAATATCTACACCGCTATCTGTATAAACACGGAAATATCTACACCGCTATCGCTTTAAACATGGAAATATCTACACCGCTATCTGTATAAACATGGAAATATCTACACCACAATCTGTAAAAATATGCAAATATCTACACAGTCATCTGTTTAAACATGGAAATATCTACACCTCCATCTGTATAAACATGTAAATATCTACAATGCCCTCTGTATACACATGGAAATATCTACACAGCCATCTGTAAGAACATGGAAATATCTACACCGCTATCTCTATAAACATTGAAATACCTACACCGATATCTGTATAAACATGGAAATAACTACACCGCTATGTGTATAAACATGGAAATATCTACATCGCCATCAGTATAAACTTGGAAATATCTATACGGCCATCTGTATAAACATGGAAATATCTTCACCGCTATCTCTATGGAGATGGAAATATCTACACCGCTACCTGTATAAACCTGGAAATATGTACACTGCTACCCGTATAAACATGGAAATACCCACACTGATATCTGTATAAACATGGAAATATCTACACGGCAGTTTGTATAAACATGGAAATATCTACACCGCTATCTGTATAAACATGGAAATATCTACACAACCATCTCTATAATCATGGAAATATCTACATCGCTATCTGTATAAACATGGATATATCTGCACAGCCATCTGTATAAACATAGAAATATCTACACTGCCATCTGTATAAACATGGATATACATACACAGTCATCTGTAAAAACATGGAAATATCTACACCACTAACTGTACAAAGTTGGAAATACCTACACCGCTATCTGTGTAAAGTTGGAAATATCTACACCGCTATCTGTATAAACATGGAAATATCTACACCGGTATCTGTATAAACAGGAAATCTCTCCACGGCTATCTGTATAAGCATGGAAATATCTACACCGCCATCTCTATAAACACGGAAATATCTCCACCGCTACCTGTATAATCATGGAAATATCTACATTGCTATCTGTGCAAATTTGGAAATATCTACACTTCTATCTCTGTAAACATGGAAATAACTACACTGCTATCTGTATAAACATGGAAACACCTACACCGCTTTCTGAATAAACACGGAAATGTCTACACCGCTATCTGTATAAACATGGAAATATCTACATGGATATTTCTATAAATATGGATATATCTACACTGCCATCTGTATAAACATGGAAATACGTACACAGTCATCTGTACAAACATGGAAACATCCACACCAATATCTGTGTTAACATGGAAATACCTACATTGCCATCTGTATAAACATGGAATTATCTCCACCGCCATCTGTATAAACATGGAAATATCTACAATGCTATCTCTATAAACATGGAAATAGCTACACCGCTATCTGTATAAACATGGAAATATCTACACCGCTATCTGTATATACATGGAAATACCTACAGAGTCATCTGTATTAACATGGAAATACCTAAACCACTATCTGCATAAACTTGGAAATATCTACACTGCCATCTGTATAAACTTGGAAATATCCTCACAGCCATCTCTATAAGCATGGAAATATCTTCACCGATATCTCTATAAACATGGAAATAACTACATCGCTATTTGTGTAAACATGCAAATATCTACACCGCTATCTGTAGAAACATAGAAATATCTACACTGCTATCTGTATAAACATAGAAATGTCTACAACGCTATCTGTATAAATATGGAAATATATACACTGCTATCACTATAAACATGGAAATATCTACACCACTATCTTCATAAACATGGAAATATCTACATGGATATTTCTAAAATATGGAAATGTCTACACCGCCATCTGTATAAACATGGAAATGCCTACACAGTCATCTGTATAAACATGGAAATATCCACACCACTATATGTATGAACATGGAAATATCTACACTGCCATCTGTATAAACATGGAAATATCTACACAGCCATGTCTATAAACATGGAAATGTCTACACCGCCATTAGTAAAAATATGGAAATATCTAAACAGTCATGTGCATAAACATGGAAATATCTACTCCTCCATCTGTATAAACATGGAAACATCTTCACTGCCATCTGTACACACATGAGAATACGTATACAGCCATCTGTATAAACATGGAAATATCTACACTGCTATCTCTATAAGCATGGAAATACCTACACCGCTACATGTATAAACATGGAAATATCTACACTGCTAACTGTATAAACATGGAAATACCTACACCGCTATCTGTATATACATGGAAATACCTACACAGTCATCTATACAAACATTGAAATACCTAAACCACTATCGGTATAAACGTGGAAATATCTACACTGCCATCTGTATAAACATGTAAATATCTACACTGCTATCTCTGTAAACATGCAAATACCTACACCGCTATCTGTATAAACATGGAAATATCTTCACTGCTATCTGTATAAACATGGAAATATCTACACTGCCTTCTGTATAAACATGGAAATATCTTCACTGCTATCTCTATAAACATGGAAATAGCTACACCGCTATCTCTATAAACATGGAAATAACTACACCTTTTTCTGTATAAACATGGAAATATCTACACCGCTATCAGCTTAAACATGGTAATACCTACAGTGCCATCTGTATACAGATGGAAATATCTACACCGCGAGCTGTATAAACATGGAAATATCTACACCGCTATCAATATAAACATGGACATAACCACACCACTATCTCTATAAACATGGAAATATCTACACCGCTATCTGTATAAACATGGAAATATCTACACAGCAATCTCTATAAACATAGAAATATCTACACCACCATCTCTAGAAACATGGAAATATCTGTACTGCCATCTCAATAAACATAGGAATATCTACACTGCCATCTGGAGAAACATGGAAATACCTACCCCGTCATCTGTAAAAACATGGAAATATCTACACCAATATCTGTGTAAACATGGAGGTATCTACACCGCAATCTGTGTAAATATGGAAATATCTTCACAGCTATCTGTGTGAAGATGGAAATATCTACACCACAATCTGTGCAAAGATGGAAATATCTACACCGCTATCTGTGTAAATTTGGAAATATCTGCCCCGCCGTCTGAATATACATGGAAATATCCACACCGCTAACACTATAAACATGGAAATATCTACACCGCTATCTCTATAAAGAAGAAATATCTCCAAGGATATCTGTATAAACATGGAAATATCTACACCGCTATCTGTATAAACATGGAAATATCTACACCGCTATCTCTAAAAACATAGAAATATCTACATCGATATCTGTGTAAACATGCAAATATCTACACCGCTATCTGTATAAACATGGAAATATCTACACCGCTATCTAAATAAACTAGGAAATATCTACACCGCCATCTCTATAAACATGGAAATATCTCCTACGCTATCTGTATATACATAGAAATATCTACACAGCTATCTGTGTAAATATGGAAATATCTACACCTCTACCTCTGTAAACATGGAAATCTCTACACCGCTATCTGTATAAACATGGAAATATCTCCACCACGGTCTGTATAAACATGGATATATCTACAACGCTATCTGTGTAAACATGGAAACATCTACTCTGATATCTGTATAAACATGGAAATATCTACACCGCTATCTCAATAAACATGGAAATAACTACATCGCTATCTGTGTAAACATGCAAATATCTACACCGCTATCTTTATGAACATGGAAATATCTACATGGATATTTCTATAAATATGGAAATATCTACACCGCTATCTGTAAAAACATGGAAATGTCTACACTGCTATCTGTATATAAATGGAAATATCTACACGGCCTTCTGTATAAACATGGAAATATCTTCACAGCTATCTCTATAAACATGGAAAGAGCTACAGCGCTATCTGTATAAACATGGAAATAGCTACAGCGCTATCTGTATAAACATGGAAATATCAACACTGATATCTGTATAAACATGGAAATATCTACACTGCCTTCTGTATAAACCTGGAATTATCTCCACCGCCATCTTTATAAACATGGAAATATCTACACTGCTATCTCTATAAACATGGAAATACCTACACCGCTATCTGTATAAACATTTAAATGTCTACACCGCTATCTGTATATACATGGAAATACCAACACAGTCATCTGTATAAACATGGAAATACCTAAACTACTATCTGTATAAACGTGGAAATATCTACACTGCCATCTGTATAAACATGGATATATCCTCACAGCCATCTCTATAAACATGGAAATATCTACACCGCTATCTCTATAAACATGGAAATAGCCACAACGCTATCTGTATAAACATGGAAATATTTACACCTCCATCTGTATAAACATGGAAATATCTAAACTGCCATCTGTATACACATGGAAATATCTACACAGCCATCTGTATAAACATGGAAATGTCTACACTGCCATCTGTATAAACATAGAATTATCTCCACCGCCATCTGTATAAACATGGAAATATCCACCCTGCTATCTCTATAAACATGGAAATATCTTCACCGCTATCTGTATCAACATGGAAATATCTACACCGCTATCTGTATATACATGGAAATCTCTACACAGTATAAACATGGAAATACCAAAACCACTATCTGTATAAACGTGGAAATATCTACACTGCCATCTGTGTAAACATGGAAATAGCCTCACAGCCATCTCTATAAACATGTAAATATCTACACCCCTATCTCTATAAACATGGAAATAACTACATCGCTATCTGTGTAAACATGCAAATATCTATACCGCTATCTGTATAAACAAGGAAATATCTACACCGCAATCTACATAATCTTGGAAATATCTACACTGCCATCTCTGTAAACATGGTAATATCTCCACCGCTTTCTGTATAATCATGGAAATATCTACACAGCTATCAGTGCAAATATGGAAATATCTACACCTCAATCTCTGTAAACATGGAAATATCTACACCGCTATCTGTATAAACATGGAAATACCTACACCACGATCTGTATAAACATGGATATATCTACACCGCAATCTGTATAAACATGGAAATATCTACACCGCAATCTGTATAAACATGGAAATACCTACACAGTCATCTGTATAAACATGGAAATATCCTCACCACTATCTGTATAAGCATGGAAATATCTACACTGCCATCTGTATAAACATGGAAATATCTACACAGCCATCTCTATAAACATGGAAATTTCTACACTGCCATTTGTAAAAATATGGAAATATCTAAACAGTCATGTGCATAAACATGGAAATATCTACACCTCCATCTGTATAAACATGGAAATATCTACACTGACATCTGTATACACCTGGAAATGTCTACACAGCCATCTGTATAAACATGGAAATATCTAAGCTGCTATCTCTATAAACATGGAAATACCTACCCTGCTATCTCTATAAACATGGAAATATCTACACCGCTATCTGTATACACATGGAAATATCTACACAGCCATCTGTATAAACATGGAAATATCTACACTGCTATCTCTATAAACATGGAAATACCTACAATGCTATCTGTATAAACATGGAAATACCTACACCTCCTTCTGTATAAACATGGAAATATCTACACTGCCATCTGTATACAAATGGAAATATCTACACAGCCATCTGTATAAACATAGAAATATCTACAATGCTATATCTATAAACATGGAAATACCTACACCGCTATCTGTATAAACATGGAAATATATACATTGCTATCTGTATAAACATGGAAATATCTACACTGCCTTATGTATAAACATGGAAATATCTTCACTTCTATCTCTATAAACATGGAAATAGCTACACCGCTATCTGTATAAACATGGAAATATCTACACTGCTATCTGTATAAACATGGAAATATCAACACTGCCTTCTGTAAAAACATGGAATTATCTCCACCGCCGCCTTTATAAACATGGAAATATCTACACTGCTATCTCTATATACATGGAAATACCTACACCGCTATCTGTATAAACATGGAAATATCTACACGGCTATCTGTATATACATGGAAATACCTACACAGTCGTCTGTATAAACATGGAAATACATAAACCACTATCTGTATAAACGTGGAAATATCTACACTGCCATCTGTATAAACATGGAAATGTCCTCACAGCCATCTCTATAAACATGGAAATATCTACACTGCTATCTCTATAAACATGGAAATAGCCACTCCGCTATCTGTATAAACATGGAATTATTTACACCTCCATCTGTATAAACATGGAAATATCTAAACTGCCATCTGTATACACATGGAAATATCTACACCTCCATCTGTATAAACATGGAAATATCTACATTGCCATCTGTATACACATGGAAATATCAACACAGCCATCTGTATAAACATGGGAATATCTACACAGCTATCTGTATAAACATGGAAATACCTACACCGCTATCTGTATAAACATGGAAATATCGACACCGCTATCTGTATAAACACGGAAATATCTCCACCGCTATCAGTATAAACATGGAAATATAAACACCGCTATCTGTATACTTGCAAATATCTCCAACGCTATCTGTATAAACATGGAAATATCTACACCGCCATCTGAATAAACATGGAAATATCTACAGGGTTGTCTGTATAAATATGGAAAAACCTACACCACAATCTCTATAAACATGGAATATCTACAACGCTATCTGTATAAGCATGGAAATATCTACATGGTTATCTCTATAATCGTGGAAATACCTACACCGCCAGCTGTATAAATATGGAAATACCTACACTGCTATCTCTATAGACATAGAAATGTCTACACCGCTATCTGTATAAACATGGAAATAAATACATGGCTATCATTATAAACATGGAAATATCTACACCGCCATCTCTAAAAACATGGAAATACCTACACAGTCATCTGTATAAACATGGAAATAGCCACACCGATATCTATATAAACATGGAAATATCCACATCACCATCTGTAAAAACATGGAAATATCGACACAGTCATCTGTATAAACATGGAAATACCTACACCTCCATCTGTGTAAACATGGAAATATCTACACTGCCATCTGTATACACATGGAAATATCCACACAGCCATCTGTATAAACATGGAAATATCTCCACCGCAATCAGTATAAACATGGAAATATCTACACCGCTATCTGTATAAACACGGAAATATCTACAATGCTATCTGCAGGAACATGGAAATATCTACACTGCCGTCTCTATAAACTTGGAAATAGCCACACCGCTATCTGTAGAAACATGGAAGTATCTACACCGCCAGCTGAATAAATATGGTAATATCTACACAGCTATCTGTATAAACATGGAAATATCTACACAGCCATCTGTATATACATGTAAATATCTACATCGGTATCTGTAAAAACATGGAAATAGCCACACCGCTATCTGTATAAACATGGAAATATCTACAACACCATCTGTAAAAACATGGAAATATCTATACATTCATCTATATAAACATGGAAATATCTACACCTCCATCTATATAAACATGGAAATATCTACACTGCTATCTGTATAAAAATGGAGATATCTACACCGCTATCTGCATAAACTTGGAAATATCTACACCGCTATCTGTACCAATTTGGATATATCTACACCGCTATCTCTATAAATATGGAAATACCTACACCACCACCTATATAAACTTGGAAATATGTACACCGCTATCTGTATAAACATGGAAATATCTACACCAATCTTTGTATAAACTTGGAAATATCTACACCGCTATCTGTATATACATGGAAATATCTACACCGCCATCTGTATAAACTTGTAAATATCTACATCGCTATCTGTATAAACATGGAAATAACCACACCGCTATCTGTATAAACATGGAAATATCTACACTGCCCTCTGCATAAACGTGGAACTATCTACACAGCCATCCCTATAAACATGGAAATATCTACACCACTATCTGTATAAACATGGAAATAGCCACACCGATATCTGTATAAACATGGAAATATCAACACCGCCATCTGTAAAAACATGGAAATATCTACACAGTCATCTGTATGAACATGGAAATATCTACACCTCCATCTGTATAAACATGGAATTATCTACACTGCCCTTTGTGTACACATGGAAATATCTACAAAGCCATCTGTACAAACATGGAAATATCTACACCACTATCTCTATAAACATGGAAATACCTACACCGCTATCAGTATAAACATGGAAATATCTACACCGCCATCTGTATAAACTTGGAAATATCTACACAGCCATCTGTATAAACATGGAAATATCTCCACCACTATCTGTATAAAAATGGAAATATCTCCACCGCTGTCTGTATAAACATGGAAATATGTACACAGCTATCTGTATAAACATGGAAATACCTACACCGCTATCTGTATAAAAATGGAAATATCTACACCCCTATCTGTATGAACATGGAAATATCTACATCGCTATCTCTATAAACATGGAAATATCTACATTGACATCTGTATAAACACGGAAATAGCCACAGCGCTATCTGCGTAAACATTGAAATATCTACACCGCTATCTGTATAAACATGGAAATATCTCCACCGCTATCCTTATAAACTCGGAAACATCTGCATCGCTATATGTATACACATGGAAATATCTACACTGCCATCTGAATACACATGGAAATACCTACACAACCATCTGTATAAACATGGAAATATCTACACCGCTATCTGTATAAACTTGAAATTTCTACACCACTAACTGTATAAATGTGGATATATCTACACTGCTATCTCTATAAACTTGGAAATAACTACACCGCTATCTGTATAAACATGGAAATATCTACACTGCTATTTGTATAAACATGGAAATATCTACACCTCCATCTGTATAAACATGGAAATATCTACACTGCCATCTGTATACAGATGGAAATACCTTCACATCCATCTGTGTAAACATGGAAATAGCTACACCGCTATCTCTATAAACATGGAAATATCTACACCGCCATCTGTATAAACATGGAAATACCTACACAGTCATCTCAATAAACATGGAAATATCTACATCGCTATCTGAATAAACGTGGAAATAGCCACACATCGATCTGTATAAACATGGAAATATTTACACCACCATCTGTAAAAACATGGAAATATCTACACAGTTATCTGTATAAACATGGAAATATCTACACCTTCGTCTGTATAAACATGGAAATATCTACACCGCTATGTGTATAAACATGGAAATATCTACACCGCTATCTGTATAAACATGGAAACATCTACACCACCATCCCTATAAACATGGAAATATCTCCACCGCTATCTGTATGAACATGGAAATATCTCCTCCGCTATCTGTATAAACATGGAAATATCTACACTGCTATATGTATAAACATGGAAATTTGTACACCGCTATCTCTATAAACATGGAAATATCTACACCGCTATCTGTATAAACATGGAAATATCTACACCGCTATCTGTATAAACATGGAAATGTCTACATCGCTATCTGTATAACCACGGAAATAACTACACTGCCATCTGTATAAACATGGAAATAGCCACACCGCTATCTGTAGAAACATGGAAATAGCTACACAACCATCTGAATAAACATGGAAATATCTACACGGCTATCTGTATAAAGATGGAAATATCTACATCGCTAGCTCTATTAAAATGGAAATATCTACACAGCTATCCAAATAAACATGGAAATATCTACAGTGCCATCTGCATAAACATGGAAATATATACACAGTCTTCTGTATAACCATGGAAATATCTACACTTCTTTCTGTATGAACTTGGAAATATCTACACCGCAATCTGTATAAACATAGAAATATCTACACCGCTATCTGTATAAACATGGAAATATCTACACCGCTATCTCTATAAGCATGGAAATGTCTACACGGCTATCTGAATAAACATGGAAATATCTACATGGCTATCTCTGTAAACATGGAAATATCTACACCGCCATGTGTAAACATGGAAATACCTACACAGTCATATGTATAAACATGGAAATATCTACAACACTATCAGTATAAAAATGAAAATATCTACATCACCATCTGTATAAACATGGAAATATCTACACAGCCATCTCTACAAACATGGAAATATCTACATCGCTATCTGTATAAACATGGAAATACCCACACCGCTATCTGTATAGACATGGAAATAACTACGCCGCCATGTGTAAAAACATGGAAATATCTACACAGTCATCTGTATAAACATGAAAATATCTACACTTCCCTCTGTATCAACATGGAAATATCTACACTGTCATCTGTATACACTTGGAATTATATACACAGCCATCTGTATAAACATGGAAATATCTACACCGCTGTCTCTATGAACATGGAAATACCTGCAACGCTATCTGAATAAACATGGAAATATCTACACTGCTATCTGTATAAACATGGAAATATGTACATGGCTATCTCTATAAACATGGAAATATCTACACCGCCATCTGTATAAACCTGGAAATACCTACACAGTCATCTGTATAAACATGGAAATATCTCAACCGCTCTCTGTATAAACATGGAAATAGCTACACTGCCATCTGTATAAGCAAGGAAATATCTAGACAGCCATCTCTATAAACATAGAAATGTCTACATCGCTATCTGTATAAACATGAAAAAAGCAACACCACTATCTGTATAAACATGGATATATCTACACCGCCATCTGTAAAAAAATGGAAATATCTACACAGTCATCTGTATAAACAGGGAAATATCTACACCTCCATCTGTATAAACAAGGAAATATCTACACCGCTATCTCTATAAACATGGAAATACCTACACCGCTGTCTGTATAAACATGGAAATATCTACACTTCTATCTGTATAAACATGGAAATATCTACACTGCCATCTGTGTAAACTTGGAAATATCTACACTGCCATCTGTACAAACATGGAAATATCTCCACCGCTATCTTTATAAACATGGAAATATCTCCCCCGCTATCTGTATAAACATGGAAATATCTACACCGCTATCTGTATAAAGATGGAAATATATACACCGCTATCTGTATAAACATGGAAATATCTACATCGCTATCTGTATAAACATGGAAATGTCTACACAGCCATCTCTTTAAACATGGAAATGGCCACACCGCTATCTGTAAAAACATGGAAATATCTACACCACCATCTGAATAAACATGGAAATATCTACACGGCTATCTGTATCAATATGGAAATATCTACAATGCTATCTCTATAAACGTGGAAATATCTACACAGCTATCTGTATAAACATGGAAATATCTACACCGCTATCTCTATAAAAATGGAAATATCTACAATGCCATCTGTATAAACATGGAAATACATACACAGTCATCTGTATAAACATGGAAATAACTACAATTCTATCTGTATAAACATGGAAATATCTACGCCCCTATCTCTATAAACATGGAAATATCTACACCGCCATCTGTATAAACATGGAAATATATACATAGTCATCTGTATAAACATGGAAATAACTACAATTCTGTCTGTATAAACATGGAAATATCTACGCCGCTATCTCTATAAACATGGAAATATCTACACCGCCATCACTATAAACATGGAAATATATACACAGTCATTTGTATAAACATGAAAATATCTACACTACTATCTGTAAAAACATGGAAATATCTACAAAGCTATCTGTATAAACATGGAAATATCTACACTTCTATCTGTATAAACATGGAAATATCTACACAGCTACCTGTATAAACAGGGAAATATCTAAATCGCTATCTGTATAAATATGGAAATATGTACACCGCTATCTCTATAAACATGGAAATGTCTACACTGCTATCTGTATAAACATGAAAATATCTACATGGCTATCTCCATAAACATGGAAATATCCACACTTCCATCTGTATAAACATGGAAATACCTACATAGATATCGGTATAAACATGAAAATATCTACACCACTATCTGTATAAACATGGAAATACCTACACTGCCATCTGTATAAACACGGAAATATCTACACCGCCATCTCTATAAACATGGAAATACCTACACCGCTATCTGTATAAACAGGGATATATGTGCACTTCCATCTGTGAAAACCTGGAAATGTCTACACAACCGTCTGTTTACACATGGAAATACCTACACAGCCATCTGTATAAACATGGAATTATCTACACCGCTATCTCTATAAACATGGAAATACCTACACCGCTATCTGTATAAACATGGAAATATCTACACCGCCATCTGTATAAACTTGGTAATATCTACACCGCCATCTGTATAAACATGGAAATATCTACACCACTATCTGTATAACTTGGAAATATCTCCACAACTATCTGCATAAACATGGAAATATCTCCACCACTATCTATACAAACATGGAAATATCTACACCGCTATCTGTATAAACATGGAAATATCTACACCGCTATCTGTATAACTTGGAAATATCTACCCTGCCATCCGTATAAACACGGAAATATCTACACCGCCATCTCTATAAACATGGTTATATCTACATCGCTATCTGTATAAACATGGAAATACCTACACAGTCATCTCTATAAACATGGAAACATCTACACCACTATCTGTATAAACATGGTAATACCTACACTGCCAACTGTATAAACATGGAAATATCTACACAGCCATGTGTAAAAACATGGAAATATCTACACAGTCCTCTGTATAAACCTGGAAATATCAAGACCTCCATCTGTATAAACATAGAAATATCTACACTGTCATCTGTATACACATGGAAATATATACACAGCCATCTGTATAAACATGGAAATATCTACACCGCTTTCTCTATAAACATGGAAATGTCTACACCATTATCTGTATCAACATGGATCTATCTACATGGCTATCTCTATAAACATGGAATTACCTACACTGCCATCTGCATAAACATGGAAATAACTACACAGTCATCTCTATAAACATGGAAATATCTACACCACTATCTGTATAAACATGGAAATAGCCACACCGTTATCTGTATAAACATGGAAATATCTACACCACCATCTGTAAAAACATGGAAATATCTACACAATCATCTGTATAAACATGGAAATATCTACAACACCATCTGTATAAACATGGAAATATCTACACTGCCATCTGTATACACATGGAAATATCTACACAGGCATCTGTGTAAACATGGAAATATATACAACGCTATCTCTATACACATGGAAATAGCTACACCGCTATCTGTATAAACATGGAAATATCTACACCGCTATCTGTATAAACATGGAAATATCTACACCGCTACCTGTATTAACTTGTAAATGTCTACACCGCTATCTATATAAACTTGGAAATATCTGCACCGCTAGCTGTATAAATATGGATATCTATACAATGCTATCTCTATAAACTTGGAAATGTCTACACTGCTATCTGTATAAACATGGAAATACCTACACAGTCATCTGTATAAACATGGAAATACCTACTCCACTATATGAATAAACATGGAAATATCTACGCTGCCCTCTGTATAAACGTGGAAATATCTACAGAGACATCTCTATAAACATGGAAATACCTACTCCACTATCTGTATAAACATGGAAATATCTACCCTGCCCTCTGTATAAACGTGGAAATATCTACAGAGCCATCTCTATAAACATGGAAATAACTACATCGCTATCTCTATAAACTTGGAAATAGCCACACAGCTATCTGTATAAACATGGATGTATCTACACCGCCATCTGTAAAAACATGGAAATATCTACGCAGTCATCTGTATAAACAGGGATATATCTGCACCTCCATCTGTAAAAACCTGGAAATGTCTACACAACCATCTGTTTACACATGGAAATACCTACACAGCCATCTGTATAAACATGGAATTATCTACACCGCTATCTCTATAAACCTGCAAATACCAACACCGCTATCTGTATAAACATGGAAATATCTACACCGCCATCTGTATAAACTTGGAAATATCTACACCGCCATCTTTATAAACATGGAAATATCTACACCACTATCTGTATAACTTGGAAATATATACACCGCTATCTTCATAAACACGGAAACATCTACATCGCTATCTGTATACACATGGAAATATCTACACTGCCATCTGTATACACATGGAAATACCTACACAACCATCTGTATAAACATGGAAATATCTACAACGCTATCTGTATAAACTTGAAATTTCTACACCGCTATCTGTATAAATGTGGATACATCTACACCGCTATCTCTATAAACTTGGAAATATCTGCACCGCTATCTGTATAAACATGGAAATATCTACACTGCCATCTGTATACACATGGAAAAATCTTCACATGCATATGTGTAAACATGGAAATACCTACACAGCTATCTCTATAAACATGGAAATATCTACACCGCTATCTGTATAAACAAGGAAATATTTACACCGTTATCTGTATAAACATGCAAATATCTACATCGCTATCTGTATAAACATGGAAATATCTACACTGCCATCTGTATAAACATGGAAATAGCCAAACCGCTCTCTGTATATACATGGAAATATCTACACAGCTATCTGTATAAACACGGAAATATCTACACCACTATCTCTATAAACATGGAAATATCTACACCGCCATCTCTATAAACATGGAAACATATACACAGTCATCTGTATAAATATGGAAATAACTACACTTCTATCTGTATAAACATGGAAATATCTACACTGCTATCTCTATAAACATGGAAATGTCTACACCGCTATCTGTATAAACATGGAAATATCTACATAGCTATCTCTATAAACATGGAAATATCTACACCGCCATCTGTATAAGCATGGAAATACCTACACAGTCATCTCTATAAACATGGAAATATCTACATCGCTATCTGTATAAACATGGAAATAGCCACACCTCTATCTGTATAAACATGGAAATATCTACACTGCCATCTGTAAAAACATGGAAATATCTACACAGTTATCTGTATAAACATGGAAATATCTGCACCTTCATCTGTATAAACATGGAAATATCTACACTCTCATCTGTATTTACATGGAAATATATACACTTCCTTCTGTATAAGCATGGAAATACCTACATAGTCATCTGTATAAACATGAAAATATATACATCACTATCTGTATAAACATGGAAATATCTACACTGCCATCTGTATAAACACGGAAAGATCTAGACCGCCATCTCTATAAACATGGTTATATCTAAATCGCTATCTGTATAAACACGGAAACACCTACACAGTCATCTGTATAAACATGGAATGATCTACACCACTATCTGTATAAACATGGTAATACCTACACTGCCAACTGTATAAACATGGAAATAACTACACAGCCTTTTGTAAAAACATGGAAATATCTACACAGTCATCTGTATAAACGTGGAAATATATAGACCTCCATGTGTATAATCATGGAAATATCTACACTGCCATCTATATACACATGGAAATATCTACACAGCCATCTGAATAAACATGGAAATATCTACACCGCTATCTCTATAAACATGGAAATGTCTACACCGTTATCTGTATCAACAAGGAACTATCTACATGGCTATCTCTATAAACATGGAAATATCTACACCGCCATCTGTATAAACATGGAAATAACTACACAGTCATCTGTATAAACATGTTAACATCTACACCACTATCTGTATAAACATGGTAATACCTACACTGCCAACTGTATAAACATGGAAATATCTACACAGCAATGTGTAAATACATGGAAATATCTACAAAGTCATCTGTATAAACCTGGAAATATCTAGACCTCCATCTGTATAAACATGTAAATATCTACACTGCCATCTGTATACACATGGAAATATCCACACAGCCATCTGTATAAACATGGAAATATCTACACCGCTATCTCTACAAACATGGAAATGTGTACACCGCTATCAGTATAACCATGGAAATATCTACATGGCTATCTCTATAAACATGGAAATAACTACACCGCCATGTGTAAACATGGAAATACTTACACAGTCATCTGTATAATCATGGAAATATCTACAACACTATCTGTATAAACATGAAAATATCTACATCACCATCTGTATAAACTCGGAAATATCTACACAGCCATCTCTACAAACATGGAAATATCTACATCGCTATCTGTATAAACATTGAAATACCCTCACCGCTATCTGTATAAACATGGAAATATCTACGTCACCATGTGTAAAAACATGGAAATATCTACACTGTCATCTGTATAAACATGAAAATATCTACACCTCCCTCTGTATAAACATGGAAATATCTACACTGTCATCTGTATACACTTGGAAATATATACACAGCCATCTGAATAAACATGGAAATAACTACACCGCTATCTCTATGAACATGGAAATACCTGCAACGCTATCTGAATAAACATGGAAATATCTACACCGCTATCTGTATAAACATGGAAATATGTACATGGCTATCTCTATAAACATGGAAATATCTACACCGCCATCAGTATAAACCTGGAAATACCTACAGAGTCATCTGTATAAACATGGAAATATCCCCACCGCTCTCTGTATAAACATGGTGATATCTACACTGCCATCTGTATAAACATGGAAATATCTACACAGCCATCTCTATAAACATGGAAATCTCTACATCGCTATCTGTAAAAACATGGAAATAGCCTCACCGCTATGTGTATAAACATGGAAATATCTACACCGTCATCTGTGAAAACATGGAAATATCTACACAGTCATCTGTATAAACATGGAAATGTCTACACCGCTATCTGTAAACATGGAAATATCTACATAGCTATCTCTATAAACATGGAAATATCTACATCGCTATCTGTATAAACATGGAAATAGCCACACCTCTATCTGTATAAACATGGATATATCTACACCGCCATCTGTAAAAACATGGAAATATCTTCACAGTCATCTGTGTAAACAGGGAAATATCTGCACCTCCATCTGTATAAACATGGAAATATCTACAATACCATCTGTTTACACATGGAAATAACTACAGAGCCATCTGTATAAACATGGAAATATGTACACCGCTATCTCTATAAACATGGAAGTAACTACACCGCTATCTTTATAAACATGGAAATATCTACACCGCCATCTGTATAAACTTGGAAATATCTCCACCACTATCTATATAAACATGAAAATATCTACACCGCTATCTGTATAAACATGGACATTTCTACACCGCTATCTGTATAACTTTGAAATATCTACACCTCTATCTGTATAAATATGGATATATCTACACCACTATCTGTATAAACTTGGAAATGTCTACTCCGCTATCTGTATAAACATGGAAATAACTACAGGGCTATCTCTATAAACATGGAAATGTCTACACCGCTATCTGTATAAACATGGAAATATCTACATGCCTATGTGTATAAACATGGAAATATCTACACCGCCATCTTTATATACTTGGAAATAACTACACAGACATCTGTATAAACATGGAAATGTCTACACCGCTATCTGTATAAACATGGAAACATCTACATGGCTATCTCTATAAACATGGAAATATCTACACCGACATCTGCATAATCATGGAAATACCTACACAGTCGTCTGTATAAACAAGGAAATATCTACACCACTATCTGTATAGACATGGAAATATCTAAAATGCCGTCTGTATAAACATGGAATTATCCACACAGCCATCTCTATAAACATGGAAATATCTACACCGCTATCTCTATAAACATGGAAATACCTATACCGCTATCTGTATAAAAATGGAAATATCTACACTGCTATTTGTATAAAAATGGAAGTATCTACACCGCCATCTGTATAAACATGGAAATATTTCCACCGCTATCTCTATAAACGTGGAAATATCTTCACCGCTATCTGGAAAAACATGGAAATATCTACACTGCCATGTGTAAAAACATGGAAATAGCCACACCGATATCTGTATAAACATGGAAATAACTACACCGCCATCTGAATAAACATGGAAATATCTACACGGGTATCTGTATAAATATGGAAATATCTACACCGCTCTCTCTATAAAAATGAAATATCTACAGAGCTATCTTTTTAAACATGGAAATATCTACACCGTTGTCTCTATAAACAGGGAAATAGCTACACCGCCATCTGTATAAACATGGAAATATATACACAGTCATCTGTATAAACATGGAAATATCTACAACGCTATCTGTATAAACATGGAAATATCTACACCGCTATCTGTATAAACATGGAAATATCTACACCGCTATCTGAATAAAGATGGAAATATCTACACCACTATCTCTATAAACATGGAAATGTCTACACCGATATCTATATAAACATGGAATTATCTACTTGACTATCTCTATAAACTTGGAAATATCTACACAGTCAACTGTATAAACATGGAAATATCTACAGAGCCATCTCTATAAACATGGAAATATTTACACCTCCATCTGTATTAACATGGAAATATCTAGACTGCCATCTGTATATACATGGAAATATCTTTACTGCCATCTGTATATACATGGAAATACCTACACAGCCATCTGTATAAACATGGAAATATCTACAGCGCTATCTCTATAAACATGGAAATACCTATACCTCTGTCTGTATAAACATGGAAATATCTACACTGCCATCTGTATATACATGGAAATATCTTCACTGCCATCTGTATATACATGGAAATATCTACACAGCCATCTGTATAAACATGGAAATATCTACACCGCTATATCTATAAACATGGAAATACCTACACCGCTATCTGTATAAACATGGAAATATCTACACTGCTATCTGTATATACATGGAAATATCTACACCGCCATCTGTATGAACTTGGAAATATCTACAACGCCATCCATATAAACATGGAAATATCTCCAGAGCTATCAGTATAAACATGGAAATATCTCCACCACTCTCTGTATAAACATGGAAATGTCTACACCGCTATCTGTATAAACATGGAAATATCTACACCGCTATCTGTATAAAGATGGAAGTATCTACACTGCTATCTGTATAAACATGGTAATATCTACATCACTATCTGTATATACATGGAAATATCTACGCTGCCATCTGTATCAACATGGAAATAACTACACTTCTATCTGTATAAACATGGAAATATCTTCACCGCTATCACTATAAACATGGAAATATCTACACCGCCACCTGTATAAACATGGGAACACATACAGTCACCTCTATAAACATGAAACCTCTACACTTCTATCTGTATAACCATGTAAATATCTACACTGCTATCTGTATAAAGATGGAAATATCAACACCACTATCTCTATAAACGTGGAAATATCTACATCACTATCTGTATGAACATGGATATATCTACACCGCCATCTCTATAAACATGAAAATATCTACACTGGCATCTCAATAAACATGGAAGTATCTACACAGCCATCTGTATAAACATGGAAATATCTACACTGACTTGTGTATAAAGATGTAAATATATACACCGTGAGCTGTATAAACATGGAAATGCCATCACCTCTATCTGTATAAACATGGAAATATCTACACCACTATCTGTATAAACACGGAAATATCAACACCGCCATCTGTATAAACATGGAAATATGTACACTGATATCTCTGTAAACATGGAAATATCTACACCACTATCTGCATATATATGGAAATATTTACACCGCTATCTCTGTAAACATGGAAATATCTGCACCGCTATCTGTATAAACATGGAAATATCTACACTGCCGTCTGCATAAAGATGTAAATATCTACGCCGCGAGCTGTATAAACATGGAAATATCCGCACCGCCATCTGTATAAACATGTAAATATCTACACTGCCATCTGTAGAAAGATGGAAATATCTAAACCGCGATCTGTGTAAACATGGAAATATCTACACTGCGACCTGTATAAACATTGAAATACCTACCCTGCCATCAGTATACACATGGAAATATCTACACGGTCATCTCTATAAACATGGAAATAACTACCCTGCCATCTGTATACACATGGAAATATCTACACAGCCATCTGTATAAATATGGAAATATCTACACCGCTGTCTCTATAAACATGGAAATATCCAAACCGTTATCTCTATAAACATGGAAATATCTACACCCCTATCTCTATAAACTTGGAAATATCTACACGGCCCTCTCTGTAAACATGAAAATATCTACATTGCCATCTCCATAAACATGGAAATATCTACACTGCCGTCTGTATAAACATGGAAATATCTACACTGTCATCTGCATAAAGATGTAAGTACCTACGCCGCTAGCTGTATAAACACGAAAATATCCACAAAGCCATCTGTATAAACGTGGAAATATCTACACAATGATCTGTATAAACATGGAAATATATATACCGCTATCTGCATAAACATGGAAATATCTACAACGCTATCTCTATATACATGAAATATCTACACCGCTATCTGTATAGCCATGGAAATATCTACAACGCTATCTCTATAAACATGGAAATATCTACACTGCCATCTGTAAAAACATGGAAATATCTAAACATTCATCAAAATAAACATGGAAATATCTACACTGCCATCTGTATACACATAGAAATATCTACAACGCCATCTCTATAAACTTGAAAATATCTACACTGGCATCTCTGTAAACATGGAACTATCTACAATGCCATCTTTATAAACATGGGAATATCTACACTGACATCTGTATAAACATGTAAATATTTACACCGTGAGCTGTATACACATGGAAACACCAACACCGCTATCTGTATAAACATGGAAATATCTACACATGTATCTATGTAAATATGGAAATATCTACACCGCTATCTGTATAAACACCGAAATATCCACTCCGCTATGTGTATAAACTTGGCAATATCTACATCGCTATCTGTATAAACACGGAAATATCTCCACTGCTATCTCTATAAACATGGAAATATCTACACCGCTATCTTTACAAACATGAAAATATATACACCGCTATCTGTATAAACATGGAAATATCTACAACACTATCTGTGTAAACATGGAAATATCTACACCGTTATCTGTATAAACATGGAAATATCTACAACACTAACTGTGTAAACATGGAAATATCTACACAGCTATCTGTGTATACATGGAAATATCTCCACCGCTATCTGTGTAAAAATGGAAATATCTACACCGCAGTCTGTGCAAAGATGGAAATATCTACACTGCTATCTCTGTAAACATGGAAATACCTGCAACGATATCTGTATAAACATGGAAATATCTACACTGCTATCTAAATAAACACGGAAATATCTACACCGCCATCTGTATAAACACGAAATATCTTCACAGTCATCTGTATATACATGGAAATATTTACACCACCATCTGTATAATCATGGAAATATCTAAATTTCCATCTGTATACACATGGAAATATCTACAGAGCTATCAGTGTAATCATGGAAACATCTGCACCGCTATCTCTATACACATGGAAATAACTACACCGCAATCTCTGTAAACATGGACGTGTCTACACCGCTATCTCGGTAAACATGGAAATATTTACACCGCTATCTCTGTAAACATGGAAATATCTACACCGCTATCTGTATAAACAGGGAAATACCTCCACCGATATCTGCATAAACTTGGAAATATGTACACCGCCATCTGTATAAACATGGAAATATCTCCACCGCTATCAGTATAAACATGGAAATATCTCCACCGCTATCTGTATTAACATGGCAGTATCTACACCGCTATCTGTATAAACATGGAAATATCTCCACCGCTGTCTCCAAAAACATAGAAATATCTCCACTGCTATCTGTATAAACATGGAAATATCTACACCGCTATCTGTATAAGCATGGAAATATCTACACCGCTATCTGTATAAACATGGAAATATCTACACCGCTATCAGTATAAACATGGAAACAGCTACAACGCTATCTGTGTAAACATGGAAATATCTACACAACTATCTGTGTAAACATGGAAATATCTACACTGCTATCTGTGTTAAGATGGAAATATCTACACCGCAATCTGTGCAAAGTTGGAAATATCTACAATGCTATCTCTATAAACAGGGAAATATCTGCACCGCAAACTGTATAAACATGCAAATAACTACACCACTATCTCTATAAACATGGAAATATCTACACAGCCATCTGTATAAACATGGAAATATCTACACAGTCATCTGTATATACATAGAAATATCTACACCACCATCTCTATAAACTTGGAAATCTCTACACTGCATCTGTATACACCTGGAAACATCTACACAGCCATCAGTATAATCATGGAAACATCTGCACCGCTATCTCTATACCCATGGATATAACTACATGGCAATCTCTATATACATGGAAGTATCTACACCACCATCTGAATAAACATGGAAATATTTTACACCGCTATCTGTATAAACATGGAAATATCTACAAGGCTATCTCTATAAACATGGAAATAACTACACCACCATCAATATAAACATGGAAATACCTACACAGTCATCTGTATAAACATGGAAATATCTACACCACTATAAGTATAAACATGGAAATATCTACACTGCCATATGTACATTCATCGTAATATCTACACAGCCATCTCTATAAACATGGAAATATCTAAACCGCCATCTGTACAAACATGGAAATAACCACACCGCTATCGGTATAAACATGGAAATATCTACACCGCCATTTGTAAAAACATGGAAATATCTACACTGTTATCTGTATAAACTTGGAAATATCTACATCTCCATCTGTATAAACATGGAAATACCTACACCGCTCTCTGTATAAACATGGAAATATGTTAACCGCTATCTTTATAAACATGGAAATATCTACACCGCCATCCGTATAAACTTGGAAATAACTATTCTGCGAGCTTCATAAACATGGAAATATCTACACCGCTATCTGTGTAAACATGGAAATATCTACACCGCTATCTGTATAAACATGGAAATAAGTACACCGCGATCTGTATAAACATAGAAATATCTAGACTGCTATCTGTATAAACATGGAAACATCTACACCGCTATCTGTATAAACATGGAAATATCTACACCGCTATCTGTGTAAACATGGAAATATCTACACCGCTATCTGTATAAACATGGAAATAAGTACACCGCGATCTGTATAAACATAGAAATATCTAGACTGCTATCTGTATAAACATGGAAACATCTACACCGCTATCTGTATAAACATGGAAATATCTACACCGCTATTTCTATAAACGTTGAAATATATACACCGCCATCTGTATAAACGTGAAAATATGTAAACAGTCATCAGTGTAAACATGGAAATATCTACAACGCTTTCTGTATAAATATGGACATATCTACACCGCCATCTCCATAAACATGGAAATATCAACACCGCCATCTGTATAAACCTCTAAATATCTAGACCACCACCTGTATAAACATGGAAATATCTACACCGCCATCTGTATAAACATGGAAACATCAACATCGCCATCTGTATAAACCTGGAAATATCTTCACCGCCATGTGCATGAACATGGAAATAGCTACACCACTATCTGTAGAAATATGGAAATAGCTACACGGTCAAGTGTATAATCATTGAAATATCTACACAGCCATCTCTATAAGCACGGAAATATCTACACCGCTATCTGTATAAACATGTATACAGTCACACCGCTATCAGTATAAACATGGACATATCCACACTGCCATCTGAATAAACGAGGAAATATCTACACCGCCATCTGAATAAACTTGGCAATACCTACACCGCCATCTGTATAAACATGGAAATACCGACAGAGTCATCTACATAAACATGGAAATATCTACACCGCTATCTCTATAAATATGGAAATATCTACAATGCCATCTGTATAAACATGGAAATATCAACACAGTCATCTGTATAAACATGGAAATATCTACACCACTATCTCTATAAACATGGAAATATCTACACTGCCATCTGTATAAACATGGAAATATCTACAGAGTAATCTGTATAAACATGGAAATATCTACACCGCTATCTCTATACACATGGAAATACTTACACTGCTATCTCTATAAACATGGAAATATCTACACCGCCATCTCTATAAACATGAAAATATCTCCACCGCCATCTCCATAAACATGAAAATAACTACAACGCCATCTCCATAAACATGGAACTATCTACTCAACCGTCTGTGTAAAAATGGAAATATCTATACCACTATCTATATAAGCATGGAAATATCTACATGGCCATCTGTATAAAGATGGAAATATCTACACCTCGAGCTGTATAAACATGGAAATATGTACACCGCTATCTGTATAAACATGGAAATACCAACTCCGCTATCTGTATAAACATGGAAATATCTACACAGCTATCTATATAAACATGGAAATATCTACACCACTACCTCCATAAACTTGGAAATAACTACACCGCCATCTCTATAAACCCGGAATTATCTACAGCGCTATCTCTATAAACAAAAATATCTACACCGCCATCTCTATAAACCTGGAAATATCTCCACCGCCATCTGCATAAACCTGCAAATATCTACTCGGCTGTCTCTACAAATATGGAAATATTTAAACCGCCATCTGTATAAACATGGAAATAACAACAGAGTCGTCTGTATAAACATGGAAATATCTACACCACCATCTGTGTAAACATGGAAATATCTACACCGCCATCTGTATAAACATGGAAATATCTCCACCGCTATCTGTATAAACATGCAATTATCTACAACGCTATCTGTATAAACATGGATATACCTACACTTCCATCTGTGTAAAAATGGAAATATCTACACCGCTCTCTGTGTAAAGATGGAAATACCTACATTGCTATCTGTGTAAACATTGAAATATCTACACCGCAATCTGTGCAAAGATGGAAATATCTACACTGCTATCTGTTTAAAGATGAAAATATCTACAGCGCAATCTATGCCAAGATGGAAATATCTACACCGCCATCTGTGTAAACATAATAATATCTACACCGCTATCAGTATAAACATGGAAATATCTACACCGCTCTCTGTATAAACATGGAATTAGCAAAACAGCCATCTGTATAAACGTGGAAATATCTACACCGCCAAATGAATAAACATAGAAATATCTCCACCGCTATCTGCATAAACATGGAAAAATCTACACCACTATCTGTATAAACATGGAAATATCTACACCGATATCTGCATAAACATGGAAATACCAACACCGCTATCTCAATAAACATGGAAATACCTACACTGCTCTCCGTATAAACATGGAAATATTTACACCGCTATCTCTATAAACAAGGAAATACTTACAACGCCATCTCTATAAACATAGAAATACTTACACCGCCATCTCAATAAACATGGAAATATATAAACATCGCCTTACCGCGATCTGTATCAACATGGAAATTTCTACATGGCTACCTGTGTAAACATGGAAATATCAACAACGTTATCTGTATAAACATGGAAATATGTACACCACGATCTGTGTGAACATGGAAATATCTACACCGCTATCTGTATAAACATGGAAATATCTACACCGTTATCTGCATAAACTTGGAAATATCTACAATGCTATTTTTATTAACATGGAAAAATCTCCACCTCTATCTGTATAAACATGGTAATATCTACACTGCCATCTCTATAAAGATGGAAATATCTACACCGTGAACTGTATAAACACGGAAATGTCTATGCCGTTATCTGTATAAACATGGAAATATATACAACACTATAGCTATAAAAATGGAAATACCTACACCGACATCTCTATACACATGGAAATATCTACATCGCTATCTCTGTAAATATAGAAATATCTACACCGCCATCACTATAAACATGGAAATATCAACACCGTCATCTACAAGAACATGGAAATATCTACATCGTTATGTGTATAAAGATGGAAATAGGTATAGTGCCACCTGTATAAACATGGAAATATCTACACTACCATCTGTAGAAATATGGAAATATCTACACCACTATCTGTACAAACATGGAAATATCTACACCGCTACCTGTATAAACATGGAAATATCAACACCACTATCTGTACAAATATGGAAATGTCTACACGGCTCTCTCTATAAACATGGAAATAACTACAACGCTATCTGTGCAAACATGGAAATATCTACAGAGATATCTGGGTAAACATGGAAATATCTACACCGCTATCTGAATAAACATGGAAATATCTTCACCACAATCTCTGCAAAGAAGGAAATATCTACACCGCTCTCTGTGTAAACATCGAAATATCTACACCGCTATCTGTATAAACATGGAAATATGTAAACCGCTGTCAGTATAACATGGAAATATCTGCAACGCTATCTGTGTAAACATGGTAATATCTACACCGCTATCTTTGTAAACATCGAAATATCTACAGCGATATCTGTAAAACGTGGAATATGTACACCGCTATCTCTATAAACGTGGAAATATCTTCACCGCTATCTGTATATACATGGAAATATCTTCACCGCTATCTGTATCAACATGCAAATATCTACACCGCTATCTGTATAAACATGGAAATATCCACAATGCTGTCTCTGTAAACATGGAAATATCTACACAGCTATCTGTGTAAACTTGGAAATATCTACACCGCTATCTGTGTAAAGCTGGCAATATCTACACTGCAATCTGTGCAAAGATGGAAATATCTACACCGCTATCTGTATAAACACGGAAATATCTACACAGTCATCTGTATAAACATGGAAATATATACAACAACATCTCTATAAACATGGAAATATCTACACGGCCATCTGTATACACATAGAATACCTACACAGCCATGTGTATAAACATGGAAATATCTACACAGCTATCTGTGTAAATATGGAAATATCAACACCGCAATCTGTGCAAACTTGGAAATATCTACATCGCTATCTCTATAAACATGGAAATATCGGCACAGTTATCTTTATAAACATGGAAATATCTACACCGCTATCTCAATAAACATGGAAATAACTACACCGCCATCTGTATAAACATGGAAATATCTACACCGCTAACTATGTAAACATGGAAAAATCTACACCACTATCTCTGTAAACATGGAGATATCTAAAACGCTATGTATGTAAACATGGAAATTTCTACACCGGTATGTGTATAAACATGGAAATATCTACACCGATTTCTCTATAAACATGGAAATATCTACAGCACCATATGTATAAACAAGGAAGTAACTACACCACCATCTTCACAAACATGGAAATGTCTACACCGCCATTTGTATAAACATGGAATTACCTACACCACTATCCCTATAAACATGGAAATAACAACACTGCTCTCTGTATAAACATGGAAATATCTACACCGCTATCTGTATAAACATGGAAATATCCACACCACTATCTGTGTAAAGACGGAAATATCTACACCGCTATCTATGTAGACATGGAAATATCTACACCGCTATCTGTATAAACATGGAAATATCTACACCACTATCTGTGTAAACATGGAAATATCTACTCTGTCATCTGTATAAAGATGGAAATATCTACACCGCGAGCTGTATAAATATGGAAATATCTACACCGCTATCCGTATAAACATGGAAATTTCTACACCGGTATCTGTATAAATACGGAAATATCTATATCACTATCTCTATAAACATGGGAATAACTACAATGCCATTTCTATGAACATGGAAAGATCTACACCGCTATCTGTATAAACATAGAAATATCTACACAACTATCGGTATAAACATGGAAATACCTACACCGCTATCTGTATAAACATGGAAATATCTGCACCGCCATCTGTATAAATATCGTAATATCTACATTGCTATCTGTGTAAACATGGAAATATCTACCCCGCTATCTGTTTAAACATAGAAATATCTACAATGCCATCTCCATAAACATGGAAATATCTACACCGCCATCTCTATAAATATGGAAATATCTACACCGCCATCTCTATAAACATGGAAATATCAACATCGTCATCTGTATATACATGGAAATATCTACACCGCCATTTCTATAAACATGAAAATATCTACACAGCCATTAATATAAACATGGAAATACCTACACCGACATCTGTATAAACATGGAAATATCATCACTGCCGTCTGTATAAAGATGGAATTATCTACACCACCATTTGTATAAACATGCAATTATCTACATTGCTATCTGTATAAACATGGAAATGTCTGCACTGCTATCTCTATAAACATGGAAATATCTACACCGCCATCTGTATAAACATGGAAATATCTACAATGCCATCTGTATAAAGATTGAATTATCTATACGGCCATCTGTATGAACATGGAAATATCTACACCGCTGTCTGTGTAAACATAGAAATGCCTACACCGATATCTGTATAAACATGGAAATATCTACACCGCTATCTGTGTAAACATGGAAATACCTACACCGCCACCTGTATAAACATGGTAGTATCTACACCACCATCTCTACAAACATGGAAATATCTACACCGCCATATGTATTAACTTGGAAGTATCAACACTGCCATCACTATAAACACGGCAATATCTACAAAGTCATCTGTATAAACATGGAAATATCTACACCACCATATGTATAAAAATGGAAATATCAGCACGGCCATCAGTATAAACACGGAAACACGTACACCGCTATCCGAATAAACATGGAAATATCTACACCATGACCTGTATAAACATGGAAATATCTACACCGCTATCTGTATAAACTTGGAAATATCTACACCGCCATCTGTATAAACATGGAAATTTCCACACAGTCATCTGTATAAATGTGGGAATATCTACACCACTATCTCTATAAACATGGAAATATCTACACTGCCATCTGTATAAACATGGATATATCTACTCAGCCACCTGTATAAAAATGCAAATATCTACACCGCTATCTGAATAAACATGGAATTACCTACACCGCTATCTGTATAAACATGGAAATATCTACATGGCTATCTCTATAAACATGGAAATATCTACAACGCCTTCTGTATACACATGGAAATTCCTACACAGTCATCTGTATAAACATGGAAATATCTACACCACTATCTGTATAAACGTGGAAATATCTACACCGCTATCTGTATAAACATGGAAATAGCCCCACCACTATATGTATAAACATGGAAATATCTACACCGCCATCTCTATAAACATGGAAATATCTACAGCGCCGTAGCTAAAAATTAGGAAATATCTACACCGCCGTCTTTACAAATATGGAAATATCTACACCGCCATCTGTATAAACATGGAAATATGGACACCGCCATCTCTATAAACATGGAAATATCTACACCGCCATCTGTATAAACATGGAAATATCTTCACCGCCATCTGTAGAAACTTGGAAATATCTACACAGTCATCTGTATAAACATGGAAATATCTACAACACCATCTGTATAAACATGGAAATATCTACACGGCCATCTGTATAAACATGGATATATCTGCACAGACATCTGTATAAACATGAAAATATCTACACCACTATCCCTATAAACATGGAAATATCAACACCGCTATCTGTATAAACTTGGAAATAACTACACCGCTATTTGTATAAACATGGAAATATCTACAACACTACCTGTATAAACTTGGAAATACCTACACCGCTATCTGTGTAATTATGGAAATACCTACACCGCTATCTGTATAATCATGGAAATATATACACCGCCATCTCTATAAACATGGAAATACCTACACAGCCATCTGTATAAACATGCAATTACGTTCACCGCCATCTGTATGAAGACGGAAATAACTTCAGCGCCATCTGTATAAACATGGAAATATCTACACCGCTATCTGTATATACATGGAAATATCTACAGCGCCATATGTATAAACAAGGAAATATCTACACCACCATCTTTACAAACATGGAAATATCTACACTGCCATCTGTATAAACATGGAAATATCTACACCGCCATCTGTAGAAACTTGGAAATATCTACACAGTCATCTGTATAAACATGGAAATATCTACACCACAATCTGTATAAACCTGGAAATATCTACACAGTCGTCTGTATGAACATGGAAATATCTACACCACCATCTGTAAACATGGAAATATCTACACGGCCATCTGTATAAATATGGGTATATCTACACAGCAATCTGTATAAACATGAAAATATCTACACCGCTATCTGTATAAACATGGAAATACGTACACCGCTATCTGTATAAACGTGGTAAAATCTACACCACTATCCATATAAACATGGAAATATCAACACCGCTATTTGTATAAACTTGGAAATAACTACACCGCCATCTCTATAAACATGGAAATGTCTACACCGCCATCTCTATAAACATGGAAATATCTACACCGCAATCTGTATAAACATGGAAATATATACACAGCCATCTGTATTAAGATGGAGTTAAGTTCACCGCCATCTGTATGAAGATGGAAGTAACTACAGCGACATCTGTATAAACATGGAAATATCTACACCGCTATCTGTATAAACATGGAAATATCTACACCATAATCTCTATAAAAATTGAAATAACAACACCATCATCTGTATAAACATGGAAATATTTACATCACTATCTGTATAAAGATGGAAATATCTACAACGCCATCTGTATAAACATGGAAATAGCTACACCACTATTTGTTTAAACATGGAAATATCTATCCCGCTATCTGTATAAACATGGAAATATCTACACAATGATCTGTGTGAACACGGAAATATCTACATCGCGATCTTTATAAACCTGGAAATATCTACACCGCTATCTGTATAAACATGGAAATGTCTACACAATGATCTGTATGAACACGGAAATATCTACATCACGATCTGTATAAACATGGAAATATCTACACCGCTATCTGTATAAACATGGAGATATCTACACCGCTATCTCTATAAATATGGAAATATCCACACAGTCATCGGTATAAACATGGAAATAATTACACCACCATCTGTAAAAAGATGGAAATATCTACACATTCATCTGTATAAACATGGAAATATCTACACCGCCATCTCTATAAACATAGAAATATCTACAGTGCCATCTGCATACACATGCAAATATCTACACAGACATCTGTATAAACATGGAAATATCTTCACCGCTATCTCTAGAAACATGGAAATACCTGCACCGCTATCTCTATAAATATGGAGATATCTACACCGCCATCTCTATAAAAATGAAAATAACTACACTGCCATCTCCATAAACATGGAACTATCTACACCGCCATCTGTATAAACATGGAAGTTTGTACACAGCCATCTGGATAAACATGGAAATATCTGCCCCGCCATCTGTATAATCATGGACATATCTACACCGCGAGCTCTATAAGCATGCAAATATCTACACCACTGTCTGTATAAACCTGGAAATACCAACACCGCTATATGTACAAACAAGGACATATCTACACCGCTGTCTGTATAAACATGGAAACATCTACACCACGATCTATATAAACATGGAAATATCTACACCGCAATCTGTACAAACATGTAAATATCTACACCACTATCTGTATAAACATGAAAATATCCACACCGCTATCTGTATAAAATTGGAAATACCAACACCGCTATCTGAATAAACATGGAAATATCTACTCAGCCATCTGTACAAACATGGAAATATCTACACAGCTATTTGTATAAACATGGAAACACCTACACTGCTATCTCTATAAACATGGAAATATCTACGCCACTATCTCTATAAAAATGAAAATATCTACACTGCCATCTCCATGAACATGGAACTATCTACACCGCCATCTGTATAAACATGGAAGTATCTACACCAACATCTGGATAAACATGGAAATATCTACACCGCCATCTGTATAATCATGAGAATCTCTACACCGCAATCTGTATAAACATGTAAATATCTATACCACTGTCTGTATAAACCTGGAAATATCTACAACGCTATCTGTATAAATATGCAAATGTCTACACCGCTATCTAGATAAACATGGAAATATCTACACCGCTATCTGTATAACCTTGGAAATATCTACACCGCTATCTCCATAAACATGGAAATATCTACACTGCCTTCTGTAAAAACATGGATATAGCTACACAGTCATCTGTATAAACATGGAAATATCTACATTGCCATGTGTATACACACGGAAATATCTACAGAGCCATCTGTATAAACATGGAAATACCTACAACACTATCTCTATAAACATGGAAATATCTACACAGCTATCTCTATAAACATGGAAATATCTACACCGCCATCTGTATAAACATGGAAATATCTAAAATGCTATCTGTAGAAATCTGGATATATCTACACCACGATCTGTATAAACATGGAAATATATAAACAATGATCTGTATAAACACGGAAATATCTACATCGCAATCTGTATAAACATGGAGATATCTACACCGCTATCTGTATAAATATGGAAATATCCACAAAGTCATCGGTATAAACATGGAAATATCTACACTGCCATCTGCATAAACATGGAAATATCTACACAGTCATCTGTATAAAAATGGAAATATCTACACTTCCATGTGTATAAACATGGAAATACCTACACTGCTTCTGTATACACGTGGAAGTATCTACACAGCCATGTGTAAAAACATGGAAATATATACACAGATATCTCAATAAACATGGAAATACTTACAACACTATCTGTATAAACATGGAAATATCTACACCGCCATCTGTATAAACATGGAAATATCTACACCGCCATCTGTATACACGTGGAAATATCGACACAGTAATCAGTATAAACATGGAAATATCTACACTGCCATCTGTATAAACATGGTAATATCTACACAGCCATCTGTAAACATGGAAATATCTACACTGCCATCTGAATAAACATGGAAATATCTACACCGCTATCTCTATATACATGGAAATATCTACACCGCTGTCTGTATAAACATGGAAATATCTACAAGGCTATCTCTGTAAACATGGAAATAATTTCACCGCCATCAGTAAAAACATGGAAATATCTACACAGTCATCTGTGAAAACATGGAAATATCTACACCACCATCTCTATAAACATGGAAATTTCTACATTGCCATCTGCATATGCATGGAAATACCTACATAGACATCTGTATAAACATGGAAATATCTACACCTCTATCTCTATAAACATGGAAATATCTACACTGCCATCTGCATATGCATGGAAATACCTACAAAGACATCTGTATAAACATGGAAATATCTACAGCGCTATCTCAATAAACATGGAAATACCTACACCGCTATCTATATAAACATGGAAATATCTACACCGCCATCTCCATAAACACGGAACTATGTACACCGCCATCTGCATAAACATGGAAATATCTACACTGCTATCTGTGTAAACATGGAAATGCCTACACAATGATCTGTATGATCACAGAAATATCTACATCGCGTTCTGTATAAAAATGGAATTATTTCACCGCTATGTGTATAAACATGGAGATATGCATAAACATGGAAATATCTACACAGCCATCTGAATAAACATGGAAATATCTACACCGCTATCTCTATAAACATCGAAATACCTACACCGCAATCTCTATAAACATGGAAATACCTACACCGCTATCTCTATAAATATGGAAATATCTACACCGCCATCTCAATAAAAACAAAAATATCTACACTGCCATCTCCATAAACATGGAACTATCTACACCGCCATCTGTATAAACATGGAAGTTTCTAGACCACCATCTGGATAAACATGGGAATATCTGCACTGCTATCTGTATAAACATGGAAATATGTACACCGCTATGTGTATAAACATGGAGATATCTACACCGCTATCTTTATAAATATGGAAATATCCACAGAGTCATCGGTATAAACATGTAAATATCTACACTGCCATGTGTATACACACGGAAATATCTACACAGACATCAGTATAAACATGGAAATGTCTACACCGCTATCTGTATAAACATGGAAATATCTAAATGGCTATCTCTATAAACATGCAAATATCTACACCGCCATCTTTAAAAACATGGAAATACCTACAGAGTCATCTGTATAAACATGGAAATGCCTACACCACTATCTGTATAAACATGGAAATATCTACACTGCTATCTGAATAAACATGGAAATAGCCACACTGCTAACTGTATAAGCATGGAAATAACTACACCGCCATCTGTAAAAACATTGAAATGTCTACCCAGTCATCTTTATACACATGGAAATATCTACAGCTCCAGCTGTATAAACATGGAAATGTCTACACTGCCATCTCTATACACTTGAAAATATCTAGACAGACATCTGTATAAACATGGAAACCACTACACCGCCATCTGTATAAACAGGGAAATATCCGGAACGCTATCTGCATAAATTTGGAAATATGTACACCGCCATCTGTATAAACATAGAAATATCTCCACCGCTATCAGTATAAACATGGAAATATCTGCACCGCTGTCAGTATAAACATGGAAATATCTACACCGATATCTGTATAAACGTGGAAATAACTACACCGCTATCTCTATAAACATGGAAACATCTGCACCGCTATCTGCATAAACACGGAAATATTTCCACCACTATCTGTAGAAACATGGAAACATCTACACTGCTATCTGTATAAACATGGAAATATCTACACCGCTATCTGTATAAACATGGAAATATCTCCACCGCTATCTGTATAAACATGGAAATATCTACACCGCTATTTGTGTAAACGTGGAAATACCTACACAACTATCTGTGGAAACATGTAAATATCTACGCCGCTATCTGTGTAAAGATGGAAATACAAACACCGAAATCTGTGCAAAGATGGAAATATCTACAACGCTATCCCTATAAACATGGAAATATCTGCACCGCTAACTGTATAAACATGCAAATATCTACACCGCTATCTCTATATACATGGAAATATCTACACCACCATCTGTATAAACATGGAAATATCTACAGAGTCATCTGTATACACATAGAAATATCTACACCGCCATCTGTATAAACATGGAAATAGCTACAGAATCATATGTATAAACATGGAAATATCTACACAACTATCTGTATAAACATGGAAATATCTACTCTGCCATCTGTATAAAGATGGACATATCTACACAGCCATCTCTATAAACATGGAAATATCTACACCGCTATCTTTACAAACATGGAAATAACCACACCGCTAACTGTATAAACATGGAAATATCGACACCGCAATCGGTAAAACATGGAAATATCTACACTGTCATCTGTATACACATGGAAATATCTACACTGCCATCTTTATAAACACGGAAATATCTACAGTTCTATCTCTATAAACATGGAAATACCTACACAACTATCTGTATAAGCATGGAAATATCTACACCGCTATCTGTATAAACATGGAAATATCTACACCGCAATCCGAATAAGCTTGGAAATATCTACACCACCATCAGTATAAACATGGAAATATCTATACCGCTATCTGTAGATACATGGAAATATCTACAACGCTATCTGTATAAACATGGAAATATCTACACCAATATCTGTATAAATATGGAAACATCCACACCACTATCTTTATAAACATAGAAATATCTACATCGCTATCAGTATAAAAATGGAACTACCTACACCGCTATCTGTATAAACACGGAAAAATCTACAGTGCCATCTGTATATACATGGAAATATCTACACTGCCATCTCTGTAAACATGGAAATATCTACACTGCTATCTGTATAAACATGGAAATAGCCAGACTGCTATATCTATAAACTTGGAAATACCTACACCGCCAACTGCAAAAACATGGAAATAACTACACAGTCATCTCTATAAACATGGAAATATCTACACTGATATCTCTATAAACATGGAAATATCTACACCGCTATCTGTATCAACATGGAAATATTTCCACCGCTATCTGTATAAACATGGAAACATCTACACCGCTATCTGTATAAAGATGGAAATATCTACACCACTATCACTACAAACATGGAAACATCTACAATGCTTTCTGTGTAAACATGGAAATATCTGCACAACTATCAGTGTAAACATGGAAATATCTATGCCGCTATCTGTGTAAAGATGGAAATATCTACACCGCAATCTGTGCAAAGAAGGGAAATATCTACAATGCTATCCCTATAAACATGGAAATGTCGTCACCGCTAACTGTATAAACGTGCAAATATCTACACCGCTATCTCTATAAACATGGAAATATCTACACCACCATCTATATAAACATGGAAATATCTACAGAGTCATCTGTATATACATAGAAATATCTACTCCACACTCTTTAAAAACATGGAAATATCTACACTGCAATCTGTGCAAATATGGAGATATCTACACCGCTATCTGTAAACATGGAAATATCTACACCGCTATCTCTGTAAACATGGAAATATCTACACCGCTATCTGTATAAACATGGAAATATCTACACCGCTATCTGTATAAACATGGAAATATCTACAACATGATCTGTATAAACATGGAAATATCTACACTGCTGTCCGTATAAACATGTAAATATCTACACTGCAATCTGTATGAACATGGAAATGTCTACACCGCTATCTGTATAAACATGGAAATGTCTACACCGCTATCGGTATAAACATGGAAATACCTAAATGTCTATCTCTATAAACATTGAAATATCTACAACGCCATCTTTATAAACATGGAAATACCTACACAGTCATCTGTATAAACATGGAAATGTCTACACCACTATCTGTATAAACATGGAAATATCTACACTGCTATCTGAATAAACATGGAAATAGCCACACCGCTATCTGTATTAGCATGGAAATAACTACACCGCCATCTATGTAATCATGGAAATACTTACACAGTCATCTGAATAAACATGGAAATATCTACACCACTATAAGTATAAACATGGAAATATCTACACTGCCATATGTACATACATGGTAATATCTACACAGCCATCTCTATAAACATGGAAATATCTTCACTGCCATATGTACATACATGGTAATATCTACACAGCCATCTCTATAAACATGGAAATATCTAAACCACGATCTGTACAAACATGGAAATAACCACACAGCTATCTGTATAAACATGGAAATATCTGCGCCGCCATCTGTAAAAACATGGAAATATCTGCACTGTTATCTGTATAAACATGGAAATATCTACACCTCCATCTGTATAAACAAGGAAATAGCTACACTGCCATCTGTATACACATGGAAATATCTACACTGCCATCTTTATAAAAACGGAAATATCTACAGTGCTATCTCTATAAACATTGAAATACCTACACCGCTATCTGTATAAACATGGAAATATCTTCACCGCTATCTTTATAAACATGGAAATATCTACACCGCCATCCATATAAACTTTGAAATATCTACACCGCCATCTGTATAAACATGGAAATATCTATACCGCTATGTGTAGAAACATGGAAATATCTACATCGCTATCTGCATTAACATGGAAATATCTACACTGCTATCTGTATAAACATGGAAATAGCCACACCGCTATATCTATAAACATGGAAATACCTACACCGCCAAATGTAAAAACATGTAAATATCTACACAGTTATTTCTCCAAACATGGAAATATCTACACTGCTATCTGTATCAACATGGAAATATCCACACCGCTATCTCTATAAACATGGAAATATCTACACCGCTATCTATATAAACGTGGAAATGTCTACACCGCTATCTGTATAAAAATGGAAATATCTACATGGCTATCTCTATAAACACGGAAATATCTACACCGCCATCTGTATAAACATGGAAATACCTACACAGTCATCTGTATAAACATGTAAATATGTACATGGCTATCTCTATAAACACGGAAATATCTACACCGCCATCTGTATAAACATGGAAATACCTACACAGTCATCTGTATAAACATGGAAATGTCTACAACTCTATCTGTATAAACATGGAAATATCTACACTGCTATAGGTATAAACATGGAAATATGTACACAGCCATCTGTATAAACATGGAAATATCTACAAAGCCATCTCTATCAACATGGAAATATCTACACCGCAATCTGTATAAACATGGAAATACCTACACCGCTATCTGCATAAACTTGGAAATATGTACACCACCTTCTGTTTAAACAAGGAAATATCTCCACTGCTATCGGTATAAACATGGAAATATCTCCACCGCTATCCGTGTAAACATGGAAATATCTACACCGCTATCTGTATAAACATGGAAATATCTACAGCACGATCTGTATAAACATGAAAATATCTACACCGCTATCTGTATAAACACGGAAATATCTACACCATGATCTCTACAAACATGGAAATATCTCCTCCGCGATCTGTATAAACATGGAAATATCTACACCGGTGTCTCTATAAACATGGAAATATCTACACCGCTATCTGTATAAGCATGGAAATATCTACACCGCAATCTGTATAAACATGGAAATATTTACACAGATATCTGTATAAACATGGAAATATCTACACCGCTATCTGTATAAACGTGGAAATATATCCACCGCTGTCTGTATAAACATGGAAACATCTACACCGCTATCTATATAAACATGGAATATCAACAACGCTATCTGTATAAACATGGAAATATCTTGAACGGTATCTGTGTAAACATAGAAATATCTACACCACTATATGTGTAAAGATAGAAATATCTACACAGCAATCTAGGCAAAGATGGAAATATCTACACCGCTATTGCAGTAAACATGGAAATATCTGCACCGCTCTCTGTATAAACATGGAAATATCTACACCGCTATCTCGATAAACATGGAAATATCTACACTGCCATCTGTGTACACATGGAAATATCCACACAGCCATCAGTATAAACATGGAAACAACTTCACAACTACCACTATACACATGGAAATAACTACACCGCAATTTCTATAAATATGGAAATGTCTACACCGCAATCTCTATAAACCTGGAAATATCTACACCGCCACCTTTATCCACATGAAAACATCTACACCGCCATCTCCATAAACATGGAATTATCTACAACGCCATCTGTGTAAACATGGAAATGTTTACATCTCTATCTGTATACATATGTAAATATCTACACTGCCATCACTATAAATATGGAAATACCTACACAGCTATCTGTAGAAACATGGAAATATCTACACAGCTGTCTGTACAAACATGGAAATACCTACACCGCTATCGTATAAACTTTGAAATATCTACCCCGCTATCTGTTTAAACATGGAAATATCTACACCGCTATCTCTATAAACTTGGAAATATTTACACTGCAATCTTTATAAACATGGAAATATCTACACTGCAATCTGTATAAACGTGGAAATTACTATACCACTATCTGTATAAACAAGGAAATACCTTCACTGCTATCTCTGTAAACATGGAAATATCTATACTGGCATCTGAATAAACATCTAAATATCTACATCGCCATCTGTATAAACATGGAAATATCATCACCGCCATCTGTATAATCATGGAAATACCCACACTGCCATCTGTATAAACACGGAAATATCTGCACCGCAATCTCTATAAACATGGAAATATCCACACTACCAACTGTACACACATGGAAATATCTACACAGCCATCAGTATAAACATGGAAACAACTGCAACGTTATCTCCATACACATGGAAATACCTTCACCGCTATCTCTATAAACATGGAAATATCTACAGCGCCATCTCTATAAACATGAAAACATCTACACCGCCATCTCCCTAAACATGGAACTAACTACACTGCCGTTTGTGTAAACATGGAAATATCTACACAGCTATGTGTACAAACATGGAAATATCTACACTGCCATCTGTGTAAAGATGGAAATATCTACATCACGAGCTGTATAAACATGGAAATATCTATACAGCTATCTGCATAAACAGGGAAATACCAACACCGCTATCCGTATAAACATGGAAATATCTACACCACTATCTCTATAAACATTGAAATATCTCCACCGTCACCTGTATAAACACGGAAATATCTACACAGTCATCTATATAAACATGGAAATATCTACACCACCATCTCTATAAACATGGAAATATCTACAATTCCATCTGTATACAAATTGAATATCTACACAGCCATCAGTATAAACATGGAAAAATCTACACCGTTATCTCTTTAAAAATGGAAATATCTGCACTGCCATCTCTATAAACATGAAAATACACTGCCATATCCATAAAAGTGCAACTATCTACACAGCCATTTGTGTAAACACGGAAATACCTACAATGCTATCTGTATAAACATGGAAATAACTATGCTGCTATCTGTATAAAGATGCAAATATCTACACCACCATCTGTATAAACATGGAAATAACTACATCGCTATCTGTATTTTCATGGAAACATCTCCACCGCTATCTGTATAAACACTGAAAAGTCTGCACCGCTATGTGTATAAACATGGAAATATCAACACAGCTATCTGCATGAACATGGAAATATCTACACCGTAATCTGTAAAGATGGAAATATATACAGTGCCATCTGTAAAAACATGGAAATATCTACACAGCCATCTATGGAAAGATGGAAATATCTACACCACTATCTGTATAAACATGGAAGTACCTACACCACTGTCTGAATAAACATGGAAATATCTACACCGCTATCAGTATAAACATGGAAATATCTACACCGCTATCTCTTTAAATATGGAAATATCTACACTGCTAGGTCTATAAACATGGAAATGTCTACACCGCTACCTGTATAAACATGGAAATATCTAAACCGCTAATTCTATAAACATGGAAATATCTACAACGCTATCCGTGTAAACATGGAAATATCTAAACCGCTATCTCTATAAACATGGAAATATCTGCACTGCCCTATGTACAAAGACGGAAATATCTACATTGCGAGCTGTATAAACATGGAAATATCTACACCGCTATCTCTATAAGCATGGAAATACTTACACAGCCATCTCTATAAACATGGAAATATCTACACTGCTATCACAACAAACATAGAAATATCTACACCGCCATAACTATAAACATGGAAATATCTACACCGTCATCTGCGGAAAGATGGAAATATCTACACCAAAATCTGTATAAACATGCAAATACCTACAACGGCATCTCTATAAACATGGAAACATCTAAACCGCTGTCTGTAAAAAAATGGAAATATCTACACTGCTATTTGTATAAACATGGGAATATCTACAGCGCTATCTGTATAAACATGGAAATATCTACACCGCTCTCAGTATAAACATGGAAATATCCACATCACTATCTGTATAAACACAGAAATATCTACACCGCTATCTGTATAAACAAGGAAGTATCTACAATGCTATCTCTATAAACATGGAAATATCTACAGATCTATCTCTATAAACATGGAAATATCTACACCGCTCTCTGTATAAACATGGAAGTACCTCCACCACTATCTCTATAAACACGGAAATATGTACACTGCCATGGGCCTAAAGATGGAAATATCTACAGAGTCATCTGCATAAACTTGGAAATATCTACACCACCATCACTTTAAACATGGAAATATCTACACTGACATCTGTATACACATGGAAATATCTACACTGCCATCTGTAGAAACGTGGAAATACCTTCACCGCCATCACTATGAACATGGAAATACCTACACCGCCATCTCTATACACAGGGAAATGTCTACACCGCTATCTCTATAAACATGAAATCATCTACACCGCCATCTCCATAAACATGGAACTACCTACATCGCCATCTGTATAAACACGGAAATATCTACAATGCTATCTGTATAAGCATGGAAATATCTACACCGCCATCTGTATAAAGATGGAAATAACAACACCGCTATCTATATAAACATGGAAATATCTACAATGCTATCTGTGTAAACATGGAAATATCTACAGAGCTATCTGTGTAAACATGGAAATATCTACACCGCTATCTCAATAAACATGGAAATATCTACACCGCAATCTTTGCAAAGATGGAAATATCGCCACTGCTATCTGTGTAAACATGGAAATATCTACACCGCCATCTCTATAAACATGGAAATATCTACAACGCCATCTGTATAAACAGGGAAATACCAACACCGCTATCTGTATAAATATGGAAATATCTACACTGCTATCACTATAAACATGGAAATATCTACACCACCATCTCTATAAACTTGGAAATATCTACACAGTCATCTGTATAAACATGGAAATATCTACACCAACATCTGTATAAACGTGGAAATATCTACAATGCCATCAGTATACAAATGGAAATATCTACAAAGCCATCAGTATAAACATGGAAATATCTACACAGTCATCTGTATAAATATGAAAATACACCGCCATCTCCATAAACATGGAACTATCTACACCGCCATATGTGTAAACATGGAAATATCTACACCGCTATCTGTATAAACATGCAAATAACTATAACGCTATCTGTATAAACATGGAAATGTCTACATGGCTATCTGTATATACATGGAAACACCTCCACCACTATCTGTATAAACATGGAAAAATCTACACCGCTATGTGTATAAACATGGAAATATCTACACCGCTATCTGAATAAACATGGAAATCTCTTCACTGCAATCTCTGCAAAGATGGAAATACCTACACCGCTATCTGTGTAAACATGGAAATATCTACATCGCTATGTGTACAAACATGGAAATATCTGCACCGCAATCTGAATAAACATGGAAATATCTACATCGCTATGTGTACAAACATGGAAATATCTGCACCGCAATCTGAATAAACATGGAAATATCTACACCGCCATCTCTATAAACATGGAAATATCTACACCACCTTCTTTATAAAAGTGGAAATATCTACTCCACTATCTATATAAATATGGAAATCTCTACACCACCATCTCTATAAACTTGGAAATATCTACACCGCTATCTGTTTAAACATGGAAATATCTGCACCACTATCTCTATAAACATGGAAATATGTACACCGCCGAGGGCATAAAGAAGGAAATATCTACACAGTCATCTGCATAAACATCGAAATATCTACACCGCTATCTTTATAAACATGGAAATATCTGCACCACTATCTCTATAAACATGGAAATATGTACACCGCCGTGGGCATAAAGATGGAAATATCTACACAGTCATCTGCATAAACATGGAAATAACTACACCAACATCTCTTTAAACATGGAAATATCTACACTGGCATCTGTATACACATGGATATATCTACAACGCCATCCATATAAACATGGAAATACCTACACTGCCATCTGTGGAAAGATGGAAATATCTACACCACTATCTGTATAAACACGGAAATATCTACTACACTATCTGTATAAACATGTAAATATCTACATCGCTATCAGTATAAACATGGAAATATCTACACCACTATCTCTTTAAATATGGAAATATCTACATTGCTATCTCTATAAACATGGAAATTTCTACACCCCTATCTGTATAAACATGGAAATATCTAAACCGCTATCCCTATAAACATGGAAATATCCACAACGCTATCCGTGTAAACATGGCAATATCTAAACCGCTATCTCTATAAACATGGAAATATCTACAACGCTAATTGTGTAAACATGGAAATATCTACACCGCTATCTGTATAAACATGGAAATATCTTCACTGCTATCTGTATAAACATGGAAGTATCTACAAAGCTATCTCTATAAACATGGAAATACATACACCTCTATCTCTATAAACATGGAAATATCAACACCACTATCTCTAAAAACTTGGAAATATCTACACCGCCATCTCTATAAACTTGAAAATATCTACATTGCCATCTCATTAAACATGGAATAATCTACACCGCCATCTGTATAAACCTGGATATATCTACACCGCAATCTGAATAAACATGGAAATATCTACAACGCCATCTGTATAAAGATGGAAATAACTACTCTGCGAGCTGTATAAACATGGAAATATGTACACCGCTATCTGTATAAACATGGAAATATCTATACCGCTATCTGAATAAACATGGAAATACCTACACCACGATCTGTATAAACATGGAAATATCTAGAAGGCTATCTGTATAAACATGGAAACATCTACACCGCAATCTGTGTAAACGTGGAAATATGTAAACAGTCATCTGTAAAAACATGGAAATAGCTACAACGCTTTCTGAATAAATATGGAAATATCTACACCGCCATCTGTATAAACATGGAAATATCTACACCGCCATCTGTATAAACATCTACATGTCTACACCACCACCTGTATAAACATGGAAATATCTACACCGCCATCTGTATAAACATGGAAATATCAACATCGCCATCTGTATAATCATGGAAATATCCACAATGCCATCTGTATAAACATGAAAATATCTACACCGCTATCTGTATAAATACGGAAAAACCTACACCGCTATCTGTATTTACTTGGAATTATCTACACCGCTATCTGTATAAACATGGAAATATCTCCACCGCTATCTCTATAGACATAGAAATACCTACACCGCAATCTCTATAAACATGGAAATATCTACACCGTCATGTGCATAAACATGGAAATATCTACATGGCTATCTCTATAAACATGGAAATATCTACAACCCCATCTGCATAAACATGGAAAAACTGCACAGTCATCTGTATAAACATGGAAATATCTACACCACTATCTGTAGAAACATGGAAATAGCTACACTGCCAACTGTATAAACTTGGAAATATCTACACAGCCGTCTCTATAAACATAGAAATAGCTCCACCGCTATCTGTATAAACATGGATATAGCCACACCGCTATCTTCATAAACATGGAAATACCTACACCGCCATCTGAAAAAACGTGGAAATATCTACACCCCCATCTGAATAAACATGGAAATATCTACACCGCCATCTGTATAATCATCTAAATAGCTACACCACTATCTGTTGAAACATGGAAATAGCTACACTGCGAAGTGTATAAACATGGAAATACCTACACAGCAATCTCTATAACCATGGAAATATATACACCGCTATCTGTATAAACATCTATATAGCCACACCGCTATCAGTATAAACATGGACATATCTACACTGCCATCTGAATAAACGTGGAAATATCTACACCGCCATCTGAATAAACATGGAAATATCTACACCGCCATCTGTATATACATGGAAATAACGACACAGTCATCTGTATAAACATGGAAATATCTACACTGCTATCTCTATAAATATGGAAATATCCACACTGTCATCTGTATAAACATGGAAATATCTACACCGTCATCTGTATAAACATGGAAATATCTACACCACCATCTCAATAAACATGGAAATATCTACACTGCCATCTGTATAAACATGGAAATAACTACAGAGTAATCTGTATAAACATGGAACTATCTACACCATCATCTATGTAAAAATGGAAATATCCTTACCACTATCTATATAAGCATGGAAATATCTACACGTCCCCCTGTATAAATATGGAAATATCTACACCTCGAGCTGTATAAACATGGAAATATGTACAATGATATCTTTATAAACATGGAAATAGCAACACCGCTATCTGTATAAACATGGAAATATCTACACCGCTATCTGTATAAACATGGAAATACCTACTCAACTATCTCCATAAACTTGGAAATACCTACACCGCCATCTCTATAAACCTGGAATTATCTACAGCGCTATCTCTATAAACCTAAAAATATCTACACTGCCATCTCTATAAACATGGAAATATCTCCACGGCCATCTGCATAAACATGGAAATATCTACTCGGCTATCTCTACAAATATGGAAATATTTAAACCACCATCTATATAAACATGGAAATAACAACACAGTCATCTGTATAAACATGGAAATATCTACACCACCATCTGTGTAAACATGGAAATATCTACACCTCCATGAGAATAAACATGGAAATATCTTCAATGCCATCTGTACACAAATGGAAATATCTACACAGCCATCAGTATAAACATGGAAATATCTACACCGCTGTCTCCATAAACATGGAAATACCTACACAGCTCTGTGTATAAATATGGAAATATCTACACCGCTATCTGTATAAACATGGAAATATCTACACCTCTATCTGTATAAACTTGGAAATATAAAAAACACTATCTGTATAAATATGGAAATATCTACATCGCTATCTGTATAAACTTGGAAACATCTCCACCGCTATGAGTATAAACATGGAAATATCTACACCGCTCTCTGTATAAATAAGGAAATATCTACACCGCTATCTGTATAAACATGGAAAACCCTACAACGCTATCTCTATAAACATGGAAATACTTACACCGCCATCTCTATAAACATGGAAATATCTACAATGCCATCTCTACAAACATGGAAATACCTACACCGCCATCTGCAAAAACATGGAAATATCTACAACGCAATCAGTATAAACATGGAAATATCTACACCGCCTTCTGTATAAACATGGAAATATCTACACCGCCATCTATATAAACACGGAAATATCTACACCGTCTTCTCTATAAACATGGAAGTATCTACACCACTATCTGTATAAACATGGAAACAACTACACCGCTATCTGTATAAACATGGAAACATCTACACCGCTATCTGTATAAACAGGAAAATATCTACACCGCTATCTCTATAAACCTGGAAATATCCACACCGCCACCTGTATAAACGTGAAAATATCTACACAGTCATCTGTATAAACATGGAAATATCTACACCGCTTTCTGTATAAATATGGAAATAACTACACCGCTATCTCTACAAACATGAAAATATCTACATCGCCATCTGCATAAACACCTAAATATCTACAATGCTATTTGTATAAACATGGAAATATCTACACCGCCATCTGTATAAACATGAAAATATCAACACCGCCATCTGTATAATCATGCAAATATCCTCACCGCCATCTGTATAAATGTGGAAATATCTACACATCCATATGTAAAAACATGGAAATATCTACCCAGTCATCTGTATAAACATGGAAATATCTACGACTCCTTGAGAATAAACATGGAAATATCTACACCGCTATCTGTATAAACATGGAAATATATACAACGCTATTTGGGTAAACATGGAAATACCTACACAGCTATCTGTGTAAACATGGAAATATATACAACGCTATCTGTATAAACATAGAAATATCTACAAGATGATCTCTATAAACATGGAAATATCTACACAGCTATCTGTATAAACATTGAAATATCCACACCGCTATCCATATAAACATGGAAATATCTACACTGCCCTCTGTACAAAGATGGAAATATCTACATTACGAGGTGTATAAACATGGAAATATCTACACCGCTATCTCTATAAACATGGAAATACTTACACCTCCATCTCTATAAACATCTAAATATCTACACTGCTATCTCTATAAAAATAGAAATATGTACAACGCTATCTCTATAAACATGGAAATATGTAAACCGCCGTCTGTATAAACATGGAAATATCTACACCGCTATCTCTATAAACATGGAAATATCTAAACCACTATCAGTATAAACATGGAAATATCTACACTGCCATCTGTATAAATATGTAAATATCTACACCGCGAGCTGTATAAACATGGAAATTTCTACACCGCTGTCTGTATAAATATGGACATATCTACACCACTATCTGTATAAATATTTATATGTCTATAGTGCTATCTCCATAAACATGGAAATAGCCATACCGCTATCTGTGTAAACATGGAAATATCTACACCGCCATCTCTATAAACATGGAAATATATACACCGCCATCTGTATAAACATGGAAATATCTACAAAGCTATCTGTATAAATATTTAAATATTTACACAGCTATCCTATGAACATGGAAATATCTACACCGCTATCTTTATAAACATGGAAATATCTACACCACCATCTCTTCAGACATGGAAACATCTACGCTGCCATCTGTAAACACAAGGAAATATCTACACCGCCATCTGAATAAAGATGGAAATATCTACACCGCTATCTGTATAAACATGCAAATATACACATCGCTATCTGTGTAAACTTGGAAACATCTAAACTGCTGTCTGTATAAACATGGAAATATCTACACCACTATCTGTATAAACATGGGAATATCTACAGCGTTATCTGTATAAACATGGAAATATCAACACCGCTATCTCTAAAAACACGGAAATGTCTACACCACTATCTGTATAAACATGGAAATATCTACACCGCTCTCTCTATAAACATGGAAATATCTACAACGCTATCTGTATAAACATGGAATTAGCTTCACCGCTATGTGTATAAACAAGGAAGTATCTACACCGCTATCTCTATAAACATGGAAATGTCTACACCGCTATCTCTATAAACATGGAAATATCTACACCGCTATCTGTATAAACATGGGAATATCTACATCGCTATCTGTATAAACATGGAAATGTCTACACCACGGTCTGTATAAACATGGAAATATCTCCACCGCTATCTCTATAAACATGCAAATGTTTACACCGCTTTCTCTATAAACATGGAAGTATCTAAACCGCTATGTCTATAAACATGGAAATATCTTCACCTGTATCTGTATAAACATGGAAATACCTACAACGCTATCTCTATAAACAAGGAAATACTTACACCGCCATCTCTATAAACATGGAAATACTTACACCGCAATCTCTATAAACATAGAAATACCTACACCACTCTCTCTATAAACATAGAATTATCTTCACTGCCATCTCTATGAACAAGGAAATACCTACACCGCCATCTACATAAATATGGAAATATCTAAACTGCCATCTCTGTAAACATGGAAATATCTACACCGCCATCTGCATAATCATGGAAATATCTACACCACCATCTCTATAAACATGGAAATATCTACACCGCCATCTGCATGAACATGGAAATATCTTCACCGTTATCTGAATAAAAACGGAAATATCTACAGTGCCATCTGTATAAACATGGAAATATCTACACTGCCATCTGTGGAAAGATGGAAATATCTACAACACTATCTGTATAAACATGGAAATATCTACACCGCTAACTGTATAAACTTGGAAATATCTACACCGCTATCTGTGTAAATATAGAAATATCTATATCGATATCTCTCTAAACATGGAAATGCCTACACCGCTATCTGTAAAAACATGGAAATATCTCAACCGCTATCTATATAAACATGGAAATATCTACAACGCTATCTGTGTAAACATGGAAATATCTATAGAGCTATCTGTGTAAACATGCAAATATCTACACCGCTATCTGTATAAACATGGAAATATCCACACCGCTATCTCTATAAACATGGAAATATCTACACCGCCATCTCTGTAAATATGGAAATATCTACACCGCCATCTTTTTAAACATGGAAATATCTACACTGCTATCAGTATAAAATTGGAAAAGTCTACACCGCTATCTCTATAAACATGGAAATATGTACACCGCTATCTGTATAAACATGGAAATATCTGCACCGCTATCTCTATAAACAAGGAAATAAGTACACCGCCATGTGTATAAACATTGAAATATCTACACTGTCATCTGTATAAACTTGGAAATATCTGCACCACCATCTCTTGAAACATGGAAATACCTAAACTGCCATCTGTATACACATGGAACTATCTACAAAGTCATCTGTATAAACATGGATATATCTACACCATCATCTGTATACATGGAAATATCTACTCCGCTATCTGTATAAACATGGATATATCTACACTGCCCTCTGTACAAAGATGGAAATATCAACGTTGCGAAGTGGATAAACATGGAAACATGTACACCGCTATTTCTATAAACACTGAAATACTTACACCGCCATCTCTATATACATTTAAATATCTACACCGCTATCACTATAAACATAGAAATATCTACAACGCTATCTCTATAAACATGTAAATATGTACACCGCCATCTGAATAAAGATGGAAATATCTACACCGCTATCTGTATAAACATGCAAATATACACATCGCTATCTGTGTAAACTTGGAAACATCTAAACTGCTGTCTGTATAAACATGGAAATATCTACACCACTATCTGTATAAACATGGGAATATCTACAGCGTTATCTGTATAAACATGGAAATATCAACACCGCTATCTCTAAAAACACGGAAATGTCTACACCACTATCTGTATAAACATGGAAATATCTACACCGCTCTCTCTATAAACATGGAAATATCTACAACGCTATCTGTATAAACATGGAATTAGCTTCACCGCTATGTGTATAAACAAGGAAGTATCTACACCGCTATCTCTATAAACATGGAAATGTCTACACCGCTATCTCTATAAACATGGAAATATCTACACCGCTATCTGTATAAACATGGGAATATCTACATCGCTATCTGTATAAACATGGAAATGTCTACACCACGGTCTGTATAAACATGGAAATATCTCCACCGCTATCTCTATAAACATGCAAATGTTTACACCGCTTTCTCTATAAACATGGAAGTATCTAAACCGCTATGTCTATAAACATGGAAATATCTTCACCTGTATCTGTATAAACATGGAAATACCTACAACGCTATCTCTATAAACAAGGAAATACTTACACCGCCATCTCTATAAACATGGAAATACTTACACCGCAATCTCTATAAACATAGAAATACCTACACCACTCTCTCTATAAACATAGAATTATCTTCACTGCCATCTCTATGAACAAGGAAATACCTACACCGCCATCTACATAAATATGGAAATATCTAAACTGCCATCTCTGTAAACATGGAAATATCTACACCGCCATCTGCATAATCATGGAAATATCTACACCACCATCTCTATAAACATGGAAATATCTACACCGCCATCTGCATGAACATGGAAATATCTTCACCGTTATCTGAATAAAAACGGAAATATCTACAGTGCCATCTGTATAAACATGGAAATATCTACACTGCCATCTGTGGAAAGATGGAAATATCTACAACACTATCTGTATAAACATGGAAATATCTACACCGCTAACTGTATAAACTTGGAAATATCTACACCGCTATCTGTGTAAATATAGAAATATCTATATCGATATCTCTCTAAACATGGAAATGCCTACACCGCTATCTGTAAAAACATGGAAATATCTCAACCGCTATCTATATAAACATGGAAATATCTACAACGCTATCTGTGTAAACATGGAAATATCTATAGAGCTATCTGTGTAAACATGCAAATATCTACACCGCTATCTGTATAAACATGGAAATATCCACACCGCTATCTCTATAAACATGGAAATATCTACACCGCCATCTCTGTAAATATGGAAATATCTACACCGCCATCTTTTTAAACATGGAAATATCTACACTGCTATCAGAATAAAATTGGAAAAGTCTACACCGCTATCTCTATAAACATGGAAATATGTACACCGCTATCTGTATAAACATGGAAATATCTGCACCGCTATCTCTATAAACAAGGAAATAAGTACACCGCCATGTGTATAAACATTGAAATATCTACACTGTCATCTGTATAAACTTGGAAATATCTGCACCACCATCTCTTGAAACATGGAAATACCTAAACTGCCATCTGTATACACATGGAACTATCTACAAAGTCATCTGTATAAACATGGATATATCTACACCATCATCTGTATACATGGAAATATCTACTCCGCTATCTGTATAAACATGGATATATCTACACTGCCCTCTGTACAAAGATGGAAATATCAACGTTGCGAAGTGGATAAACATGGAAACATGTACACCGCTATTTCTATAAACACTGAAATACTTACACCGCCATCTCTATATACATTTAAATATCTACACCGCTATCACTATAAACATAGAAATATCTACAACGCTATCTCTATAAACATGTAAATATGTACACCGCCATCTGTATAAACATGGAAATATCTACACCGCCATCTGTATGAACATGGAAATATCTACACCGCTATCACTGTAAACATGGAAATATCTATACTGCTATCTGTATAAACATGGAAATATTTACACCACCATCTGTATACACATGGAAATATCTACACAGCCATAGGTATACACATGGAAATATCTACACCGCAATCTCTATAAACTTGGAAATACCTACACCGCCATCTCTATAAACCAGAAAATATCGACACCGCCATCTCCATAAACAAGGAACTATCTACACCACCATCTGTATAAACATGGAAATATCTACACCGCTATCTGTATCAACATGGAAATATCTACACTGCCATCTGTATAAATATGTAAATATCTACGCCGCGATCTGTATAAACATGGAGATATCTACACCGCTATCTGTATAAATATCTAAATATCTATACCGCTATCTCTATAAACATGCAAATGCCTACACCGTTACATGTATGAAGATGGAAATATCTAAATCTCTAACTGTATAAACATGGAAATATCTACAACGCTATATGTGTTAACGTGAAAATACCTACAGGGCTATCTGTGTAAAGACGGAAATATCTACACCGCTATCTGAATAACCATGGAAATATCTACACCGCAATCTGTGCAAAGATGGAAATATGTGCACCGCTATCTGTGTAAGCATTGAAATATCTACACCACCATCTCTATAAACATGGAAATATCTACTCCGCCATCTGTATAAACATGGAAATATCTACAAAGCTATGTGTATAAATATGGAAATATCTACACCACTATCTCTATAAACACGGAAATATCTACACCGCTATCTTTATAAACATGCAAATATCTACACCACCATCCCTTTAAACATGGAAACATCTACACCGCCATCTGTATACACAAGGAAATATCTACACAGCCATCTGTATAAACATGGAAATATCTACACCGCTGTCCCTATAAACTTGGAAATATCAACACCGTTATCCGTATAAACATGGAAATACCTACACTGCTATCATCATAAACATGGAAATATCTACAACGCTATCTCTACAAATATGGAAATACCTAAAGAGCTATCTCTATAAACATGGAAATATCTACACCGCTATCTCTATAAACATGGAAATATCTACAGAGCCATTATAAACTTGGAAATATATACACTGCCATCTTCATAAACATGGAAATATATACACCACCATCTGCATAAACATGGAAATATCTACACTGCCATCTGTATAGGCATGGAAATATCTACACCGCTATCTGTATAAACATGGAAATATCTGCAACGCTATCTGTGTAAACATAGAAATATCTACAAAGATATCTGTGTAAACATGGAAACATCTACACTGCTATCTCTAAAACGTGGAAATATCTACAATGCTATCTGTGTAAACATGGAAATATCTACACCGCTATCTGTGTGAACTTGGAAATATCTACACCGCCTTCTGTTTAAACATGGAAATATCTACACCACCATCTGTATAAACATGGAAATACCTACACCGCTATCTGTATAAATATAGAAATATCTACAACGCTATTTCTAATAAACATGGAAATATCTGCACAGATATCTGTATAAACTTGGAAATATCTACAACGCTATCTCTATAAACATGGAAATATATACACCGCCATCTCTATATACATGGAACTATCTATGCCGCCATCTACATAAACAAGGAAATATCTACACCGCCATCTATATAAACATGGAAATATCTACACCGCCATCTGTAAAAACAAGGAAACATCTACACAGTCATCTGTATAAACAGGGAAATATCTACACCACCATCTGTATTCACATGGAGATATCTACACTGCCACCTGTTTACACATGGAAATATCTTCACAGCCATCTGTATAAACATGGAAATATATACCCCGCTATCTCTATAAACATGGAAATATCTACACCGCGATCTGTATAAACATTGAATTACCTACACAGTCATCTGTATAAACATGGAAATAGCTACACCACAATATCTATAAACATGGAAATATCTACACTGCGATCTGTACACAGATGGAAATATCTACACAGACTTCTGTATAAACATGAAAATATCTACAACACTATCTCTATAAACATGGAAATACCTACCCCGCTATCTGTAAACATGGAAATATCTACACCGAAATCTCTATAAACTTGGAAATTCCTACACCGCCATCTGTAATCATGGAAATATCAACACCGCTATCTGAATAAACATGGAAATACCTACACCTCTATCTGTATAAACATGGAAATATCTACACCGCTATCCCTATAAACATGGAAATATCAACACCGCTATCCATATAAACATGGAAATATCTACACCGCTATCTGTATAAACTTGGAAATATCTTCACCGCTATCAGTATAAATATGGAAATATCTAGACCGCTATCTCTACACCACTATCTGTATAAACATGGAAATAACTACACCGCTATCTGTATAAATATGGAAATATCTACACCGCTATCTCTGTAAACATGGAAATATCTTCACCGCTATCAGTATAAACATGGAAATACCTAGACCGCTATCTCTACACCACTATCTGTATAAATATGGAAATATCTACACAGCCATCTCTATAAACATGGAAATACCTACTCCGCGATCTCCATGAACATGGAAATATCTACACCGCTATCTGTATAAACATGGAAATATCTGCAACCGTATCTGTGTAAATTTGGAAATATCTACACAGCTATCTGTGTAAACATGGAAATGTCTACACCGCTATCTGTATAACGATGGAATTACCTACACCGCTATTTCTAAAACGTGGAAATATCTTTAACGGTATCTCTATAAACATGGAAATATCTACACCACCTTCTCTATAAACATGAAAATATGTACACTGCCATCTCCGTAAACATGGAAGTATCTACACCGCCATCTGTAAAAACATGGAAATAACTACACCGCCATCTGTATAAAGATGGAAATATCTACACCGCCATCTGTATAAACATATAAATATCTACACCGCGCACTGTATAAACATGGAAATATCCACACCGCTATCTGTATAAATATGGAAATACCAACACCGCTATCTGTATAAACATGGAAATAACTACACCTCTATCTGTATAAACATGGAAATATCTACAACGCTATCTCTAGAAACATGGAAATATATACACCGCCATCTCTATAAACATGGAAATATCTACACCACCATCTACATAAACAAGGAAATATCTACGCCGCCATCTGTATAAACATGGAAGTAGCTACACCGCCATCTGTATAAACATGGAAATATGTACACTGCCATCTGTATAAACATGGAAATATCTACACCGTGCACTGTATAAACATGGAAATATCTACACGGCTATCTGTATAAACATGCAATTACCAACACCGCTATCTGTATAAACATGGAAATATCTACACCGCTATCTCTGTAAACATGGAAATATCTACACCGCCATCTCTATAAACTTGGAAATATCTACACCGCTATCTCTATAAAGTTGGAAATATATACACCGCCATCTGTATAAATTTCGAACCACCTTCACCGCCATTTAAATAAACAAGGAAATATCCACACCGCCATCAATATAAGCATGGAAATATCTACACCGCGATTTGTATAAACATGGAAATATCTACACCGGTATCTATATAAACATGGGAAAAAACTACAACGCTATCTGTATAAACTTGGAAATATCTACACCATGATCTGTATAAACATGGAAATATCTACACATTCATCTGTGTAAACATGGAAATATCTACACCACCATCTGTATAAACATGGAAATATCTACACTGCCATCTGTATACACATGGAAATATCTACACAGTCATCTGTATAAACATTGAAATATCTAGACCTCTATCTCTATAAACATGGAAATGGCTACAACGCTATCTCTATAAACATAGAAAAATCTACACCGCTGTCTCTATAAACATGTTAATATCTACACCGCCATCTCTATAAACATGGAAATATCTACACCGCCATCTGTATAAACATGGAAATATCTACACTGCCGTATGTATAAAGATGTAAATATCTACACCACGAGGTGTATAAACATGGAAATATCTACACCACTATATGAATAAACATGGAAATACCAACACGGCTATCTGTATAAACATGGAAATATCTACACTGCTATCTCTATAACCATGGAAATGCCCACACCGCTATCTCTATAAACATGGAAATATCTATACCGCTATCTCTATAAACATGGAAATATATACACCGCCATCTCTATAAACATGGAACTATCTATGCCGCCTTCTACATAGATAAGGAAATATCTACACCACCATCTATATAAACATGGAAATATCTACACCGCCATCTGTAAAAACAAGGAAACATCTACACAGTCATCTGTATAAACAGGGAAATATCTACACCACCATCTGTATACACATGGAGATATCTACACTGTGACCTGTTTACACATGGAAATCTCTACACAGCCATCTGTATAAACATGGAAATATATACCCCGCTATCTCTATAAACATGGAAATATCTACACCGCGATCTGTATAAACATGTAATTACCTACACAGTCATCTGTATAAACATGGAAATAGCTACACCACAATATCTATAAACATGGAAATATCTACACTGCCATCTGTACACAGATGGAAATATCTACACAGACTTCTGTATAAACATGAAAATAACTACAACGCTATCTCTATAAAAATGGAAATACCTACCCCGCTATATGTAAACATGGAAATATCTACACCGCAATCTCTATAAACTTGTTAATTCCTACACCGCCATCTGTAAACATGGAAATATCTACACCGCAATCTCTATAAACTTGGAAATTTCTACACCGCCATCTGTATAAACATGGAAATGTCTACACCACTATCAGTATAAACATGGAAATATCTACATTGCCATTAGTATAAAGATGGAAATATCTACACCGCAAGCTGTAAAAACATGGAAATGTCTAAATCGCTATCTGTATAAACATGGAAATACAAACACCGCTATCTGTATAAACATGCAAATATCTACAACGCTATCTGTATAAACATGGAAATATCTACACCAATATCTCTATAAACATGGAAATAGCTACACTGCCATTTCTATAAACATGGAATTATCTACACCGCTATCTCTATAAACATGGAAATATCCACAGCGCTATCTGCATAAACATGGAAATATCTACACCACTATCTGTATAAATATGGAAATATCTACAACACTATCTCTGTAAACATGGAAATGTCTACACCGCTATCTGTATAAACATGGAATATCTATACCGCTATCTCTATAAACATGAAAATATCTACAACAACATCTGTATAAACATGGAAATAGCTACACAGTTCTTTATAAACATGGAAATATCTACACCACCATCTGTACAAACATGGAAATAACTACACTGCCATCTGTATAAACATGGAAATATATACACAGCCATCTCTATAAACAATGAAATATCAACACCGCTATCTGAATAAACATGGAAATACCTACACCTCTATCTGTATAAACATGGAAATATCTACACCGCTATCCCTATAAACATGGAAATATCAACACCGCTATCCATATAAACATGGAAATATCTACACCGCTATCTGTATAAACTTGGAAATATCTTCAACGCTATCAGTATAAACATGGAAATACCTAGGCCGCTATCTCTACACCACTATCTGTATAAACATGGAAATATCTACACCGCTATCTGTATAAATATGGAAATATCTACACCGCTATCTCTGTAAACATGGAAATATCTTCACCGCTATCAGTATAAACATGGAAAAACCTGGACCGCTATCTCTACACCACTATCTGTATAAATATGGAAATATCAACACAGCCATCTCTATAAACATGGAAATACCTACTCCGCGATCTCCATGAACATGGAAATACCTACACCGCTATCTGTATAAACATGGAAATATCTGCAACCGTATCTGTGTAAATTTGGAAATATCTACACTGCTATCTGTGTAAACATGGAAATATCTACACCGCTATCTGTATAACGAAGGAATTACCTACACCGCTATTTCTAAAACGTGGAAATATCTTTAACGGTATCTCTATAAACATGCAAATATCTACACCACGTTCTCTATAAACATGACAATATGTACACTGCCATCTCCGTAAACATGGAAGTATCTACACCGCCATCTGTATAAACATGGAAATAACTACACCGCCATCTGTATAAACATGGAAATATCTACACCGCCATCTGTATAAACATGTAAATATATACACCGCACACTGTATAAACATGGAAATATCTACACCGCTATCTGTATAAACATGGAAATACCAACACCGCTATCTGTATAAACATGGAAATAACTACACCGCTATCTGTATAAACATGGAAATATCTACACCGCTATCTCTAGAAACATGGAAATATATACACCGCCATCTCTATAAACATGGAAATATCTACACCACCATCTACATAAACAAGGAAATATCTACACCGCCATCTGTATAAACATGGAAGTATCTACACCGCCATCTGTATAAACATGGAAATATCTACACTGCCATCTGTATAAACATGGAAATATCTACACCGTGCGCTGTATAAACATGGAAATATCTACACGGCTATCTGTATAAACATGCAATTACCAACACCGCTATCTGTATAAACATGGAAATATCGACACCGCTATCTGTATAAACATGGATATATCTACACCGCTATCACTATAAACATGGAAATACCTACACCGCTATCTCTATAAACATGGAAATATCTACACCGCTATCTCTGTAAACATGGAAATATCTACACCGCCATCTCTATAAACTTGGAAATATCTACACCGCTATCTCTATAAAGTTGGAAATATATACACCGCCATCTGTATAAACTTCGAAATATCTTCACCGCCATTTACATAAAAAAGGAAATATCCACACCGCCATCAATATAAGCATGGAAATATCTACACCGCGATTTGTATAAACATGGAAATATCTACACCGGTATCTATATAAACATGGGAAAAAACTACAACGCTATCTGTATAAACTTGGAAATATCTACACCATGATCTGTATAAACATGGAAATATCTACACCGCTATCTGTATAAACATGGAAATATCTACAACGCTACCTGTATAAACATGAAAATATCTACACCGCTATCTCTATAAACATGGAAATATCTACACCACCATCTGTAAAAACATGGAAATATCTACACATTCATCTGTGTAAACATGGAAATATCTACACCACCATCTGTATAAACATGGAAATATCTACACTGCCATCTGTATACACATGGAAATATCTACACAGTCATCTGTATAAACATTGAAATATCTAGACCTCTATCTCTATAAACATGGAAATGGCTACAACGCTATCTCTATAAACATGGAAAAATCTACACCGCTGTCTCTATAAACATGTTAATATCTACACCGCCATCTCTATAAACATGGAAATATCTACACCACCATCTGTATAAACATGGAAATATCTACACTGCCGTCTGTATAAAGATGTAAATATCTACACCACGAGCTGTATAAACATGGAAATATCTACACCACTATATGTATAAACATGGAAATACCAACACGGCTATCTGTATAAACATGGAAATATCTACACCGCTATCTCTATAAACATGGAAATGCCCACACCGCTATCTCTATAAACATGGAAATATCTATACCGCTATCTCTATAAACATGGAAATATATACACCGCCATCTCTATAAACATGGAACTATCTATGCCGCCATCTACATGAACAAGGAAATATCTACAACGCCATCTATATAAACATGGAAATATCTACACTGCCATCTGTAAATACAAGGAAACATCTTCACAGTCATCTGTATAAACAGGGAAATATCTACACCACCATCTGTATAAACATGGAGATATCTACACTGCCACCTGTTTACACATGGAAATATCTACACAGCCATCTGTATAAACATGGAAATATATACCCCGATATCTCTAAAAACATGGAAATATCTACACCGCGATCTGTATAAACATGGAATTACCTACACAGTCATCTGTATAAACATGGAAATATCTACACCACCATCTGTATTAACATGGAAATATCCTCACCACTATCTCTGTATACATGGAAATATCTACACCGCTATCTGTATAAACATGGAAATATCCACACTGCTATCTCCATAAATATGGAAATAACTACACCGCCATCTTTAGAAACATGGGAATATCTACACACTCATCTCTATAATCATGGAAATATGTACACCACCATCTGTATAAACATGGAAATATCTACACTGCCAGGAGCTCAAGAGCAGCCTGGGCAATACAGCAAGACCTCATCTCTACAAAAAAATAAGAAAAATTAGCTGGCCATGGTGGCGTGCACCTGTATTCCCAGCTTGATGGGAGGCTGAGGTGGGAGGATCCACGGAGCCCAGGAGTTTAAGGCTGCAGTGAGGTTGGATAACGTCTGCACTCCAGCCTGGATGACAGAACAAGAACCTGTTTCAAAAAAGAAATAAAACCTAAAAACTAAAAACTGGATGTAGTTTGCTAATAACTAAACCGCAAATTAATTGTAACATGCTTACATATCAATGATGTCTTTCTTCTTTGATCATAAACCTGCTCACTAAGAAGCTGCTGAAATCCATGGTAGTGACAGGTACTTGTCTGCATCCTTGTCCTGACCTGCATCTTCTTTGATTGTCCCCTTCTGTGTCTCTGACTGGCACTGCCAAACCGGCTTTCTAGCTGATCAATGTTGTACTGAACCGGACTGCTAACTGATCAATGTTGTTGAGCTCACTGCACAAAGCTGTTCTTACAAGGTAGATTTCTGCCTAGAATAGTCATACTTACACTATCTACATTTAGAATAAGCTATCTAAATGTTTAAAAATACTTTCCATCTGGCTCCGCACCTTAATAGGTAGACAGAAATTAAGTATGTGTATATCTATCTGTATAGATACGTATAAATATATATCCCCAAAACAAAAACTCATTCTCTTACTTATACATAGGTAGAATATAGCTGAATATACATATACATTTATAGGTAGAACAAAAAAACACCTCAGCCTCTTTAGGGCCATGTGTTTTCTCTGAGTAATTGTCACAATTAATTAAAATACATGTGTCAGCCTTTTTGATAAATTCCATCAGACCAGTTTCTGTCTGGTTGGAAAATAATAACTGCCTATTTGCTAAGTGCCCCTGCCCATATACTATGTTCCAGTGAACTAAAGACCTCTGGCAATCATAGATTTACACTCAGCAAGATTAAACAATTTATTGTTATTTATGACATCCAAGCTGGATCTTCTGTATTATATTCCACATTAGCATCTATCACTTTACATTTGGGAGATCGTGTCCAAAAAATGATTATGCCTCCTAACCAAACATTCAGCAGGGCTGCAGGAACAGGCCCCCTGAACAAACATCCTGCCAAAGTACTTTAAAGCACCGTGAGCTCCCACAGCTGTGCATTTTCAGATGACTCAGCAGATTTGCGTGGAGTCTCTTAGCCTCTGCTTGGTCTGTTCCTTTCAGTGATCTCTCACATGGCCCAGTCCATTCGGTTTGAAAATCCTCGTGAAATGAGCCGATTATGATCTGGCTTCAGTAGAGGGCCATGGGGTGGGCATGGAGGGGAGAGGGTTTTCTCTTAACACAGCCTGAGCCTCAGAAAGGTTTCAGATGGAAAAGCATGGCACTGACTCAGCTCATGCTTAACAGGAAATAATGCACAGACCACACCAAAAAAGCCCTTTATGTTGTGTGAAAGTCTATGCCGGAACAGCTGCTGCCACCTCATGTACTGTGATAGAGTGTGCATGTGTGTGTTTGTGTGTGCGTGAGTGTGAGTATGCACACAAATGTGTGCTGGGAGTGAGAGGAGATCACACCTTCCACAGTCGCCACCTCAGGCTTAGCTAGCAGCATGGAGAAATGCCAAAAGTCAAGAGGAAGCTGCACCAAAGCAACTGTGATGACCACATCAGCAGGCGCTTTCTGGTTAGTAAAGCTACTGGGACTGAAAAACACACATGATCTCGTCCTTCTTTTATTTTAATCAGAGCAAAATCTTTTTATAATAATTGTGTTATATGAATAAATAATTCATAACGCTGTAACCCATTATCACATTCAATCCTCCCAACAACCCTAGAAGATATGTAGACAAGTATTATTACTTTCCCTTTTTTTATAAATGAGGAAATAAACCCCAGGAGGCTAGGCGACTTCCCCACAGTCATAGAAGTTGCAAACAGTAGTATCATGATTCAAATCCAAAGCTTCTCCTTTTGTCTTTATCATTTTAATTTTGAAGGTAATGCATACGCATGTATGATCTTTTAAATCCAGAGATGTATATGGAATAGATAGGAAAAGGGACTCTCCTTCCCCATTATACACCCCCTCCACCCAAGCCATATACACTGTTGACTAGAGTATGTCCTTTCAATCCTATTTTCTATGCCTACCTTATATACAGAAAAGCAGGATTACGTTACACACAATATTCCAGTCATTGCTGTTTTTCACCAACAAGCTATCATTCACATCTTTTTCATACTACATATAAATTTATATCCTTTATTTTAGTGGTGTATATTGTGCAGTTGTGTCATAAATTATGTACCTGTTCTCTGTTGAACATATAGATTTTTTCTGAGTTTTTCCTTAGCAAAATGCTGCAGTGAGTACCCTTGTACACAGATGTTTGTACATTTGTTCTAGAAAAATCTACAGTAAAGATTCTTAGATTAAGACATTCCCAGGTTATTAGAAAACTACTCTATTAATTTAGATATATACTTCCAAACTGCCTGACCAAAAAGTTATGTCAATTTAACTTCTATGAACAGTATACAAACATGACAATTTTCCATCACCTACACCAACTCTGGGTAATTTCATCTTTTTTACAAGTTGATGGATTGTTTTAATTTATATTTCTCTGGTTATTAATAAGGTTGGCCACCTGTTCATGTGTTATTATTGATGATATTTGTATTGAATTGTTTGAAATTTCTTGATTTCAAAAAACGTTTTACATGTCATAGATATTAAATATTTGTTGTAAAACTCTCCTTCCAGTATTGTGTATGTGTTTGGTCAAGTAGAATAAACTCTCGTCCTCTGATTTCAGATTCCTTTCTCTTTCCATTAGAAATCCCTAAATGTAAAACTACATATTGATAGCTAAAAACCAGGATGTTTACTAGAGAAAAAGAATACAAAGGCAATAATTAAATATTATATTTATACAAAATACCTACTAGTACAAACTTAAAAAGAGAAAGTAAAAGTCAAATGCTTCTATGACTTCAGACTAAGAAAAAGAACTTTTGAGGTTGAATGTTCCTGAAATTTTTCTTTTCATACAACTACGGACATGACTTCAAAAGTTGATGTGACTAAAAATGTAAGATATGAAAGATATTTGAAGACTCTGAGAAGGTGGATTTTCATTTTAACAAGTCACATATATATTCTAGATATCCTCTTATTCGTAACTAAGAGAGTCAAATCAGATGAAAGGATCTAAAAATTTCCCTTTGACTGTGTTAAGTAGAAGTAGTAGACGCATATTGGCCAAATCTTGAGTGTTTGCAAATTGACTCTTAAGGCTATAGGCTGGCACAGGTCATTGAGGTCCTAGCTTTTTATCTTTAATTTTAAAATCCCCAAACAATTTATACTAATTTTTCTTGTCCATTATTTCCAAATAATCTTGTTTAAATGTTATTACAGTGCTTGCTCATGTTGCTGTTGTCTAACAGAAGGGAATCCAGGGCCTTAAAACTGAGAGGGTTAGGATTAATGATTCCAATACCTATGCTTGGACATCTCCAAAAGTGGATTCCAACTTCTTGTCCTCAAGTCTGTATAGAAACTAGCAAACTTCCAGAGTTCACAAAAGGCTCAAAGAGAACAGATGTTTTATAGAAAATTCTTAGAGCAAGGTTCACGCATGATGTTGCTGATGCGTGTCTGCCTTTTCAATAAACATCACTATGCTTTATCACAAGATTTAATAAAGCAGCTTAGTTAAAAATGCCATCTGGGTCTCTGGACACATTAAACAAAGCTTAAAATAACCACCCCAGCAACTGGGAGGACCCAGCTGTTCTCATAATCTGTCCCACTCCTTTTACTTCCCCATAAAAAGAGTGAATGAAGACCACAGACTAAAAGCATCCAGAAGGAACTGACACAAACAGGGAGATAGATGGAGCCAAGGGCTCCTGTAAGTTTGCTATTGCTCACATAATAGATTTGCTAATTCCACAACCTGCGGATGGTGATTAAGAACGGGAAGCAGAAAGAGGGAAGAGAGAATCATAGAAGGGCTCATTCAAGTTTTCTAATGTATCACAAACCTGTCCTCCCTAATGTCTGGATCATAGCAGCCCATTCCATTCACCTATTCTGCAGTGAACTCCAATAGAAAATAAAAAGCCATCACCACCCAGTTCTTTCTCCCTTCTAGAGATGAGATATTAGCCACCCAATCCCAGATTTTCAGATCCATTCCAGGAAAGAAGCCCTAGGTAATGAAGCACAGCTTTCCCTCCCTCCCTTCTTTCTTCCACCCCAAGATTTGTTCCCCAGATAGTTCTAGTAAATGCAAAACCAAGTATATTCTCATTCTTTAGAGCAACCAGCTTTTCATGGCCAACTGGAATCAAATACAACCTGCACAAACATCTCTCTGTAGGACACTCCCAAGGCTCCTACTGAGCCAGCCTTCTGCATACCACTGCATTTCAGCTTCCTAGTTCACAAGACACTGAGACATTCTTGAATTCTGCAAGGTGCACTGTGTGGTAATATATTTGCTCCTCATCATGTGGCCAATAAAGGGCATGACTAGTCAACAAATAAATTTTCTCTTGGCTAAAACTTGCAACAAAACTGTAAGCTGTTTACCAAGGGTCCCACTACTGGTTATATTCAATATATACAGTCAAATCATAACTATCTGAGATATATTCAGTTGACCATACACCTTTATATTTCAGTAAAAGGTCTTTACATTTCCCAGTGCTATCGATGTTACAAAGTGCTTTCATATGCAGTGCTTCATCTGATTTCCAGGATAATTAAATGATCCTGTCATACCTGATTTTTAGATGAGGAAACAAGTGGTTTCTGGGTATTTCAAGAGGCTAACGCATCTGCCCTCCAACTTGTATGTGAAAACCAAAAACAAAATTCCAAGGCCCCTCAACCATCTGAATGGACTTTGACTCTTTTGGTCAATATATGGCAGAGCTAGGAAAAGAAGGTGAGTCTTCCAGCTGCTGATACAGGGTTTTTCCTGCCATACTCCATTACCTCCAAGGCTAAAGTCAAAAGAGGGTGTGGTTATCACATGAAAAAATCTGGTTTGGATTTCCCAAATGTGTATGTAGTATTTGGTGATTTACCTTAATTTAACCTACAGTTCTTTTGGGTTGTAACAGTCTGACTCCATTTTTGAAAACAAACAAAATCGATTTTAAATGCTGAATTATAGATCTTTGCTGTCCAGTATGGAAGCTACTAACCACTTATGGTTATTTGCATTTCTATTTTAATTAATTAAAATTCAGTAAAATGCAAAATTCAGTTCTTCAGTTGCTCTAGCCACATTTCAAGTGTTACAGTAGTCACATATGGCTAGTGGCTGGGACAATGCAGATTATAGAACAGTTCCATCATCAAAGAAACTTCTATTGAACAGTGCTATTATATAATGTCATCTCCAGAGAAAGAAGACTTTAGAAAAAGTCAGAAACGGCCGGGCGCAGTGGCTCACACGTGTAATCCCAGCACTTTGGGAGGCCAAGGCAGGCAGATCCCTTGAGGTCAGGAGTTCAAGACCAGCCGGGCTGACATGGTGAAACCCCGTCTCTGGTAAAAATACAAAAAATTAGCTAGGCGTGGTGGTGCATGCCTGTAACCCCAGCTACTCAGGAGGCTGAGTTGGGAGAATCACTGGAACCCAGGAGGCAGAAGTTGTAGTGAGCCAAGATTGTGCCACTGCACTCTAGCCTGGGTGTCAGAGCAAGACTCCATCTCAAAAAAAAAAGGAAAAGAAAAAGAAAAAGAAAAAGTCAGAAACATCTTGAGGCAGGCATAGTGCTGTCATCTGTCCAATATTGAAGATGATTTAAGAATAAGAAAGAAGAAGAGAACAAAGAAGAGAAAAACAAGTTGCCTTAGGTGTACCTACCCAGAAAAGGACAAAGGCATTCTTGTAGTCATTGTGTTGTATTTTAGCTCTTAAACTTTTTAAGAGATTAGAATAATTTGACACATAGACGATCTAAACCACTGAAGAGGCTCTGAAGCAGATAAAAGTAGAAAGAAAATAAAAAACTAATGAGTTACAAACTAAGCTTAACCACAATTTGTTTAAACGATACTATTTACTCTTCACATGATTGGTTTTTCTTTTGCTTTATAGTATGACATAGTTTATATCTTTAAAGGGGAATTAAAATATTTCTGGGAATTTTTAAAAGTAAGTTCACACAGCCACATAAAAACTACAGAAACAGATAAAACCTATCTTCTCATTTATTCCCTAATCCATTCAAATTAAATATAAAAATCCAAGCAGCCACAGTGATATTCAAAAAAGCAAAAGTGAGACAAAACAAAATTCATTTGTCACCTGTGGAGGTAGTTAGCTCACCTAATCTTCACTCCAAACACCAGTAATTTTTAAAAGACAGAAATAAACATATGTTCTGCCTTCCCGGAAGGAACTATGTTTCAGGGTAGCCAAATAACCCAGTTGTGAAGAAAATGGTCTGCTTATAGAAAAATGCCAGCTAAGGCATGTAGACAGAATTAGAGAATTAGAAATTCACCATTTTGAAACCCCTAATGAAATAATCAACTCAAGCAAGGATTATTAATAAATGCTAAAACAATCAAGTAACTATTGATACAGAATATAACTGAATATACACATGGTACAAAGTTCACGTCACAGACTACTGGCTTGACCCAAGGGGGAATATAGCAGAGGAGATAGGCAGTGATCACCCTAACCTTGCGATCATCTCACCATCACTAATGATGGGATGTGAATACACATTATTGCCTATGAAATAGTCTTTAAAAAAAGAAGTTGAACCTGAATCTAACTAAACCTTGCAATGGGCTGAACGTGTATGTCTTCCCAAAATTAATATGTTGACATCCTAACCCCAAAGGTGCTGGTATTAAAAGGTGGGGCCTTTAGGGGGTCATTAGATCATAAGGACAGAGGCTTCATGATTGGAATTAGTGCCCTTATAAAAGAGGCCCCAGAGAGCTAGCTAGTCTCTCCCACTATGTGAGGGCCCAGCAAGAAGGCCAATCTATGAACCAGAAAGTTGGTCCTAACCAGATATCAAAACCACATGCTCCTTGATCTTAAACTTGCTAGCCTCTAGAACTGTGAGAAATAAATTTCTGTTCTTTATAAGACATCCAGTTTTTGGTATTTTGTTATAGCAGGCCTAAAAGCCTTTAGAACTAACTTCCAGTTAACCAGGAAAAAACAGAGTGAAAAGTTAAATGACACCATAAAAAGCAACCAGAAAATTCCAGAAGGGGAAATATTCTACAGGACAACTGACTAGTTTTTCAACAAGTCAATTTCAATAAATAAATACATAAACAAAGAGTATGGGTATTTTCCAGGTTAAAAAAGTCTTGAGCTAAATAATCAAATGCAATGTGTGTCCCTTGATTAGAAGAAACTAATTTGAACAAACCAGCCACAAAAGATATTTCAGGGAGACCAAGCTGGAAGGATCACTTGAGGCCAGGAGTTTGAGACCAGCCTGGGCAACGTAGTAAGACCTCCATCTCTACAAAAACAATAAATTAGCTGGGCATGGTGGTGTGCACCTATAGTCCTAGCTACTCAGGAAGCTGAGGCAGGAAGATCACTTGAGCCCAGGAGTTTGAGGCTGCAATGAGCTATGATTGTTTCACTGCACTTCAGGCTGTGTGAAAGAGCAAGACTTTGTCTCAAAAAATAAAAGGACATTTCATAATAATTGAGGAAATCTGAATGTGGACTGGGTAATAAATGATATAAAAAAGCCATTTTTTATTTTGTTTGAAAAGATGATTTTGTAACTATACAGGAAAATGTTCTTATTTTTTTAGAAATCTGTACTAAAGAATTTAGGGGTAAAATATCATTTTCTTTAATATACTTTCAAACACAAGCAAAAAATAGTCATGACACAAATATAGCAAAATGTTTACAATCTATGTTCTATGCTTGCCTGTGAGTGTCATTAATCTCATCTCTCTGCTTTTCTGAAAGTTTGAAAATTTCAAAGTTTTATAATAAATTTTTTACATCCCATAATTTTATAATAATTTTTTTAAAGTTTGAAGCAAATCAACAACTATAGCTTCAAAAATATCCTGACCCACAATAAACATTGAACAGGGTATATTTCTCCCATTTCCTAAAAAGTTGGCCCAGGAAGGAGTATGAGAGCTGCCATAGCTCTCCCAAGGCTCATTATTCTCCATCACTCCATGGTAAATCCCAAAATAAATTTTTTAAAAAGTTGTTTAAATTTATAATGTTTTTGATTCTATAATAATTTTATAATAAAATAATTGTAAAATGATTTGATTATATATTTTAATTTATAAAAATTTTTATACATGTTTATTTTTGAAATGTCTATTTCAAACTTTATGAGATATTAAAATATAAGTAATATAGTTCATCATTTTAGAAATGCCATGCTTTTCTTCTCCAGCAATTACATAATCAAAGAGTAACTGTAGTTTTTCCTAGAACATTGCTTTGTAGGCTGGGCATGGTGGTTCATGACACTTTAGGAGGCCAAGGCAGACAGAACTCCTGAGATCAGGAGTTTGAGACTAGACTGGGCAACACAGAGAAACCCTATGAGTAGTAAAAACACAAAAATCAGCTGTGCGTAGTGTTGTGCACCTATAGCCCCAGCTACTCAGGAGGCTGAGGTGGGAAGATCACCTGAATCTGGGGAGGTCAAGGCTACAGTGAGCCAAGACTGTACCATTGCACTCCAGCCTGGGCAACAAAGTGAGACCCTGTCTCAAAAAAAATGAAATTTAGTTTAAAAAAAGAAAATTGCTTTGTAAAATTAATTTTTCAATCAAAACCAAGATTTTTCAGATATAGAGAATGCAGCCCACTGGTCAGATTTGTCAGTTCAAAGAGAATAAATTCTAGTTTCCTATTTTTCTAGCCTGCTTATGAATATCCAATAGGATATCAAAAAAGACCAAAGCCTTTGGGATCCATGTTCAGTATTCCTGAGTCTAACTCAGGATGCCAAATCAGGAGACAAGCACATTCTCATCAATTTTCAATCATTCGAGACCAATTTTGCTTATAATTATCCAGTTCTTTTAGACCACCTTTCTCCTGAAGCCAGCCTTATGGCTATTCACTTCACTTTAGCATAAGCCCCCAAGAAGGTGAACAAAATGAGGAAACGATTGGTTAAAGTTGGCGTTTGAAATTCTGAAACATGTCCACCATTCCATTCACCCATGCCCGCCCCTCTTAGAAGTAGTACTTTCAGATTATTTAAGGGTCGATGCTTCTATGTGGATTTTGTCATCTGTCCTTTATAACAGCTAGTAGGTTTAATTTGACTCTATTTTAAGCATATATTGACGTATGTTAATTATCTGTTAAAATAAATTCCGCTCTTTGAGTTAATAAAGTGTGTTTGTCATGGAAGACCCATTGAAGTAAGAAGCTGAGGAGCCCTTATGGTAAAGTGGGACAAGAAATAATAAGACATAATAATTTTCCCATGCAAATCAACAACCGTAGCTTCAAAAATATCCTGACCCACAACAAGTATTGGACAGGCCATGTTTCTCTCACTCCCTAAAAAATTGGCTCGGGAAGGAGTGTGAGAGCTCCCATAGCTCTCCCAAGGCTCATTATTCTCCATCACTCCACAGGAACAGCCTGTCAGAGAAGAGTGAAAGACCATTTGTCAACCTCTCTTCAACTCCCTGATTCTAGCCAAACTTCATCAATCTCAAGTGAGGAGCCAGAGAGAAATCAAACCCCATATATCCAGCATCATTGTCTACTGGAGTCAAAAATCACAATTCCACTACCCACCCCAACACCACTGGCCCTGTTTCTCCCAATTGCTTTTTATTGTGTTTTTTAAAAATCCTCTTTCCCCATCCCTGCAACACCGAGAAGGAGGAATTATAGTAGATAAATATGAAGCATGGAGATCCTTTAAAAATGTTTTTAATAATAAATGAGAAAATGAAAAGGAGAGGGTTGGGAAGGAAGGAGGGAATTCAAATGCCAGGGAATTGTTCAGTTTCGCCTTTAAAGATGTTAACACTCATTTATACATCTGCAAGACACTCCCCTTAAAGAAAAGTTCTATGAGTGTGGGTCTGGTTGCATGAATAAGGATAAAATTACTTTTTTAGACGATGTTTCCCACATATCATTCAGATACCCCTGAAGTTAGGTATCCCTCTTGTAGATGTCCTTGAGATGCTGCTGGACCTGGGAAAGAGGAAACTGGGATACGGGTCTATGCCAAAAGGTGCTTTTAGTTATAGGACAGAGAGGAAAGGGGCAGAGGGAGAAAAACCCGAAGTCTGAGAATCTGGATTGCAGAAGACTACCGAGGTCGTGGGAGAAGGGAGAGAAAACAAGGATGAAAAGCGAAAGGGGAAGAGGCATGAAATGTTGTCAAATGTCAAAAGACATTTGGAGAGAAGTTGGGAATTGCATTAAGAAAACCACTGCAAACCTCGTTTCAGACCATTTAGAGATATGCCCCCTGGGAACTGCGAGCTCAGGCTGTTTAGCATCAAACAAATGGATCCACTCCATCCCTACCCTAATTAAATAAATCATTCAGTAATTCCACTGGGTTAAAGAACCAAAATATTAAAAACCTTCAGGGCCTACTCTTGCCAAATATGTCAGGGATCGTGTGTGTGTGTGTGTGTGTGTGTGTGTGTGTGTGTGTGTGTTCTGAGACACCACTACTGTTAAATAGGCAGAGCTAAGACTTAGGGGACTGGCAGATTATTGCAAAAAGGGCACGGGGCAGAGGGACTATGTTGTGAGCCTGGGAAAGAAGTTTGTGTGGGGACTGTGGGCAGTGAACGCGTTGGGAACAATATGGAAAACTGGGAGCTGTCTTGGAATCTACAGGGCCGGGTAAGAGAATGTCCGAAAGAAAAATGAGCAGGTGCGGGATGTGTGCAGAGTCGGAGAAGAGTCCAGGGCGCCCGGAGTGGCTCCAGGAACGACGGACACCCCTCAAGACTTTTGGGGGTGGTGGGTACTAATAGAACCCAGTGTCCGGGGTGCACCGGGGAGGCTGCGAGCACGGCGGGAGTGGGGCGCTGAAGGGTGAGGACACGGGAGTGAGGAAGCAAAGCCGGGGCAGGGGCCTCCCAGCTGGGCCCGGAGGCAGCATGGGGACAAGGGCTAGGAGAGGGCATGGCGGCGGTGTGGCGGGAAGCGAGGGGCATCCGGACACTCACCCCGTTGGCCGCGGCCATCTGCACCACGATCTCGATGGCCGTCCTGCTAAAGTACCTGCCGTCGCTGCCCATCACCGTGGTGCAGCACCAACGGTCGCGCAGGTCGATGGACGACAGCACGCTCTGGATGAAGTTGGGCAGGTAGTTGCGCTGGCCCTCGAAGACGCCGGTAGGTCGCCACAGACACCCGCCGCCGGCCGGCCGCCGGTCCTCGTAGGGCGCGGTGGGCACTGTCAGCACCGGGATGGGGCCCCCCTCCGTGGCGCCTCCTGGCCGGTCCTGCTGTGGCTCCCGGGGCCGGAGGGAATCTGCAGGCTGCCAGGGGCCTCCGCCAGCCTGGCCGCACGCCAGGACTCCGCCTCACGCCCGGGCCCCCTCTCCGGCAGGTCGGCGCCCTGCGCCCGCCCGCCTGGGGACCGCCCGCCCCTCCTCTCCGCGCGGCCGCTCGCTGACTCCCTCAGCGGAGATTGCTTCTGCCTTCCTGTAAAGTTTTCTCCCTCCCACCTTCTCTGCTGCCAGACCGCCCGAGGTGCCCTCAGTTTCTCCCCAAGTTGGACTCACTTTCGGGGTGTCCCAAAAGCCTGATTCCAGGGCCTGCTAGCCCGACCCCGGTGACGCCTGCACCCGCGCCTGGCCCCAGCCTTCACGTGCGATCGCCGCCCTCCGGGGCACACCCTCCGCCAGAAAACAGCCGGCGGGTGGCGAGACTTTGGGCAGAGTCCGGGTTCCTCTCCGGCGCCAGGCCCGTCTCCCTGTCTCCCTAGGAGTGTGCTGCCTACTCGCACCAGTTTCTCTTTAGAACAAGCACGGGGAGGGATTTGGGAGGGGGCTGAAACCTTTTGCCATCAGCGAACAGCCTCAGCCAAAAATAACCCTGGAAAGGCGAGCTAAGAATGGTTATCTCCTGCCAGCGCTGAAATCGGAGGCTGGGCGCTGCGTGTGGGGTGTTTGTGTGTGTGTGTGTGTGTGTACCCTCCCACCCCGACCATTTGTTGAAGGGAATCACCACTGTCAGACTTCAATCCAACAGGACCCACTCGAGCCATCCACACTTTCCCCAGCCTCCTCCAAAACAGCACACTTTCCGGTATGGACAATTCTTTTTTTTTTTTTCTTCACTTGTTTGTTTGTTGTGGTGGTTGCAACAGCAGCAACACAGACGACACATATTTCCCTATTCTTCTCGCCCTTCTCACCCTCCCTACCCAGCTCCTGCCTTAGAAACAGGCTTGGCCTACACTGTATCTGTCCACACTGCCTGAACTCTTCCCTGAATTAATCGTTTTCAATAGGAGGGGGCTAAATCCCTTATTAATGCCCTACCAGGAGTGAATGAATAAAGCCAAGTTAAAGGGGAACTGGGTACCACATACTGTGCTAGGTTCCTTTGCATGTATCCTTTCATTCTGCTGGAGCTAAAGATGTTCTGCCTCCTCTCTATAAAACACACCCAAACTCCAAAACCAGGAAATTCTCCATAGAAAATAGGAGTGAAGAGAGAAAAGACTAACAGGATAAACCCCAAAGCAGGAAGAAAGTTTTGTCTCCCATTTCGCTCAAGGAATTTTTGGACCCACCAAGGCTACTGTCCTGAAAGATCCTGCTGCTTCTCCTTCCCCAAATATTGTCCACTTCCTCAGAGTAAGGCTGACTTGCCACAGGCTTATAAAGTGTTTGGTCACAGTAAGACAACTGTGAGTAATAACACACATTGTATACTGTTTTGCAATTGATAAAAGGCTTTGCATCTGTTTTTTCTTTGGAGGCTGAAGAAAAGAAGAATGGTATTCACGCAGTTCCCATTTTACAGATGAAAACAAGAGGACTTTTTCTGTGAAGTCAGGAAAGTGGTTACAATGGTACTTTCCGCCTGTCCGAATTATGTATTGCCCCTCTCCTTTCTATTAATAACATTGAAGTGTGATGGGACAACCACTGAAGCCGTCAGTTGAAACCTGCTGGGACTTTTTAGCCATTCTCTTCAACGTAAGGAATGGGTGTTTTGGAGGGGGTGAGAGGAATGGGGAAATGTTGTCAAAGAGTACAATGTTTTAGTTGAGACAGGAAGAATACATTTTGTTGAGATCTACAGCACAGCATGGTGACTGTAGTTAACAATGAAGTATTGTGTATTTCAAAATTGCTAAGACAATAAATTTCAAATGTTCTCACCACAAAAAAGATAGGTTTTGAGGTGATGAATCTATTAATTCTCTGGATTTCATTATTCCACAATGTATACATACATCAAACATCACATTATACCTCTGTAAATACATACAATTTTAATTTGTCAATTAACATTTTTTTAAAAGAATAGTGTGGCCAGTTGGGGAGGTAGTTTTTTCTTTTTTCCTCTAGTCTCTACTCAGTCTCCAAGATCCCATTCCCCATAAAGTTCCTGTCACCCAGGTGGAGTGCAGTGGCACAATCATGGCTCACTGCACCCTCTCCCTCTTGGGCTCAAGCGATCCTCCCGCCTACAGGTACATGCCACCACGCCCAGCTAATTTTTGTAGTTTTTGTAGACATGGGGTTTCACCATGTTGCCTAGGCTGGTCTCGAACACCTCAGCTCAATCAATCTGCCCACTTTAGCCTCCCACAGTGCTGGGATTACAGGTGGGAGCCACCAAGCCCAACCCATAAAGTTCCTAACTTTTTATCTCCCTGGGAGTGCACAGCCTACACACACCAGTTTCTCTTTAGAACATACTTAAGAGTCTTGGCTTAGCATCCAACACACAGAACTTTAACACTTCTACGGATCTGTGCACCTGTCTATGGTGTGGGGTTTTTAAGATCTCTTTCTAATGACACTTTATTTTGCAAAGCAGGACAGTTTCATTCCCAGAAGAGCAGGTATGGTAAATCCTTTGTTCCAGTAATGAAGACAATGATCTAAACCCTAAGCCTCAGAGAAGCCCAGAAACCCTCCAGGCCTCCATCTCTCTGCTCCTAGCACCTGCCTCTCTCTTGACATCAACATCATTCTCCCCTCTCACAGCCCAGCTCCTTCCACAGACCCAGGGATTAGGCACCAGCACCTCAGACTAGATTTTAGAGAATTACCATTCAAGAGGCAATCCTCTTCCCTTGGTTCCAATTTCAAGGTTCTCAAAGACTGGAACAGGGCTAGTTTGAGGCAATGTGCCCCATCGCATAGCCAGAAAGAACCTTACAGTGAAAAGGAGAACAATTCTTCCAAAGTAAGGGGGTGCTGATCCCCAGAGGGAGGACAGATGGGCAACCAAACAGTAACCGGGCCACCACATGCTTCACACTCACTGATCAAGGATTTCTAAAACCACTTTTCTTTTCTCTGAATTTATATAGGACTTTGTATCACTCATAAAGGAATGTCTTATAGGCTGATAACACCTTTCTATTCATGCTTATACTTAACATTTAGGCTAGGATAATTTCCTAACCTCAGTGTCCTCACTATAAGATGGGAATTATTATAATCCCTACCTCATAAATTGTTGGGAGGATTAAAATACTTAGTAAAGTGCCTGACTAATAGAAAGGCATTCAATAAATGTTAGCTATTCATGGTGTCATCATCATTATATTTACCATTATTACTAATCTCCTGTATTGCAAGAATTACAGTTTATATTTTTGTAGACCATCACTGTAGCTAAAGGGTCTTTGGGCCATAGGTGATATTCCATAAAGGTTGGTTAAATTGATCTGTGGTTTTTGACTATGGAAACTCAGAACTCCCTCAAAATGTACAAAACAGATTTACCTGCTAAATAAATCTCTTCAAAGCTGACCCCAGGTTTAATTGAATTAATTCCAATGAATTTGTCACAATGATGGAGAAAGGAAACTTAGAGGGCCCCACAGTTGTTTGCTGGTAAAATGAGATGTTTGGATTAGATCAATGTTTCCCAAAATATTTTCCTCAGAATGTTAGTGCCCCTCGAATCCTGCACAAAGCAAGAGGTTCATGACCAAGTAGCTTTTAAAACTCCTGTACACTCTATTCCCATTCTTCACAATGCACACTTTCATATTAAAAGTTCTGAGAGGTCCTCAACAGAAGACATCACTTAACTTTTTTTTTTTTTTAAGACAGATTCTCACTCTGTCACCCAGGCTGGAGTACAGTGGCCACCACTCCTGGCCTAAAATTTTTTTAACCTGGTGCTTCCCAATCTAAACTCACAGGGACCAGTTTTCTTAATGAAAGAGAATCAGACTAGCTTGTAACCATAGCTGGTGACACTCTCCTGCCCCATTCCTTGTATGTCCTCAGTGGAGTAGGTCAGGAATAAATAAATTTTCCTGATTCTCAAGGTCTGGTCACTCCTTTGCACTGAGCTCAAAGCTTCTCTGTAGCATGGGTCACAATGAATGGTAGCCCTGATAGCCTAGAGTAGCCTTTCAGCCTTCTCTGAGCCTCTAAAGACTGAGGATCCTTGGCATGAAATGGAGCAACTGGTATACCCTTGCTTCCTCTGGGGACTCTCTTACTCTCAAAAAGGCATCAGCCATCATCTCCATCTAGAGAATATACTAGCTGACTCAGCTTGACCAGCCTGTCCCAAAATGAGAATCTGGGTAAAATAAGCATTGAAACACTTCATTCCTTGTAGATTCACAAAACATATTAGTATATTACAGACTATGAAGTTCTTCAGGAAAAAAGAAACCTATTTAACATTAATCCAACATTGCCAAGTTTTATTTGACCATGGAAGATTTTTCCAAAACACTTACAAACAGATCAAGGACATTAATCTTTCATGAAATACTAGATCCCCAGGGTCCTCTCCAGCTACATCATTCTGTGATTTTCTTTTTTATTTATGATGCATTAAAAGATTAATCTCTATCAGACTTCCATTTAGAAATTCACCAGAATGTGCAAAGGCAGCAGGTAAAATTGCTGAAGGGTATTATAAAAATACCCTCCAGTGATTTTTGAAACTTAAACTGAAATATTTATATAACTATATATTTCAGTTTGTATATTATATATATATGTATATACACACATATATATGTGTGTATATATATTGGTGTATGTATATCTATATCTATGTATATATGGCATTATATCCATTTTACAGATGCAGAAACTGAGCTTTAGAGGGGGTGAGCAATTGGTCCAAAGCCACACAGCACACAGGTAGTCATTGATAAAGGTAAAAACAAGAGTTGAAGCCTGAGGTGTAAGGACACAGAGACAAGTACACAAATGTTTACAAGTTACACATATGACACGTGCCTTTAACATGAATTTCTTGAACATTCATTTAGAGGTCTTACAATGAAGACATCAGAGTGGCAGCAAGTTCTGTTGGAATCAGGGGAGCGTGTTCTTCTATAATCCCCTGGCTAACAGGAAAGCACACTGATTTGGCCCATGGTAGTTATACACTCCCATTGAGTCAGGGGCCACTTCTATGCACACAGGAGGTGCTAAAAATATGCTGTTGACTCATTGCCTCTAAGAGCAGAAGAAATGCCAAAAGTATAGGACAAGAGGCAGAAAAGCACATGGAAAAATGTCGTAGGGCAGTCCTCTAAGGAAGTGTTAGATCCCTTTGAAATCTGTCCAAACACTTTCTTGTGCTGGGGAAAGTCAATTACATATTTCAAGCAACCCCACATGTCATACGAGTATCTTGTACGTGTTTGTGTACTCGTGTCTGTGAACTTACATCTCAGACTTCAACTTCTCGCTCCCCACCCTTATAAGTGACTGCCTGCATGGCCTTGGGCAAGTTGCTTTCCCTCTTCAAAGCTCAGTTTCTGCATCTATAAAATGGACATAATGCTACCTACCTCATGGGGTTAGTGATCACATTTAAGGAGCTAATATGTGGAAATTGCTTACACAGTATCTATCACATAATAAGGGTTTAATAAGTGTTTGATGTAATTGTTTTGATTATTACTACTATTACTAAAATAATAATTACTACAATAATAATGATTCTTATTCTCTATATTAGTATTATCTTTGAAAATGGGCATGGATTACGTCTATGTAACACTTTTGGTACAATATCTAGCATTATATCACACACAAATTAGACAATTCATATTATTAAGGATGAAAAAATATTTTTACTGACCCTTAAATTCTTCGTAAGTAACTGCAAATGAAGCCATTATCCCAACACATGAAATAAAAAAAAAATTCAGTTCCTCTGGAGTTTGTTTTTGGAGGTAGCCACAGGATACCTAAATTTTTTTTTCTTTTCAGAGAGACTGAGGGGCTCACTAGGTTGACCAGGCTGGTCTTGAACTCCTGGTTTCAAGCCATCCTCCCACCTCAGCCTCCCAAAGTGCTGGGATTACATGCATGAGCCACCACATCCAGCCTACCTAAAATACTGGATGCTGTTAATAAATCTCCTGAGGCCAGCATAAGAAGGTGGTGGGCAAAACTAATGCAGGTATGTTTTTAGGGCTTTTTCATGTATTGGGCCAAACTTTGAAAAGCACTTACTATTAATGGCTAACTTGCAAAATTTGTGATTTATTAAAAGCAGATTTTAATTGTTTTACCTAAAAATAATAGGCCTCTGATCTGCCAAAGATGAAGATTTAATTTCTAGGTGTTCCTCACAATACCTAGAAACATCAGTGTAATCGATTATTAAACACTTTAGAACTATTCTCTTCAAAGTTCTTTAATATATAATACAGCAAAAGAAAAGTTTATTTTCTAAAGGCTTCTCTATACCATTTTTAATAGTTGAATTTCATTTCTGAAGGCTCCTAAAAAGAATAGAATTTAGATCTTTATTAAAGAGGAAATATATTTTCCATGTTTAATTTAAATTACATTCCATCAGTCATTTGCAATCTTAGCCTACACGGAATTTTTTTTTTTGGTAGTTTTTATGTTTGGGCTTTAGGAGGGGATTCCCAATAACCTCTATATAAACATTTCTAATCTCTATAGAAATATTTTAACATTTCAATGTAAATTACTTTTTTAAAGCTATTTTATCCATAAAAATAATGAATTTGCATGGCTGAGGGTGAAATAATGTGTTACCAGGACCCCTCAGTTTTGGGGGTTGTGAGTAGATCCCATCTTCATGTTCCTCCAGCCCAGTCCAAGCCTGGCTCAGGTCCTCCTCCCCCATTTGTCAGGAACCACCATCCCCAGGGATTCTATGTGCCCTGCCTGACAAGTGTTCTCCATCAGAGTTTACCTATCTTTTGTTCATTCCCTCAGAGCACAGCTAAGCAAGAGTACACTAATTTGAAAATTAACTCAAGCAAATAGAGGAACAATATCCCCAACACATTGCATTTTAACATAGGGTTTCCTGGACACACTGTTTCAACCCAAGAGTTGGGCTGATAGTAGGAGTTCCATCTGCTAAAATACGGCTGTCAGCTTCAGAGGGAAATTGATGAACGTCTTCATAGTTTGTTTTTACTTTTCACTTGGCACTGTTTCTAAAATTTCCTCTGAAGTCAAAAAATAAGTTATTTCCCAGCACACTGGGCACTTTTCATTTATCATTGGATTGATTTTTGTAACTTGCAGTAGGAGCTGAAATCGACCAGGGGGTTCTTATCCAACAGACAGCAGCAAAACTCTTTGTGTATCTGCGTTCCTTTCAACAAGCGTGACTTCCTCAATGGCATCATACGAGAGCGTAACACAGAGCTCAGCAATAACGTTTCTTCACTAACCCTACCAGGTATCCAACATAGGATGTTACTTCCTTTCACTGTTTTCCGACTCCTGGCAGATATTAATCATTGGGATTTGGGAACAAGGAAATAGAATTTCTGAGAATGCTTGGGAATTCCCAAATTCATATAATTTTCATAACACTTCACTTACAAGTTTTTGAAAAATAATAAGTGACTATAATAACAAGCAAATAGTCGTTTTTTTCTGTAACAGGATTATATGAAAAGTTTTAGTAGTCTTCTGTCTCAAAAAGATATGATAACAAATGATGATTTATTATTATTATGAGCCAACATATTGTAACAAGACTATAAAATCCAATAGCATTAATAGAGAAAACATTAAAAAGAAATGAATACTATCACAAAATAAATGCTAAAGAAAAGTCCTTTGAAGATTGAAAGGTAACACCACAAATACTTAATGCTTTAACCGTTGTTTACATGACATTGTTAAACAAGGCATCAATCATCCCCTCCAATACCATTTAAATAACATAACATTCTGATCTCCTGGCAAGATGAATACCACTAGAAAGAAGCAACTGTCAAAATGGCCGATTTAAGGGCATATTTTGTTTCTAAAACTTGGCATTGCTTAGAAAACCTCTCATAGGATTTGTAAAACATATACTATGCCTATGAACACATTAATATTTATTTGCAGAAATGGTTCACTGTTAGCAGTGGACAAGGCCATGAACACACACTTGTAACACAGCAACAGATACAAGAAAGTCTGACTGAGGCTCCTTTACTGCTCCTGTCCTGTTCACCTTAACTTTCATCTCCATATGTCAGTGCTTCCTCATCTTGCTTGACTTGAAGTCAGTGCATTTCTTCAAGCCAGTAAGTTCTCTATACTGACTATTAAGCTGTAATTTTCACAGGAAAATTAGAATGTTCCTTCCCATTTTCCTAATTTCTCAACTGATTTTTCTCAGAATTCAGAATCCATAAATATTGAAATGCCAGGAGAGAATTTCCAAATGGAAATGCTGTTCCCTTCGTCCATTTTCAGAAGAAACCGTAGGATAGTGTTATCCTTCTCTTCTCCAATTTTTTTTTCCTGCAAACTTATGGTTATCACCTCTTTAAGTGAGTAGCTCACAATTTTGCCTCCCCTGCAAATGGTCCCAAAACGGTGAAGTGGGTCCTCTTTAGCTGTGTCTTTAGTACATAATCCTGCATTTCTGACCATATGCAGGGAGTGTGACCCAGGGAAGGATCCCTGACTCAATGGGATTTCTCTTGCTGTCTCTAGAATTTGAACACCGGAACCCAGACGTACAGAGGCTGGGAGCCATCGTGGTGTGCTATATTAATGACGGCAGCAGTGGGTGGTTTGGGGGCAGTTAATTGACAGCTACCTGTTGCTGACATCCCAGGAACTGCCTGAACCTCCTCTTTCCCAGTCATAAGATATCTAAGATTCTGCAGTATTCTTCATTAAATCCTAGCATGGTTTAAGGTAGCCAGAATTAGGTTCTGTTGCTTTCAATCAACAGAACGTTAGCTAATACGTTGTTATTTCCTGGTCTTTGTTCCTTTAATTTTCCAGGAAAAGAAGGGAAAATGGCTTACTGGTTTTAAAAAGAGACAAGGGACAACATACCATTTATGCAAAATTTAGAAGCACTCAAAGGAAACTCTGGAAAGTTCCTGAGACATACATAGGTAGGATCAGCATAAAACTTGAACAGTGTATCTAGATCATGGTTGCCATGGTTGCCTTGACACAATGAACATCTGTATCAAGATCATATTTTCTTGGTGGGACAGAGAGAAGCACAAGGCGGGACTCACATTTACAGTAATCCTTGTTTTCCAGGGACCATACAACCCAGTTTGTCCAGAGGTGTTCATCTTAAGTTTGTTATCCCACCATAATTATAAATAGAACCTCCTTTTTCTCTCAAGAATATCCCACTTCGGATGATAATTTCTGTGACTACCCATTAAGAATATTTAATAACTATAGAAAACTGCTTCTCTATATTTTTTGTATGTTTGAAACATTTTATAACAGAAATACCTTTAAAGATATCACCTACACAGAATATAGCTGCCAAATGCTCCTACTCTGCTATTCTAACCATGAATCCCTCTGGGGCCCCTTCCTCCTACGGCGCTTGTGAGGATGAAATGAAATAAGCTCTATGAAGTGCCCAACAGTGACCAACACTGAATAAAATACAGCCACCATAGGTGGCCTTCCCTTATGTTCACCAAACTCCTGATAAGTTATTCGGTGATATTTTAATCTTAATATTTTATGTAGATTATACATTCATCTGATTCAAAATGCAAAAGGTACAAAAGCGTATACAGTTAAAAGTTTCCCAACCCACTACCATTTATCTCCCTGGAGGCAACTGTTTCCAGATTTTTGAATATCCTTAAAGAATATCATATGTATGGAAAAGAAAGATTATATATTTATATGCATCTGTGTATGCATTTTCCTATGAGAGGCTCACAAAGTCTCCTTGAAGAGATATCATTATTACAAATACCCCTCAATTTACAATGGGGTTATATTCCAATAAACTTATGAAAATATTGTAAGCTGAAAATGCATTTAATACACTTAACCTACTAAACATCATAGCTTAGCTCGGCCTACCTTAAACACTCACATTAACCTACAGTGAGGCAAAATCATCTAACAGAAAGCCCATTTTATAATAAAGTGGGCTTTGAATATCTCATGTAATATAATGAATACTGTACTGAAAGTGGAAAACAGAATGGTTGTATGAGTACTCAAAGTACAGCTTCTGCTGAATGTGTATTGCTTTCAAACTATCTTAAAGTTGAAAAATCGTAAGTCAAAATATTCTAAGTCAGGGATTGTTTGTACTTCTACTTTACATGATGAAATTGAGCCTTGAAAAGATTAAGTGACTCGCCCAAGGTCACACTGGCAGTTAAATAGTGAAACTTGGATCCAAATTGTTCAGTCACTACATGTATTGTCTTGAAATTTGAAAAAGAGGAAGAGGAATTAAACTACTACATTGAAGGACTGTTTTAGGCATAGAAGAAGCAGATGCCTTCATGTCCAAGTGATTGTGAAAAGCCCACTTGCCCCAAAATATGTCTCCTGGTCATATGAAATTCCACCATTTCAGATTTTTACCTGGGGATTTAGAGTAATCTGCTGTTTTCCTAGAGCTCCCCTAAAATAGAAATAGAAAATTTTGGAAGGCTAAATATATGCTAACATTGGAAAACTCATTTTCTCCCCTTCGTAAGGCAAGGTACTGAAGGAGGGGGCCCTACGGGCTGTGCAGGGACATCCTGGAGGCATGGGGAGAAGAAACTGAAAGGCAAGTTTGTATGGAACAAAGAATACCGATCTCAGGATTCTCCCTTGAACCTGCCCTAACTTTGTTCAAATAGACTTAGCCACTGACCTGCTGTCAAAAGACCACAGCCAATATCACTTGTTTTCAATATAATGATGAATATTGATTTGGTCCCTTCATCCAACGTTCTCAGCTGGATCTTTTTTGACCAAGGATATACATTACTAGGTGAGTACAGGCAGTTAATTCTTCCACACGGGACTTCGGAGTTTCTGAGTTAACCAGAATCACCCACCTTAACATCTGCCAGTTTATACCCCAAGTCCTGACCAGTGCCCCCTACCTGCTATGCCTCATGTTTTCAATAGAGCATAAAATCAGAAATGAAAGATGAAACATCATAGCCAATATCACAGAAATACAAAGGATCCTAAGAAACTGCTAGGTATAATTACACACTAACTAATTGGATCATCTAGAAGAAATGGATAAATTCCCAGACACATAAAACCTACCAAGATTGACTCATGAAGAAATTTAAAAATCTGAACAGACTAATAGCAAGCAAGGAGGTTGAATCCGTAAGAAAATGTCTCCTATCAATGAAAAACCCAAAACCAGATGGCTTCCCAGATTAACTCTAACAAATATTTTAAGAAGAAATAATACCAGTCCTTCTCAAACTCTTCCAAAAAGCTGAAGTGGAGGGAATACTTCCAAACTCATCTTACAGGGCCAGCATTACCCTGATTCCAAAGCCAGACAAGAACACTACAAGAAAGGAAAATGACAGGCCAATATCCTTGATCTACATAGATGCAAAAATCCTCAACAAAATCCTAGCAAACCAAATTCAATAGCACATTGAAAGAATCATTCACCATGATCATGTCATGGTTCAACATAAGCAAATCAATACATATAATATACCATATTAGAAAAATAAAGGATAGAAACTATATGGTCATCACAATAGATATAGAAAAAGCTTTTGACAAAATTCGAAACCCTTTCATGGTGAAAAAAAAGCACCCAACAGATCACGTATTGAGGGACTGTATCCCAACAAAATAAAGGCCATATATGACAAACCCATAGCTAACACCATAATCAATGGTGAAAAGTTGAAACTTTTCCTCTACCATCAGGAACAAGACAAGGATGCCCACAGACACCACTTCTCAGGGTAATTAGGCAAAAGAAAGAAATAAAAGGCATCCTAATAGGAAAGGAAGAAGTGAAACTGTCTCTACTGACGGCATGATCTTGTTCTATATAGAAAACCCTACAAACTTCACTAAAAAAAGGTTAGAACTCAACACAAAGAAGGGAACAATAGACACTGGGGGACTCCAAAGGTGGGAGGGAAGGATGGTGGGAGCAAGGGTTGAAAAACTACCTATCCATTACTATGCTCACTGCTTGGGTGGTGGGATCATTAGAAGCCCAAACCTCAGCACCATGCAATATACCTGTTTAAGAAACCTGTACATCTACCCTCCTGACTCTAAAATGAAACATACAATATTTAAAAAACAAAAACAAATAAATAAAATTTGAAAACTGTTAGAACTGAACTGATAGGTGAAATCAGTAAAGTTGTAGGATACAAAATCAACATATAGAGCCTTGAACACAGCAACATCCAGCTGTCTGACACGAAAGTCTCAGGGGCAAGAAAACCTCTATATGAACTCAGAAACAATGAGCTAAGTTGTGTTTATGTCTGAAAGGATGTTAAGAACTTCATTCATGTTACATCAGAGCCAACAGAAAGAACCAACAGGAAACCTGTACCCAACAAACAGAAATGACAAGATGAAGGGAAAGCAGAGGTAAGGGCTTACCTTAGAAAGGGCAAGTGATTAGCTCAATATGCAATACAATGTTTGCTCCTGAGCCAAAAATTTGTACAATAATTTGGATATTACTTGCACAACCAGAAAAATCAGCCACTCATTAGGAAAATGTGTTTCTGTATAAGTCTTAGGACTCAGCTATCTATAATAACATGAAAAGACAATATTTTCATCCAAAATGAGTATTTTTGTTTGTCTTGGCTTGTTATTCTAACGTCAACAGCCTCTAAATAAACTGTTGAAGTACATGATATAACCACCTCTTTCTCCATCTTTCCCATTGCTCCCATAGGGTTTCAGTTGTGCAATTTCACCATTAGCAAAGCTTTTTGCTATAATCTGCCTTTTCAAAGGGAGAGTATCCAGAAACAGAAGATGCTGATCTGGGAGGCTCTTCCTAATAGAACTGCTGCTTCAGTTTAACTTGAAAAAGCCCACACCCAGTTCCTAATGACAAACATCTGAACACCGGGTCTCCCCATGAGCAAGACCATGCTATGCCTCCTGCTCGCTCTGTTCTATAAGCAACCCACAGATTGCTCCCTGTGAAGAGGAGCCTGCAAGGGGAGCAGCATTCCACCAGACCCTGATTTAGCAAGATATTTCCGTATCATTCCCCCAACCAGCTGGAAGTCCTCCACTGCTCTTGTGTAAAAATCTAACTCATCTTGCTGAATTTCCTGATTTAAAAGTCTAATGCATTTCACCAAAAGTGTGACAGAAGGAAACCAAGTACACCATCTCTCTCTTACCAAACCAAAGCTATTGCATGTGCATTCTGGGGGAAAAACATCGTCCAAATATGTTATGGAGGGGGTGCCAGCCCAGTGTCATCCTCTTACTATTGCCATAGGATCTTGGCTGATGGCATCAGAGGAAAAACAAGTTTATCGATTACTTTCAACCATTAAGCTCACTCCTCCACGAAAAATAAGTAACAAGTCCAATGTCTCTTATTAAAATAAGCACTGCAAAATATAAAGGAGTCACAGTTTTAAAATGGGACACACGTTCTCTAAGCGGTGAACCACGTTAGAGATGCACTGTTTACATTGTATAAAGACCCCTGGAGCCAGGGTTAGGAAGCGCATCTGTTCTTTGGTGTTCTGGGATGAAGGAGAAAGGAAAATGTGCTGCCAGAAATGAGTGGGAAGGAGCCCATGAGATAAAGGAAGTAAATCCATTTGCTGATTGCAATAATAATGGTAATACACGAAGCTATACATACATACTACAAACATACATACATACATACATACATGCAAGCTTTCACATTTTTTAAAAAAAAGAACTTAAGGCTTCCACTCATGTAATCAGCCCTTATGAACTCTCCTGATTTGTTGCAAGGAAAATCTTCCTTTCTCCTCTTTCTTGCACCATCCTGGGCTCCCTTTTGACTTGTTTTTTTTTTTTTTAACTTATAAACGTTCAGATCATATTCTGAAATGTGTAGTCCCCTCTCGCCCCCTCACTCTCTATACGGCTCATTTACATTGGCAGCTGTCGTGCTGCTGGGCATCCTCAAACCCACAAGTTTCCCTTTAATGTTTGAGCAGACAAACATGATCATGCTCTAGGCATCACTGTGCCACTCAAAATGCTTTTTTGTTTTTTTTATTGCATCTGAGAGAAATCTCAAGGTTGCAAACCTGGAGTCAGAATTGTCTCCATGTGTCTCAGTGGGAAGAGTATCGTGTGAAGAAACAAGTTGATTCTACTAATCAAAAGGAATTTTTTTTGATATCAGGTCATCCTCCGAATGAATTTATATTACCGAGTGGAGGGTCACATGAAGAAAATGGTCAAACAGCACCACCTAGAGCAAGAGCTGAGAAGTGCAGCGGAGCCGGGCTGTGTCAGGAAAGAAAAGCAAGCTGGGGCCTGGCTCAGCGCTCTCCCCTCTGCTCCTGTCTGCACGGAAAGATTAGGATGACAGTGGCAGGAAGCCTGTGCACCTAGTATGCATCACTTGAAGGGAACACACAGATTCCAGTAAACAGTTGGAAGGAAATGTTAATACCAGGCTCTGCTAAACAATATGAAATGACTCCTAGATGAGACAAGCGACTTTCATCAAAGCTTCCTGATACCTGAAAAGACAGCCCAGGGGATCCTGCACTACATGTGGTGTATGTAAATTAAGCGGGGTTTTTTCCCCTTTGTAATCAAGGCTCATACACAAACAAAATCACACTTTAGAAACGGCCTATTTCAACTTGTAACTAGCTTGCTTTCAGGGGCTCCAGGTCAAAAAGAAATAGAGCACAAAGACGCTTTCTCCTTAGGGATCATACACAAATTCACTCTGTCCGTTTCTTTCCCACATGGAGCAACAAAGCCGTCAGACCTCTCCATCCACCCATCGGGTCCTTCCTGATTAAAGTGAGATAAATCACAGCCCTCTCTCTCCAGATGGCAGGTGACAAGAGGGGGATGCTTGCCTCAAGAAGTCCTCCCCATCCCTCTGCATTCATGCAAGCCTGAGCGGAGAGATGCAAGAAATTACGGATGCATTTTAATTCCCCAGACCCTGCAATTAAAAATGGAAAATTTTTAGCCATGCGTGTTGGCTCACGCCTGTAATCCCAGCACTTTCAGAGGCGGAGGTCGGCGGATCACATGGTGTCAGGAGTTCGAGACTAGCCTGGCCAACATGGTGAAACCCTGTCTCTACTAAAAATACAAAAATTAGCTAGGAATGGTGGTGGGCGCCTGTAGTCCCAGCTACTCGGGGGATGAGGCAGGAGAATCACTTGAACCAAGGAGGCAAAGTTTGCAGCGAGCCAAGATCGCACCACTGCACTCCACTCTGGGTGACAAAGGAAGACTTCATCTCAAAAAATGTTTTTAAAAAATGGAAGTGTTGTTCTTTCATTTGTAAATGTGTTTTGGTAAAAGAGGGGCAGTTTAAGCAACCCTTTCTATTGTCTACGTTGTTAAAATTCATCCAACATGGACTCTTGACTCCGTTTTGCCTGGGCAGACCCAATTCAAGCATTTACAACAGCTATAACCTCCTCAAATCAAAAAGAGGAATCAGCATTATTGCTAAGTTCAAATGAGGTCTTGTTTTATTTCATTTTTATTTTTGAATGCAGCCATTCCTCCAGGTGCTGTCATCAGGTAAGATTGTCAGTCCTGATTAGGTAAAGGTATTATTACAAAATGCAATTCTTAAACATTCTGTGTCTAACTACACTTTTAATAAGCCTTTCCCCCTCCCCTATGTATTCTCCCTTACACACCCCTTCTCAAATTTAAAATCACAGAAACTAAAATATGATGCCTAAAGAGAGCCTAGCGACTGCCCAGTCCTCTAATTTGATGAGTGGGAGTACTGAAGCCCAGAGGAGGTCAAGTAATTTGTTCCCAATGTCTTAGATAAGAAGAAAATGACAAGCTGGGAAATCCCACTCATGTCAAGGCAGAGGCACAGGGCCACAGACTGTGGTTGAATTGTGCCACACTCCTACATCCTTCTTTAGCAATCATAGAACATTCCTGTGTTGAGTCGGAGTCACTGACTTCCTTTTCAGGCTGATTGAGTTCTGTCCTTACGGGCTGCGACAAGAAGTTTTGGTATTATGCTACACCAAGACCATTTATCTAGTTCAAGAAATGAGCACAGTCCTTAGAGCCCAGCAACTTTTCCCATGTCCAGTAAATGTAGCTTCTCCATTAGAAGCTGTCAGAATGGAGCCTTCTGGCTCATCTTAATTTTGATTTGTGCAGGAATGAATGGTTGTGCTAAGACAGCTTTCCTAGCTGATAGAGAGCGAAACTTTTTTCTCATAATCTATAAAAAAATTAAATTAGAACGTTTTTCTCATAATCTGTGAAAAAATATTAAATTAAATCCGGCTCGTCTTGATTTTGATTTGTGCAAGAATGAATGGTTGTGCTAAGACAGCTTTCCTAGCTGATAGTGAGCAAAACTTTTTTCTCAAAATCTATAAAAAAATATTAAATTAGAAGCATAGAGTTTATTTCATGACTTTTATCTTCCTGCAATTTTCTTTTGGGCATAAATGATTTGTTTTTATCCTGCCTGCCCCCCAATCCCTTTTCCAAGAGACTAAAAGAGTATCTAGTGCAAAGTAGAGACTCAAATATTTTTTAATAAACAGTGATTCCAGCCACCCAGTGCATGATGCCAAATGCCAACCCCGTAAATGATCAAACACATCATCTCATTCAGCCAATCAAAATCAAGTGCTACCTATTTTTTTAAGTTTTCATAGCCCTTGGGCATCTGCTTTCTCAGCATTTCCCAAACTTGAGTCATTCTCATCCTGCCTTCCTAATTTTGCTCTGTCAATTACCTCTACTATTATTTATTTCATATATTTTTAAATAGCCCCACTTTTGAAACTTAAATACATGCCTTTTAAAAGGAAGCTTTCTTACTACTATACATCAAAAGCCATTATTACTTGTTCTAAGTACACATAACAACATGGTCACAATTATTAAAATTTACTAATGTGCATCCACATACTCTCTAAATTCATGGAGCATCTGCACACACTTTAACAAACAATTCTGCATTACTCACTCAATTTTCTTGACATCCTTCTGAGGCAGGACAAACCTTGGGCCCAGAGAATTGAGGTAGGAGTCCAAGCAAGTTGCCAGCCACATAAAGGCAAACCTTGGCTCGGAAGTCAGGACTACCAGCCCCTAGGTTATGGTTCATGCTCTTTCCTCTGCTCTCCAGAACCTCCTATCTCCAAGAGTAGTTAGCAGCCCAGATGCAGCAGCATCCTCTAGAGACTTGTTAAAAATGTAGAAGCTCAGGCTCCACCCCAGGCCTATGCAGACTGAATCTGCATTTTAACAAGGTCCAGGTAATTCACGAGCACATGAAGTTTGAAAAGGCCTGGTCTAGATCAGCGGTTCTCTAACATAGCAGCACATTAGAACCATATGTAGAGACTTTAAAAATACCAGTGCCTGGGCTTCATCTCCCAGAGAATCTGACTTAAGTGTCTGGGGTTTGCCCTGAGTCTAGGTATTTTTAAAAACTCCTCAGCTTATACAAAGCTGGCAGGGCCGGGCACAGTGGCTCATGCCTATAATCCCAGCAGTTCGTGAGGCCAAAGTGGGCAGATTGCTTGAGTCCAGGAGTTTGAGATTAGCCTGGGCCAAAACCCCATCCCTACAAAAAAAAAAAATACAAAAAGTAGTTGGGCATGGTGGAGGCACATAACTGTAGTCCCAGCTACTCAGGAGGCTGAGTTCTCGCTTGAACCCAGGAGGTCACGGTCTGGTCAACAGAGCAAGACCCTGTATCAAAACAAACAAACAAACAAACAAAAAATGCTAGCAGCTTACCAGCTAGGGAGGCCTGTAGAGCCAAGTTTTGCAAATGGGGCTACATTAGTTGCTCCAGAACTTTAGCTGCATCAAAACCACCTGGATGGCTTGTTCAGCTACAGAGGGTCTGGCCATGCCCCTAGAGTTTCCAGCTGAGGGTCTGCAATGAGGCCCGATGATTTGCATTTCTAACAATCTCCAGGTGATGCTGATGCTGTGGGTCCAGGGACCACATTTTGAGAATCTATGCTAAATGAATCGGAGAAGACCAATGCTCAAACTTATTCCAAGAACTTTTCAAGGCCCACCTGCAAGTTGTAGTGGAAGTAAGCATCTAAGGGTGCAAAAAAGTTTCACTGTAGACTAAGGCCTTTTACCTGAGCTCTCAAATGTTCACATTTCTCTTATCAACCTAAATAACAAACAGAGAGAGGCTCTCCACAAGAAAAAGTTATTCGTTTGGAAACAGCCTTGCAATAGAAATAGGCAAGCCAGAGTAAACTATATGCATATTCACGGAGGTAAAGGAAGACAAAAGAAGAAATGAGGAAGATTATATGATAATTTGGAAATGATTATCCTTGGCTACAAAGATCAATAACAAAGGTGATGCCAGGCCCAGGTTGGACATGCAGTTGTTGGGCAAATATCCTTCAGAAGCATTGTTGTGTGCAAAGTTGCAATGGGCTTTGTGCAAGATTGTGTTTTTTGCAGTCTTCTGTGATAAGTTTTTGTTATCAGGCATACAAGCCCAAGAATCTTTTATTGCATGGCCTTCCCTGGCTCTATTTGTCAGGGTTTTGGTTAGGGGAGGGGTATTTTTAACACTCTCAATGTAAAAAATGCCATAAGGTAGGTACCCCAATTGCTTGTTTCGTCTTCATAAAATAACTTCCACCCGAACAAAGTCTACACATAAATTGTAAAAATACCCTGGCATGCAGTCCCTGGAAAAGTCTGGAGTCATTCTCGGGGTTCCCACCAGGTGGGCAAGCGTAGCCACCACAGATAAACACAAAGTAGGGGTGCCCGCTGGTGTTCGGCGGCAGGCAGTGGCCCTGGATCTGATATTTGGCTGAAAACACAGCTCCTCTTTTTCACCCTCAGGACATTTCAGCTATTTCCTAGATAATAATCTCACTTCACCCTGCACAAAACAGGCACATGATCATGTCACTCTGACCTGGTTTGAGTCCAAGGAGACTTTTGTTTTTAAAATAATTTAGGATAGTAGTTAAAATATGAAATTTGGGCCAGGAGTGGTGGCTCATGCCTATAATCCCAGCACTTCGTGAGGACAAAGTAGGCAGATTGCTTGAGTCCAGGAGTTTGAGACTAGCCTGGGCTAAAACCCCATCCCTACAAAAAAAAAATACAAAAAGTAGTTGGGCATGGTGGTGGCACATACCTGTAGTCCCGGCTACTCAGGAGGCTGAGTCCTCGCTTGAACCCAGGAGGTCACGGTCTGGTCAACAGAGCAAGACCCTGTATCAAAACAAACAAACAAACAAACAAAAAATGCTAGCAGCTTACCAGCTAGGGAGGCCTGTAGAGCCAAGTTTTGCAAATGGGGCTACATTAGTTGCTCCAGAACTTTAGCTGCATCAAAACCACCTGGATGGCTTGTTCAGCTACAGAGGGTCTGGCCATGCCCCTAGAGTTTCCAGCTGAGGGTCTGGAATGAGGCCCAATGATTTGCATTTCTAACAATCTCCAGGTGATGCTGATGCTGTGGGTCCAGGGACCACATTTTGAGAATCTATGCTAAATGAATCGGAGAAGACCAAAGCTCAAACTTATTCCAAGAACTTTTCAAGGCCCACCTGCAAGTTGTAGTGGAAGTAAGCATCTAAGGGTGCAAAAAAGTTTCACTGTAGACTAAGGCCTTTTACCTGAGCTCTCAAATGTTCACATTTCTCTTATCAACCTAAATAACAAACAGAGAGAGGCTCTCCACAAGAAAAAGATATTCGTTTGGAGACAAAGCCTTGCAATAGAAACAGGCAAGCCAGAGTAAACTATATGCATATTCACGGAGGTAAAGGAAGACAAAAGAAAAAATGAGGAAGATTATATGATCATTTGGAAATGATTATCCTTGGCTACAAAGATCAATAACAAAGGTGATGCCAGGCCCAGGCTGGACAGGCAGTTGTTGGGCAAATATACTTCAGAAGCATTGTTGTGTGCAAAGTTGCAATGGGCTTTGTGCAAGATTGTGTTTTTTGCAGTCTTCTGTGGTAAGTTTTTGTTATCAGGCATACAAGCCCAAGAATCCTTTTTTGCGTGCCCTTCCCTGGCTCTATTTGTCACGGTTTTGGTTAGGAGAGGGGTACTTTAAACACTCTCAATGTAAAAAATGCCATAAGGTAGGTAGCCCAATTACTTGTTTCGTCCTCATAAAATGACTTTTCATAAACTCACTCCAAACGTGGAAATATCTAAACCGTTTTCTGTATAAACGTGGAAATATCTACACAGCTATCTCTGTAAACGTGTAAACAATTACAACGCTATCTGTATAAACATGGAACTATTTAAACCGCCGTCTCTATAAACATGGAAATATCTACACCGCTATCTCTATAAACATGGAAATATTTACACCGTTATCAGTAAAAACTTAGAAATATGTAAACAGCTATCTCTATAAACATGGAAATATCTACATGGCTATCTCTATAAATATGGAAATATCTACTCCGCTATCTGTATAAACATGGAAATATCTACATCGCTGTCTGTATAAGCAAGCAAATATCAATATCGCTATCTGTATAAACATGGAAATATCTACACCGCTGTCTCTATAAACTTGGAAATATCTAAACCTCTATCTGTATAAACATGGAAATATCTACACCACTGTCTCTATAAACATGGAAATATCTACAACGCCATCTCTATAAACATCCAAATATCTAATTCACTGTCTCTATAAACGTGGAAATATCTACACAGCCATCTCTATAAACGTGGATATATCTACACCGCTGTCTCTAGAAACATGGAAATATCTAGAGCGCTATCACTATAAATGTGGAAATATCTACACCGCTATCTCTATAAACATGGAAATATCTACAACGCTATCTCTATAAACGTGAGAACATCTAAACCGCTATCTCTATAAACCTGGAAATATCTACACCGCAATAAGTATAAATGTGGAAATATCTACACCGCTATATGTATAAACATGGAAATATCTACACCGCTATCTCTATAAACGTGAAAATATCTACACAGCCATCTCTATAAACGTGGATATATCTACACCGCTGTCTCTAGAAACATGGAAATATCTAGAGCGCTATCACTATAAATGTGGAAATATCTACACCGCTATCTCTATAAACATGGAAATATCTACAACGCTATCTCTATAAACGTGAGAACATCTAAACCGCTATCTCTATAAACCTGGAAATATCTACACCGCAATAAGTATAAATGTGGAAATATCTACACCGCTATATGTATAAACATGGAAATATCTACACCGCTATCTCTATAAACGTGGAAATATCTACAGCACAATCTGTATAAACATGGAAATATCTATACCGCTATCTAACCTTGGAAATATCTACACCACTATCTGTAAAAACGTGGAAATATCTACACCACTATCTTTGTAAATGTGCAAATAGCTTTGCCGCTATCCCTATAAACATGGAAATATCTACACCGCTATCTCTATAAACATGGAAATATCTACACCGCTATCTCTATAAACATGGAAATAACTAAACCGCAATCTCTATAAACATGGAAATATCTAGACCGCTGTCTCTATAAACATGGAAATACTTACAACGCTATCTGTATAAACATGGAAATATTTAAAAAGCTATCTCTATAAACATGGAAATAACTACACCGCTATCTCTATAAACATGGAAAGATCTACACCGCTATCTGTAAAACGTGGAAATATCTACACCATTGTATGTATAAACATGGAAATATTTGCACGGCTATCAGTTTAAACTTGGAAACATCTACACCAATGACTGTATAAACATGGAAATATCAACAGAACTATCTGTATAAACATGGAAATATATACACCGCTATCTGTATAAACATGGAATATCTACACGGCTGTCTCTAATAACCTGGAAATATCTGCACCGCTATCTGCATTAACGGGGAAATATCTACACCGCTATCTGTATAGATGTGGAAATATCTACACCGCTATGTCTACAAACGTGGATTTATCTACACCGGTATGTGTATATACGTGGATTTATCTACACCGGTATGTGTATAAACGTGGAAACATCTACACCGCTATGTGTATAAACATGGAAATATCTACACCACTATCTGTATAAACATGGAAATATCTTCACAGCTATGTGTATAAATGTGGGAATATCTACACCGCTATCTCCATAAACGTGCAAACATTTAAACGGCCATCTGTATAAACATGGAAATATCTACACCGCTATCAGTATAAACATGAAAATATCTACACCGCTATCTCTATAAACATAGAAATATCTACACCGCTGTCTGTATAAACATGGAAATATCTACAGAGATATCTGCATAAACATGGAAATATCTACACCGCTGTTTCTGTAAACATGGAAATATCTACACCGCTGCCTCTATAAACATGCAAATATCTACACCGCTGTCTCCATAAACTTGGAAATTTGTACACGACTATCTCCACAAACGTGGAAATATCTACACCGCTTTCTGTATAAACATGCAAATATCTACAGCGCTATCTGTTTAAACATGGCAATATCTACACCGATATCAGTGTAAACATGGAAATATCTACACGGCTATCTGTGGAAAGATGGGAATATCTACACCGCAATCTGTTCAAAGATGGAAATATCTACACCGCTATCTGTGTAAAGATGGAAATATCTACACCGCAATCTGCAAAGATGGAAATATCTACACCGCTATCTGTGTAAACATGGTAATATCTACACCGCTATATGTATGAACATGGAAATATCTACACCTCTATCAGTATAAACATGGAAATACCTACACAGCTATCTACTTAAACATGGAAATATCTACACCGCCATCTGAATAAACATGGAAATATCTACACCGAAATCTGTATAAATATGGAAATATCTACACCGTTATCTCTATAAACATGGAAATATCTACACCACAATCTGTATAAACATGGAAATATCAACACCGCTATGTCTATAAACATGGAAACAACTACACCGCTATCTGTATAAACATGGAAATATCCACAACGTTATCTGTGTAAACATGGAAATATCTACACAGCTATCTGTGTAAACATGGAAATATCTACAACGCTATGTATGTAAAGATGGAAATATCTACACCGCAATCTGTGCGAAGATGGAAATATCTACACCGCTATCTCTGTAAACATGGAAATATCTGCACCGCTATCTGAATAAACATGGAAAGATCTACACAGTCTCCTGCTTATACGTGGAAATATCTACACCAACAGCTCTATTAACATGGAAACATCTGCACAGCTATCTATATACACATGGAAATACCTACACCGCAATCTCTATAAACATGGAAATATCTACACTGCAATCTCTATAAACATGGAAATATCTACAGCGCCATCTCTATAAACATGAAAATATCTACACTGCCATCTCCATAAACATGGAACTATCTACACCGCCGTCTGTGTAAACATGGAAATATCTACACCACTATGTGTATAAACATGGCAATATCTACACTGCCATCTGTATAAAGATGGAAATATCTACACCACGAACTGTATAAACATGGAAATATCTACACTGCTATCTGTATAAACATGGAATTACCAACACCACTATCTGTATAAACATGGAAATACCTACACCGCTATCTGTATAAACATGGGAATATCTACACCACTATCTCTATAAACATGGAAACACCTACACCGCCATCTCTATAAACATGGAATTATCTTCACCGCTAGCTCCATAAGCATGGAAATATCTACACTGCCATCTGCATAAATATGGAAATGTCTACACGGCCATCTGTATAAACATGGAAATATCCACACTGCCATCGATATAAACATACAAATATCTACACTGATATCTGTAGAAAGATGGAAATATCTACACCGTGATCTATATAAAGATGGAAATATCTACACCTCTACCTGTATAAACATGGAAATATCTACACCACTATTTTTATAAATATGGAAATATCAACACCGCTATCTCTATAAACATGGAAATGTCTACACCGCTATCTGTATAAACATGGAAATATCTTCACCGCTATGTGTATAAATGTGGGAATATCTACACCGCTATCTCTATAAATGTGCAAACATTTAAACGGCTATCTCTATTAACATGGAAATATCTACACCGCTGTCAGTATAAACATGAAAATATCTACACCGCTATCTCTATAAACATAGAAATATCTACACTGCTGTCTGTATAAACATGGAAATATCTACAGAGATATCTGCATAAATATGGAAATATCTACACCGCTGTTTCTATAAACATGGAAATATCTACACTGCTATCTGTATAAACATGGAAATACCTACACCGCTGTCTCTAAAAACATGGAAATATCTACACCCCTCCCTCTATAAACATGCAAATATCTACACCGCTGTCTCCATAAACTTGGAAATATCTACAAGACTATCTCTATAAACGTGGAAATATCTACACCGTTTTCTGTATAAACATGGAAATATCTACAGCGCTATCTGTGTAAACATGGCAATATCAACACCGATATCAGTGTAAACATGGAAATATCTACACCGCAATCTGTGGAAAGATGGGAATATCTACACCGCAATCTGTTCAAAGATGGAAAGATCTACACCGCTATATGTGTAAAGATGGAAATATCTACACTGCAATCTCTGCAAAGATGGAAATATCTACACCGTTATCTGTGTAAACATGGTAATATCTACACCGCTATCTGTATGAACATGGAAATATCTACACCTCTATCAGTATAAACATGGAAATACCTACACAGCTATCTGCATAAACATGGAAATATCTACACCGCCATCTGAATAAACATGGAAATATCTACACCGAAATCTGTATATATATGGAAATATCTACACTGCTATCTCGATAAGCATGGAAATATCTACACCACTATCTGTATAAACATGGAAATATCACCACCGCTATCTCTATAAACATGGAAACATCTACACCGCTATCTGTATAAACATGGAAATATCTACAACGTTATCTGTGTAAACATGGAAATATCTACACAGCTATCTGTGTAAACATGGAAATATCTACACAGCTATGTGTGTAAAGATGGAAATATCTACACCGCAATCTGTGCGAAGATGGAAATATCTACACCGCTATCTCTATAAACATGGAAATATCTGCACCGCTATCTGAATGAACATGGAAATATCTACACAGTCTCCTGCCTATACATGGAAATATCTACACCAACAGCTCTATTAACATGGAAACATCTGCACAGCTATCTATATACACATGGAAATACCTACACCGCAATCTCTATAAACATGGAAATATCTACACCGCAATCTCTATAAACATGTAAATTCCTACAGTGCCATCTCTATAAACATGAAAATATCTACACTGCCATCTCCATAAACATGGAACTATCTACACCGCCGTCTGTGTAAACATGGAAATATCTACACCGCTATCTCTATGAACATGGAAATATCTGCACCGATTTCTATATAAACATGGAAATATCTACACCGCTATCTCTATAAACATGGAAATATCTACATCGCCATCTGTATAAACATGGAAATATCTACAAAGTCATCTGTATAAATATGGAAATATCTCCACCACCATCACTATAAACTTGGAAATATCTACACTGCCATCTCTATACACATTGAAATACCTACACCGCTATCTCTGGAAACATGCAAATATCTATACCGCTATCTGTATAAACATGGAAATGTCTACACCGCCATCTGTATAAACACGGAAATATCTACATCGCCATATGTATTAACATGGATATATCTACACCGCTATCTGTATAAATATGGAAATACCTACACTGCTATCTCTAAAACATGGAAATATCTACACAGCTAACTGTGTAAACTTGGAAATATCTATACCGCTATCTGTGTAAATATGGAAATATCTTCACCGCAATCTGAGCAAAAATGGAAATATCTACACCGCTATCTCAGTAAACTTGGAAATATCTACACAGCTATCTGTATAAACATGGAAATATCTACACCGCCGTCTTTATGAACATGGAAATATCTACACCGTCAATGATAAAAACATGGAAATAGCTACTCCGCTATCTGTATAAATATGGAAATATCTACACGGCAATCTCTATAAACATGGAAATATCTACTACTCTATCTGTGTAAACATGGAAATTTCTACACAGCTATCAGTGTAAACATGGAAATATCTACACTGCTATCTGTACAAAGATGGAAATATCTACACCGCTATCTGTGTAAACATGGAAATATCTGCACCGCTCTCTGTATAAGCATGGAAATATCTACCCCGCTATCTGTATAAACATGGAAATATCTACACTGCCATCTCTGTAAACATGTTAATATCTACACCACCATCTGCATAAACATGGAAATATCTACAATGCTATCTGTAGAAATATGGAGTTATCTACACCGCTATCTCTATAAACATGGTAATATCAACACCGGTATCCCTGTAAACATGGAAATATGTACACCGCTATCTGTATACACATGGAAATATCTACACCGCTATCTGCATATACATGGAAATACCAACAACGCTATCTGTGTAAACATAGAAATATCTGCACAGCTATTTGTGTAAACTTGGAAATATCTTCACCGCTATCTGTGTAAATTTGGAAATATCTACACCGCAATCTGTGCAAAAATGGAAATATCTACACCGCTATCTCTGTAAACATGGAAATATCTACACTGCTATCGGTATAAACATGGAAATATCTCCACCGCTATCTGTATAAACATGGAAATATCTTCACTACTATCTGTATAAACATGGATATCTCTACACCGCTATCTGTATAATCATGGAAATATCTGCACCGCTATCTCTATAAACATGGAAATATCTGCACTGCTTTCTGTATAAACATGGAAATATCTACTCTGCTATCTCTATAACATGGTAATATCAACACCGGTGTCTCTATAAACATGGAAACATCTTCACCGCTATCTGTATACACATGGAAATATCTACACCGCTATCTGCATATACATGGAAATACCTACAACGCTATCTGTGTAAACATGGAAATATCTGCACAGCTATTTGTGTAAACTTGGAAATATCTACACCACTATCTGTGTAAATATGGAAATATCTACACCGCAATCTGTGCAAAAATGGAAATATCTACACTGCCATCTGTATAAACATGGAAATATCTACACAGCCATCAGTATAAACATGGAAACTTCTACACCGCTATCCCTATAAACATGGAAATATCAACTCCGGTATCTTTATAAACATGGAAATATCTACACAGCTATCTCTGTAAACATGAAAATATCTACAATGCTATCGGTGTAAAGATGGAAATATCAACACCACAATCAGTGCAAAGATGGAAATATCTACACCGTTATCTCTGTAAACTTCGAAATATCTCCACCGCTATCTGTATAAACATGGAAATATCTACACCGTTATCTGTATAAACATGGAAATATCTACACTGCGATCTGTATAAACATGGAAATATCCACACCGCTATCTGTATAACGATGGAAATTTCCACATCACTATCTGTGTAAACATGGAAATATCTTCACCGCTATCTGTATAAACATGGAAATATCTGCAACGCTATCTGTATAAACATGGAAATATCTACACCGCTATCTGTATAAACATGGAGATCTCCACAACGTTATCTGTGTAAACTTGGAAATGTCTACACAGTATCTGTGTAAACTTGGAAATATCTACACCGCTATCTGCGTAAAGATGAAAATATCTACACCGCAATCTGTGCAAAAATGGAAATATCTACAGCGCTATCTCTGTAAACATCTAAATATCTACACCGCTATCCCTATAAACATGGAAATATCTACACTACCATTTTCAAGAACATGGAAATATCTACACGGCCATCTATATAAACATGGAAATATCTACTCCGTGATCTGTATAAACATGGAAATATCTACACCGCTATCTCTATAAACATGGAAATATGTACATCGCTATCTGTATAAACATGGAAATATCTGCGCCGCTTTCCCTATAAACATGGAAAATCTACACTGCCACCTGTATAAACATGCAAATATCTACACAGTCATTTGTAAAAACATGCAAATATCTACACCACCATCTCTATAAACTTGGAAATATCTACAATGCCATCTGTATACACACGGAAATATCTACACAGCCATCAGTATAAACATGGAAATATCTTCACCGCTATCTCTATAAACATGGAAATATCTACACCGCTGTGTAAACATGGAAATATCTACACTGCTATCTGTAAAAACATGGAAATATCTCCTTCGCTATCTGTATAAACATGGAAATATCTACAACGCTATCTGTTTAAATATGGAAATATCTACACCGCTATCTCTATAGATATCAAATATCTATACCGCTATCTGTATAAACATGGAAATATCTTAACCACTATCTCTATAAACGTGGAAATATCTACAATGCTATCTGTGTAAACATGGAAATATCTACACAGCTATCTGTGTAAACATGAAAATATCTACACAGCTATCTGTGCAAAGATGGAAATATCTACACCGCTATCTGTATAAACATGGAAATATCTTAACCGCTATCTGTATAAACATGGAAATATCTACACCGCTATGTGTATAAACATGGACACATCTACACCGCTATCTGTACAAACATGGAAATATCTACAACTCTATCTGTGTAAACATGGAAATATCTACACCGCTATCTGTATAAACACGAAAATATCTACCCCGGCATCTGTATAAACACGGAAATATCTACACCGATATCTGTATAAACATGGAAATATCTACACCGCTATCTCTGTGAACATGGAAATATCTGCACCGATTTTTGTATCAACATGGAAATAACTTCACAGCTATCTCGATAAACATGGAAGTATCTACACCGCCATCTGTATAAAGCTGGAAATATCTACACAGTCATCTGTATAAACATGGAAGTATCTCCACCACCATCAGTATAAACTTGGAAATATCTACACTGCCATCTCTATACACATGGAAATACCTACACCGCTATCTCTGTAAACATGGAAATATCTTTACCACTATCGGTATAAACATGGAAATGTCTACACCGCCATCTGTATAAACATGGAAATATCTACACCGCCATCTGTATAAACATGGAAATATCTACACCGCTATCTGAATAAATATGGAAATACCTACACTGCTATCTCTAAAAACATGGAAATATCTACACAGCTCTCTGTATAAACATGGAAATATCTACACTGCTATCTTTATGAACATGGACATATCTACATCGCCATCTTTATAAACATAGAATTATCTACACTGCTATCTGTACAAACATGGAAATATCTACATTGCCATCTGTATAAAGATGGAAATATCTACACTGCAAGCTGTATAAACATGGAAATATCTACAGTGCTATCTGTGTAAACATGGAAATATCTGCACCGCTCTCTGTATAAACATGGAAATATCTACACAGCTATCTTTATAAACATGGAAATACCTACACTGCCATCTCCATAAACATGGAAATACCTTCACCGACATCTGTATAAACATGGAAATATCTACAATGCTATCTGTATAAATGAGGAAATATCCACACCGCTATCTCTGTAAACATGGTAATAACTACAGCGCTAACTATATAAACATGGAAATATCTTCACCGCTATCTCTATAAACATGGAAATATGTACATCGCTATCTGTATAAATATGGAAATATCTGCACCGCTTTCCCTATAAACATGGAAAATCTACAACGGCACTTGTATAAACATTCGAATATCTACACAGTCATCTGTAAAAACATGCAAATATCTACACCACCATCTCTAAAAACTTGGAAATATCTACAATGCCATCTGTATACACATGGAAATATCTACACAGCCATCTGTATAAACATGGAAATATCTTCACCGCTATCTCTATAAACATGGAAATACATACACCGCTGTGTAAACATGGAAATATCTACATTGCTATCTGTAAAAACATGGAAATATCTACACCGCTATCTGTATAAACATGGAAATATCTACAATGCTATCTGTTTAAATATGGAAATATCTACACCGCTGTCTCTATAAATATGAAATATCTATACTGCTATCTGTATAAACATGGAAATATCTTAACCGTTATCTCTATAAACATGGAAAATCTACAATGCTATCTGTGTAAACATGGAAATAATTACACAGCTATCTGTGTAAACATGAAAATATCTACACCGCTATCTGTGCAAAGATGGAAATATCTTCACCGCTACCTGTATAAACATGGAAGTATCTTAACCGCTATCTGTATAAACATGGAAATATCTACACCGCTATGTGTGTAAACATGGAAATATCTACACCGCTATCTGTAAAAATATGGAAATATCTACAACTCTATCTGTGTAAACATGGAAATATCTTCACAGCTATCTGTGTAAACATGGAAATATCTACACCGCTATCTGTATAAACATGAAAATATCTACACCGGCATCTGTATAAACATCGAAATATCTACACCGCTATCTGTATAAACATGGAAATATCTACACCGCTATCTCTATGAACATGGAAATATATGCACCGATTTCTGTATAAACATGGAAATATCTACACCGCTATCTCTATAAACATGGAAATATCTACACCGCCATCTGTATAAACATGGAAATATCTACACAGTCATCTGTATAAACATGGAAATATCTCCACCACCATTACTATAAACTTGGAAATATCTACACTGCCATCTCTATAGACATGGAAATACATACACGGGTATGTCTGTAAACATGGAAATATCTATATCGCTATCTGTATAAACATGGAAATGTCTACACCGCCATCTGTATAAACATGGAAATATCTATACAGCCATCTGTATAAACATGGAAATATCTACAACGCCATCGGTATGAACATGGAAATATCTACACCACTATCTGTATAAATATGGAAATACCTACACTGCTATCTCTAAAAACATGGAAATATCTACACAGCTCTCTGTATAAACATGGAAATATCTATAACGCTATCTTTATAAACATGGAAATGTCTACATCGCCATCTGTATAAATATAGAATTATCTACACCGGTATCCATATAAACATGGAAATATCTACATTGCCATCTGTATAAGATGGAAATATCTACACTGCAAGCTGTATAAACATGGAAATATCTACACTGTTATCTGTGTAAACATGGAAATCTCTGCACCGCTCTCTGTATAAACATGGAAATATCTACACAGCTATCTTTATAAACATGGAAATACCTACACTGCCATCTCCATAAACATGGAAATACCTTCACCGACATCTGTATAAACATGGAAATATCTACAATGCTATCTGTATAAATAAGGAAATATCCACATCGCTATCTCAATAAACATGGTAATATCTACAATGATAACTATATAAACATGGAAATATCTACACTGCTATCTGTATAGACATGGAAATATCTACACAGCTACCTGTGTAAACTTGGAAATATCTATACCGCTATCTGTGTAAATATGGAAATATCTTCACCGCAATCTGAGCAAAAATGGAAAAATCTACACCGCTATCTCAGTAAACATGGAAATACCTACACAGCTATCTGTATAAACATGGAAATATCTACACCGCCGTCTTTATGAACATGGAAATATCTACACCATCAACGATATAAACATGGAAATATCTGCACCGCTCTCTGTATAAACATGGAAATATCTACCCCGCTATCTGTATAAACATGGAAATATCTACACTGCCATCTCTATAAACAAGGAAATATCTACACAACCATCTGTATAAACATGGAAATATCTACAATGCTATCTGTATAAATATGGAATTATCTACACCGCTATCTCTATAAACATGGTAATATTAACACCGGTATCTCTGTAAACATGGAAATATCTACACCGCTATCTGTATACACATGGAAATATCTACACCGCTATCTGCATATACATGGAAATACCTACAACGCTATCTGTGTAAACATGGAAATATCTGCACAGATATTTGTGTAAACTTGGAAATACCTTCACCGCTATCTGTGTAAATATGGAAATATCTACACTGCAATCTGTGCAAAAATGGAACTATCTACACCGCTATCTCTGTAAACATAGAAATATCTACACCGCTATCTGTTCAAAAATGGAAATGTCTACACTGCCATCTGTATAAACGTGGAAATATCTACACAGTCATCTGTATAAACATGGAAATATCTCCACCACCATCACTATAAACATGGAAATATGTACACTGCCATCTCTTTACACATGGAAATATCTACACAGCCATCAGTATAAACATAGAAACATCTACACCGCTATCTCTATACACATTGAAATAACTACCACGCTATCTCTATAAACATGGAAATATCTACACTGGTATCTTTATAAACTTGGAAATATCTACACAGCTATCTGTGTAAACATGGAAATATCTACAATGCTATCAGTGTAAAGATGTAAATATCTTCACCACAATCTGTGCAAAGATGGTAATATCTACACCGCTATCTCTGTAAAGTTGGAAATATCTCCACCACTATCTGTATAAACATGGAAATATCTACACCGCTATCTTTAGAAACATGGAAATATCTACACCACTATCTGTATAAACATGGAATTCGCCACACCGCTATCTGAATAAAGATGGAAATATCCACATCACTATCTGTGTAAACATGGAAATCTCTTCACTGCTATCTGTATAAACATGGAAAGGTCTGCAACGCTATCTGTATAAACATGGAAATATCTACACCGCTATCTGTATAAACATGGAGATCTCTACAACGTTATCTGTGTAAACTTGGAAATATCTACACAGTATCTGTGTAAACTTCGAAATATCTACACCACTATCTGCGTAAAAATGGAAATATCTACACCGCAATCTGTGCAAAAATGGAAATATCTACACCGCTATCTCTGTAAACATCTAAATATATACACCGCTATCTCTATAAACATGGAAATATCTACACTGCCATCTTCATGAACATGGAAATATCTACATGGCCATCTGTATAAACTTGGAAATATCTACTCCGCTCTCTGTATAAACATGGAAATACCTACACCGCTATCTATATAAACATGGAAATATGTACATCGCTTTCTGTATAAACACGGAAATATCTGCACCGCTTTCCCTATAAACATGGAAAATCTACAGCGCCACCTGTATAAACATGCAAATATCTACACAGTCATCTGTAAAAACATGCAAATATCTACACCACCATCTCTATCAACTTGGAAATATCTACAATGCCATCTGTATACACATGGAAATATCTACACAGCCATCTGTATAAACATGGAAATATCTTCACCGCTATCTCTATAAACATGGAAATATCTACACCGCTGTGTAAACATGGACATATCTACATTGCTATCTGTAAAAACATGGAAATATCTCCACTGCTATCTGAATAAACATGGAAATACCTACAACGCTATCTGTTTAAATATGCAAATATCTACACGGCTATCTCTATAAATATGAAATATCTATACCGCTATCTGTATAAACATGGAAATATCTTAACCGCTATCTCTATAAACATGGAAATATCTACAATGCTCTCAGTGTGAACATGGAAATATCTACACAGCTATCTGTGTAAACTTGAAAATATCTACACGGCCATCTGTGCAAAGACGGAAATATCTACACCGCTATCTGTATAAACATGGAAATATCTTAACCGCTATCTGTATAAACATGGAAATATCTACACCGCTATGTGTATAAACATGGAAATATCTACACCGCTATCTCTGTGAACATGGAAATATCTGCACCAATTTCTGTATCAACATGGAAATATCTACACCGCCATCTGTATAAACATGGAAATATCTACACAGTCATCCGTATAAACATGGAAATATCTCCACCACCATCACAATAAACTTGGAAATAACTACACTGCCATCTCTATACACATGGAAATACCTTCACCGCTATCTCTGTAAACATGGGAATATCTATACCACTATCTGTATAAACATGGAAATGTCTTCACCGCCATCTGTATAAACATGGAAATATCTACACAGTCATCTGTATAAACAAGGAAATATCTCCAGCACCATCACTAGAAACATGGAAATATGTACACTGCAATCTCTTTACACATGGAAATATCTACACAGCAATCAGTATAAACATGGAAACATCTACACCGCTATCACTATACTCATTGAAATAACTACACCGCTATCTCTATAAACATGGAAATATCTACTCCGGTATCTTTATAAACATGGAAATATCTACACAGCTAACTGTGTAAACATGGAAATATCTACAATGCTATCAGTGTAAAGATGGAAATACCTACACGACAAGCTGTGCAAAGATGGAAATATCTACACCGCTATCTCTGTAAACTTCGAAATATCTCCACCGCTATCTGTATAAACATGGAAATATCTACACCGTTATCTGTATAAACATGGGAATATCTACACCGCTATCTGTATAAACATGGAAATATCCACACCGCTATCTGTATAAAGATGGAAATGTCCACATCACTATCTGTGTAAACATGGAAATATCTCCACGCTATCTGTATAAACATGGAAATATCTGCAAAGCTATCTGTATAAACATGGAAATATCTACACCGCTATCTCTATAAACATAGAGATCTCCACAAAGTTATCTGTGTAAACATGGAAATATCTACACAGTATCTGTGTAAACTTCGAAATATCTACACCGCTATCTGTGTAAAGATGGAAATATCTACACCGCAATCTGTGCAAAAATGGAAATATCTATACCGCTATCTCTGTAAACATCTAAATATCTACACCGCTATCTCTATAAACATAGAAATATCTACACTGCCATCTTCATGAACATGGAAATATCTACACGGCCATTTGTATAAACATGGAAATATCTACACCGCTATCTGTATAAACATGGAAATATCTACACCGTTATCTGTATAAACATGGAAATATCTAGACCGCTCTCTGTATAAACATTCAAATATCTACATTGCTATCTGTATAAACATGGAAATATCTACACCGCTATCTGTATAAACATGGAAATATCTACACCGCTATCTGTATAAACATGCAAATATCTACAGCGCTATCTATATAAACATGGAAATATCTCCACCGCTATCTGCATAAACATGGAAATATCTACACCGCTATCTTTATAAACATGGAAATATCTACACTGCAATGTCTATAAACATGGAAATAACTACAACGCCATCTGTGTAAACATGGAAATTTCTTCACAGCTGTCTGCGTAAACATGGAAATATGTACACCGCAATCTGTGTGAATATGGAAATATCTACACCTCTGCCTCTGTAAACATGGAAATATCTACACCACTATCTGTATAAACATGGAAATATCTACACCGCTATCTGTATAAACATGGAAATATCTACAGCACAATCTGTATAAACATGGATATATCTACACCGCTATCTGTATAAACTTGTTAATATCTACACTGCTATCTGTATAAACATGGAAATATCTACTCCGCTATCTGAATAAATATGGAAATATCTACACCGCTATCTGTATAAACATGGAAATGTCAACACTGCTATCAGTATAAAAATGGAAATATGTACATGGCTATCCCTAAAAACATAGAAATTTCTTCACCGCCTTCTGTATAAACATGTAAATATCTACACTGCCATCTGTATAAACATGGAAATAACTAAACCGTTATCTCTACAAACATTGAAATATCTACACCGCTATCTGTATAAACGTGGAAATATGTACCCCGCAATCTGTGAAAATATGGAAATATCTTCACCTCTATCTCTGTAAATGTGGAAATATCTACACCGCTATCTGTATAAACATGGAAATATCTACACCGCTATCTGTATAAACATGGAAATATCAACACCACGATCTGTATAAAGATGGATATATCTACAACGCTATCTGTATAAACATGGAAACATCTACACCGCTATCTGTATAATCATGGAAATATCTACACTGCTATCTGTACAAATATGGAAATATCTACACCGCTATCTCTAGAAACATGGAAATGTCTACACCGCTGTCTGTATAAACATGGAAATATCTTCAAGGTTATGTCTCTAAACATGTAAATATCTACACCGCCATATGTATAAACATGGAAATACCTACACATTAATCTGTATAAACATGGAAATATCTACACCCCCATCTGTATAAACATGGAAATATCTACACTGCCAGCTGTATACACATGGAAATATCCACACAGCCATCAGTATAAACATGGAAATATCTACACCGCTATCTCTATCAACATGGAAATACCTGCACCACTATCTGTATAAACACGGAAATATCTACACCGCTATCTGTATATACTTGGAAATATCTACACCGCCATCTCTATAAACATGAAAATACGTCCACCGCTATCTGTATAAACTTGAAAATATCTCCACCGCTTTCTGTAAAAACATGGAAATATCTACACCGCTATCTGTAAAAACATGGAAATATCTACGCCGCTATCTGTATAAACATGGAAATATCTAGACCGCTATCTATGTAAACATTCAAATATCTACATTGCTATCTGTATAAATATGGAAATAACTCCACCGCTATCTCTATAAACGTGGAAATATCTACACCGCTATCTGTAAAAACATGGAAATATCTACACCGCTATCTGCATAAATATGCAAATATCTACAGCGCTATCTGTATAAACATGGATATATCTCCACCGCTATCTGTTTAAACATGGAAATATCTACACCGCTATATATTTAAACCTGGAAATATCTACACTGCAATCTCTATAAACATGGAAATATCTACAACACTGTCTGTTTAAACATGGAAATACCTACACAGCTGTCTGTGTAAACATGGAAATATTTACACCGCAATCTGTGTAAAGATGGAAATATCTACACCTCTGTCCCTGTAAAGATGGAAATATCTACACCACTATCTATATAAACATGGAAATATCTACACCACTATCTTTATAAACATGGAAATATCTACACCACAGTCTGTATAAACATGGAAATATCTACACCGCTATCTGTAAAAAACATGGAAATATCCACACAGTCATCTGTATAATCATGGAAATATCTACACCCACATCTGTAAAAACATGGAAATATCTACACCGCTGTCTCTACAAACATGGAAATGCCTGCACCGCTATATATATAAACACGGAAATATTGACACCGCTATCTGTATAAACTTGGAAATATCTACACTGCCATCTCTATAAACATGAAAAAATGTCCACCGCTATCTGTATAAACTTGAAAATATCTCCACCGCTATCTGTATAAACATGGAATTATCTACACCGCTATCTGTATAAACAGGGAAATATCTACACCGTTATCTGTTTAAACATGGAAATATCTAGACCGCTATCTGTATAAACATTCAAATATCTACATTGCTATCTGTATAAACATGGAAATATCTACACCGCTATCTGTATAAACATGGAAATATCTACACTGCTATCTGTATAAACATGCAAATATCTACAGCCCTATCTATATAAACATGGAAATATCTCCACCGCTATCTGCATAAACATGGAAATATCTACACCGCTATTTTTATAAACATGGAAATATCTACACTGCAATCTCTATAAACATGGAAATATCTACAACACTATCTGTGTAAACATGGAAATATCTTCACAGCTGTTTGTGTAAACATGGAAATATGTACACCGCAATCTGTGTGAATATGGAAATATCTTCACCTCTGCCTCTGTAAACATGGAAATATCTACACCACTATCTGTATAAACATGGAAATATCTACACCGCTATCTGTATAAACATGGAAATATCTACACCACAATCTGAATAAACATGGAAATATCTACACCGCTATCTGTATAAACATGTTAATATCTACACTGCTATCTGTATAAATATGGAAATATCTACACCGCTATCTCTATAAACATGGAAATGTCAACACTGCTATCTGTATAAACATGGAAATCTCTACATGGCTATCCCTAAAAACATGGAAATTTCTTCACCGCCTTCTGTATAAACATGTAAATATCTATACGGCCATCTGTATAAACATGGAAATAAGTAAACCGCTATGTCTATAAACATTGAAATATCTACACCGCTACCTGTATAACCATGGAAATATGTACACCGCAATCTGTGCAAATATGGAAATATCTACACCTCTATCTCTGTAAATATGGAAATATCTACACCGCTATCTGTATAAACATGGAAATATCTACACCACGATCTGTGTAAAGATGGATATATCTTCACCGCTATCTGTATAAACATGGAAACATCTACACCGCTATCTGTATAAACATGGAAATATCTACACCGCTATCTATATAAATATGGAAATATCTACACCGCTATCTCTATAATCATGGAAATGTCTACACCGCTGTCTGCATAAACATCGAAATATCTTCATGGCTATCTCTCTAAACATGGAAATATCTACACCGCCATATGTATAAACATGGAAATTCCTACACATTCATCTGTATAAACATGGAAATATCTACACCCCCATCTGTATAAAAATGGAAATATCTACACTGCCACCTGTATACACATGGAAATATCTACACAGCCATCTGTATAAACATGGAAATATCTACACCGCTATCTCTATAAACATGGAAATACCTGCAGCACTATCTGTATAAACACGGAAATATCTACACCGCAATCTGTATATACTTGGAAATATATACACCGCCATCTCTATAAACATGAAAATACGTCCACTGCTATCTGTATAAACTTGAAAATATCTCCACCGCTATCTGTATAAACATGGAATTATCTACACCGCTATCTGTATAAACCTGGAAATATCTACACCGCTATCTGTATAAACATGGAAATATCTAGACCGCTATCTGTATAAACATTCAAATATCTACATTGCTATCTGTATAAATATGGAAATATCTCCACCACTATCTCTATAAACTTGGAAATATCTACACCGCTATCTGTATAAACATGGAAATATCTACACCGCTATCTGCATAAACATGCAAATAACTACAGCGCTATCTGTATAAACATGGAAATATCTCCACCGCTATCTGTATAAACATGGAAATATCTACACCGCTATATATATAAACCTGGAAATATCTACACTGCAATCTCTATAAACATGGAAATATCTAAACCGCTATCTGTATAAACATGGAAATACCTACAAAGTCATCTGTATAAACATGGAAATATCTACACACCCATCTGTATAAACATGGAAATATCTACACAGCCATCTGTATATATATGGAAATATCTACACCACTATCTGTATAATCATGGAAATAACTACACCGCTATTTGTATACACAAGGAAATATCTGCACCGTTATCTGTATAAACATGGAAATATCTACACCGCTATTAGTATAAACAAGGAAATATCTACACCGCTATCTGTATTAACATGGAAATAACTACACCGCTATTTGTATAAACAAGGAAATATCTACACCGTGATCTGTATAAACATGGAAACAACTACACCGCTATTTGTATAAACAAGGAAATATCTACACCGCCATCTGTTAAAACATGTAAATATATACGCAGACATCTGTTTATACATGGAAATATCTACACCGCTATCTGTATAAACATGCTAATAACTACACCGCTATCTGCATAAATGTGGAAATTTTTGCACCGCTATCCCTATAAACATGGTAATATCAACACCGTGATCTGTATATACATGGAAATATCTACACCATGATCAATGTAAACATGGAAATAACTACACCGCTATCTGTATAAACATGGAAATATCACCACCGCCATCTATATATCCATGGAAATATCTGCGCCGCCGTCTGTATAAACATGGAAATATCTACACGGTCATCTGCGTATAGATGGAAATATCAACAACGCCATCTGTACAAACATGGAAATATCTACACCACTATCTGTATAAACATGGAAATATCTACACCGCGGTCTGTATACACATGGAAATATATAAACCGCTATCTGTATAAACATGGAAATATCTACACCGCTATCTCTATAAACATAGAAATATCGACACCGTGATCTGTATAAACATGGAAGTATTTACACTGCTATCTGTATAAACATGGAAATATCTACGCCGTTATATGCTTAAATATGGAAATACCTACACCGCTATCTCTATAAACATGGAAATATCTACACCGCCATCTGTATAAACATGGAAATTTCTACACTGCTATCCCTATAAACATGGAAATATCTACAATGCCATCTGTAAAAACATGGAAATACCTATACAGACATTTGTATAAACATGGAAATATCTACACCACCATCTGTATAAACATGGAAATATCTACAGCGCCATCTGTATAAGCATGGAAATACCTACACGGCAATCTGTGTATAGATGGAAACATCAACACTGCCATCTGTACAAACATGAAAATATCTACACTGCTATCTGTATAAACATGGAAATATCTACACCGCGATCTGCATAAACATGGAAATATCTACACCGCGATCTGAATAAACATGGAAATATCTTCACCACGATCTGTATAAACATGGAAGTATCTACACCGCTATCTGTATAAACATGGTAATATCTACACCACCATCTATATAAACATGGAAATATCTACACCGCCATCTGTATAAACATGGAAATATCTACAATGCCATCTGTAGAAAGATGGAAATATCTACACCGCAATCTGTGTAAACATGGAAATATCTACACCGATATCTGTAAAAACATGGAAATATCTACACCGCTATCTGTATAAACATGGAAATATCAAAACTGCCATCTGTGGAAAGATGGAAATATCTACACCACGATCTGTATAAATATGAAAATATCTACAACGCTATCTGTCTAAAGATGGAAATATCTACACCGCAATCTGTGCAAAGATGGAAATATCTACACTGCTATCTCTGTAAATATGGAAATATCTACGCCACTATCTGTACAAACATGGAAATATCTACATCGCTATCTGTATAAACATGGATATATCTACACCGTTATCTGTATAAACATGGAAATATCTACACCGCTATCTGTATAAATATGGAAATATCTACACCATTTGTGTAAACATACAAATATCTACAGAGTCATTAGTATACACATGGAAATATCTACACAGCCATCTGTATAAACATGGATGTATCTTCACAACTATCTCTATAAACCAGGAAATACCTACAGCGCTATCTCTATAAACATGGAAATATCAACACCACAATCTCTACAAACATGGAAATACCTACACCGCCATCTATGTAAACATGAAAATCTCTACATCGCCATCTCCATAAACATGGAACTATCTACACCGCCATATGTATAAACATGGAAATATCTACACCGCTATCTCTATAAAGATGGAAATATCTACACCGCTATCTCTATAAACATGGAAATATCTACACAGCCATCTGTATAAACATGGAAATAGCTACACTGCTATCTCTATAAACATGGAAATATATACACCGCTATCTGTATAAACATGGAAATATCTACATCGCTATCTGTATAAACAGGGAAATATCTCCACCGCTATCTGTATAAACATGGAAATATCTACACCGCTATCTGTATAAACATGGAAATAACTACACCGCTATCTCAATAAACATTGAAACATCTACAACGCTATCTGTGTAAACATGGAAATATCTACACAGCTATCTGTGTAACCTTGGAAATATCTACACAGGTATCTGTGTAAAAATGGAAATATCTACACCGCTATCTGTGCAAAGAGGGAAATATCTACACCGCTATCTCTGAAAACATGGAAATATCTACACCTCTATCTGTATAAACATGTAAATATCTACACCACCATCTGTATAAACAAGGAAATATCTACAATGCCATCTGTATAAACATGGAAATACCTACACCACTATCTGTAGAAATATGGAAATGTCTACAACGCTGTCTCTATAAACATGGAATTACCAACACCGCTTTCTCTATAAACATGGAAATATCTACGTCACAATCTCTATAAACATGGAATTATCTACACCGCCATCTCTATAAACATGAAAATATCTACACCGCCATCTTCAGAAACATGGCTGTATCTACACCGCCATCTGTATAAAGATGGATATATCTACACCACTATCTGTATAAACATGGAAATATCTACACCGCTATCTGTATAAAAATGGAAATATCTACACCGCTATCTCTATAAACCTGGAAAGTTCTACACAGCTATCTGTATAAATATGGAAATATCTACAACGCTGTCTCTCTAAACATGGAAATGTCTACACCGCTATCTGTATAAACATGGAAATATCTACATCGTTATCTCTACAAACATGAAAATATCTACACTGACATATGTATAAACATGGAAATAACTTCACAGTCATCTGTATAAACATGGAAACATCTACACCACCATCTGTATAAACATGGAAATATCTACACGGAAAGCTGTATAAACATGGAAATATCTAGACAGTCATCTCTGTAAACATGGAAATATCTATACCGCTATCTGTATAAACATGGAAATACCCACACCGCTATCTGTATAAACATGGAAATAGCCACACCGCTATCTGTATAAACATGGAAATGTGTGCACCGCTATCTTTATAAACATGGAAATATCTGCAACTCTATCTGTGTAAACATAGAAATATCTACACGGCTATTTGTGTAAACATGGAAATATCTGCACCGCTATCTGTATATAGATGGAAATATCTACACCACTATCTGTAAAACGTGGAAATATCTACACCGCTCTCTGTATAAACCTGGAAATATCTACACCGATATCAGTATAAATAAGGAAATATCTACACCGCCATCTATATAAACATGGAAATACCTACACCGCTATCTGTATAAATATGGAAATATCCACATCACTATCTCTATAAACATGGAAATACCTACACCGATTTCTCTATTAACATGGAAATATGTACATTGCAATCTCTATATACATGGAAATATCTACACCGCCATCTCTATAAACATGAAAATATCTACACCGCCATCTTCAGAAACATGGATGTATATACACAGCCATCTGTATAAACATGGAAATATCTACACCACTATCTGTATAAACATGGAAATATCTTCACTGCCATCTGTATAAACATGGAAATATCTACACCGCCATCTGTATAAAGATGGAAATATCTACACCGCAATCTGTATAAATATGGAAATAACTACACCGCTACCTCTATAGACATGTAAATATCTACACCGCTATTTGTATAAACATGGAAATATCTACACTGCCGTCTGTATAAAGATGGAAATATCTACACCGCGAGCTGTATAAACATGGAAACATCTACACCGCTATCTGTATAAACATGGAAGTTCCAACACCGTTATCTGTATAAACATGGAAATATCTACACCGCTATCTCTATAAACATGAAAATAGTTACACCACCATCTCTATGAGCATGGAAATATTTACACCGCTATCTCTATAGACATAGAAATAACTACACCGCCATCCCTAAAAACATGGAAATATCTACACCTCCATCTGCATATACATACAAATATCTGCACAGACATCTGTATAAACATGGAAATATCTACACTGCCATCTGTATAAACTTGGAAATATCTACACTGACATCTGTAGAAAGATGGAAATGTCTACAAAGCGATCTGTATAAACATGGGAATTACAACACAGCTACCAGTATAAACATGGAAATATCTACACCGCTATCAGTATCAACATGGAAATAACTACACCGCAATCTGTATAAACATGGAAATATCTACAATGCTATCTCTGTAAACATGGAAATATCTACACAGCTATCTGTGTAAACTTGGAAATATCTACACCGCTATCTGTGTAAATTTGGCAATACTTACACCGCAATCTGTGCAAAGATGGAAATACCTACACCGCTATCTCTGTAAACATGGAAATATCTACACCGCTATCCGTATAAAGATGGAAATATCTACACTGCCATCTGTATAAACATGGAAATATCTACAGCGCCATCTGAATAAACATGGAAATATCTACACTGCCATATGTACACACATGGAAATATCTACACAGCCATCTGTATATACATGGAAATATCTACACCGCTATCTCTATAAACATGGAAAAATCTACACCGCTAACTGTATAAACATGAAAATATCTACATCGCTATCTGTATAAACAGGGAAATACCTCCACCGCTATCTGTATAAACATGGAAATATTTACACCGCTATCTGTATAAACATGGAAATATCTACACTGCTACCTGTACAAACATGGATATATATACAATGCTATCTGTGTAAACATGGAAATATCTACACAGCTATCTGTGTAAACTTGGAAATATCTACACAGCTATCTGTGTAAAAATGGAAATATCTACACAGCAATCTGTGCAAAAATGGAAATATCTACACCGCTATGTGTATAAACATGGAAATATCTATACTGCAGTCTCTATAAACATAGAAATATCTCCAACGCTATCTGTATAAACAGGAAAATATCTACACCGCTATCTGAAGAATCATAGACATTTCTACACAGCAATCTGTATAAACATGTAAATATCTATCACGCTATGTGTGTAAACATGGAAATATCTACACCGCGGTCTGTATAAACATGTTAATATCTACACCACTATCTGTATAAACATGTAAAAATCTACACCACGATCTGTATAAACCTGGAAATATCTACACCACTATCTGTATAAAGATGGAAATATCTTCACCGTTATCTGTGCAAACATGAAAATATCTACACCACCATCTCTATAAACATGGAAATATCTACACTGCCATCTCTATAAAGATGGAAATATCTACACCGCGAGCTGTATAAACATGGAAATATCTACAACGCTGGTTGTATAAACATGGAAATAGCAACACTGCTATCTGTGTAAACATGGAAATATCTACACAACTATCTATATAAACATGGAAATATCTACACCGCCATCTCTGTAAACATGGAAATATCTACACCGCCATCTGCATGAACATGGAAATATCTACACCGCTATCTGTATAAACATGGAAATATCTACACTGTCATCTGTATTAACATGGAAATATCTAAACTGCCATCTGTGGAAAGATGGAAATATCTACACCACGATCTGTATAAATATGAAAATATCTACACCGCTATCTGTGTAAAAATGGAAATATCTACACCGCAATCTGTGCAAAGATGGGAATATCTACACCGCTATCTCTCTAAACATGGAAATATCTACACCACTATCTGTATAAACATGGAAATATCTATATTTCTACCGGTATAAACATGGATATATCTACACCGTTATCTGTATAAACATGGAAATATCTGCAACACTTTCTGTATAAATATTTAAATATCTACACCGCCATTTGTGTAAACATACAAATATCTACAGAGTCATCTAAATACACATGGAAATATCTACACAGACATCTGTATAAACATGGAGGTATCTACACAACTATCTGTATAAACAAGGAAATACCTACAGCGCTATCTCTACAAACATGGAAATACCAACAACACAATCTCTACAAACATGGAAATATCTTCACCGCCATCTATATAAACATGAAAATATCTACACCGACATCTCCATAAACATGGAACTATCTACACAGCCATCTGTATAAACATGGAAATATCTACACCGCTATCTGTATAAAGAGGGAAATATCTACACCGCTATCTCTATAAACATGGAAATATCTACACAGCCATCTGTATAAACAAGGAAATATCTACACCTCCATCTGTATAAACATGGAAATACCTACACCGCTATCTGTAGTAATATGGAAATATCTACATTGCAATCTCTATAAACATGGAAATACCAACACCGCTTTCTCTATAAACATGGAAATATCTACACCGCCATCTTCAGAAACATGGCTGTATCTACACCGCCATCTGTATAAACATGGAAATATCTACACCACTATCTGTATAAACATGGAAAAATCTTCACTGCCATCTGTAAAAAGATGGAAATATCTGCACTGCGAGTTGTATAAACATGGAAATATCTACACCGCTATCTGTATCAACATGGAAATCTCTACACCGCTATCTGTATAAACCTGGAAAGATCTACACCGCTATCTGTATAAATATGGAAATATCTACAACGTTATCTCTCTAAACATGGAAATGTCTACACCGCTATCTGTATAAACATGGAAATATCTACATCGTTATCTCTATAAACATGAAAATATCTACACTGACATCTGTATAAACATGGAAATAACTTCACAGTCATCTGTATGAACATGGAAATATCTACACAACCATCTGTATAAACATGGAAATATCTACACGGAAAGCTGTATAAACATGGAAATATCAAGACAGTCATCTCTATAAACATGGAAATATCTATACCGCTATCTGTATAAACATGGAAATACCCACACCGCTATCTGTATAAACATGGAAATATCTACAATGCTATCTCTGTAAACATGGAAATATCTACACAGCTATCTGTGTAAACTTGGAAACATCTACACCGCTATCTGTGTAAATTTGGCAAAACTTACACCGCAATCTGTGAAAAGATGGAAATATCTACACCGCTATCTCTGTAAACATGGAAATATCTACACCGCTATCTGTATAAACATGGAAATATCTACAGCGCCATCTGTATAAACATGGAAATATCTACACTGCCATCTGTACACACATAGAAATATCTACAGAGCCATGTGTATAAACATGGAAATATCTACACCGCTATCTGTATACATTTGGAAATAACTACACCACTATCTGTATAAACATGGAAATATATACAATGCTATCTGTGTAAACATGGAAATACCTACAGAGCTATCTGTGTAAACTTGGAAACATCTACCAAGCTATCTGTGTAAAAATGGAAATATCTACACAGCAATCTGTGCAAAGATGGAAATATCTACACCGCTATCTCTGTAAACATGGAAATATCTACACCGCTATCTGTATAAGCATGAAAATATCTACACCGCTATCTGTATAATCATGGACATATGTTCACCGCAATCTGTATAAACATGGAAATATCTTCACAGCAATCTGTGCAAAGATGGAAATATCTACACCGCTATCTCTGTAAACATGGAAATATCTACACCGCTACGTGTATAAACATGGAAATATCTACACCGCTGTCTGTATAAACAAGGAAATATCTACACCGCCATCTGTAGAAACATGGAAGTATCTACACCGCAATCTGTATAAACATGGAAATAGCTACACCGATTTCTCTATAAACATGAAAATATCTACAATGCTATCTCTATAAACATGGAAATATCTACACCTCCATCTCTATAAACACGAAAATATCTACACCGCCATCTTCAGAAACTAGGATGTACCTACACCGCTATCTGTATAAACATGGAAATATCTACACCACTATCTGTATAAACATGGAAATATCTTCACTGCCATCAGTATAAACATGGAAATATCTACACCGCCATGTGTATAAAGATGGAAATATCTACACTGCAATCTGTATAAATATGGAAATAACTACACCGCTATCAGTATAGACAAGGAAATATCTACACCGCCATCTGTATAAACATGGAAATATCTACACTGCCCTCTGTATAAAGATGGAAATATCTACACCGCAAGCTGTATAAACCTGGAAATATCTACACCGCTATCTGTATAAACATGGAAATACCAACCCCGCTATCTGTACAAACATGGAAATATCTACACCGCTATCTCTATAAACATGAAAATACTTACACCACCATCTCTATAAACATGGAAATATTTACACCGCTATCTCTATAAATATGGAAATATCTACACCGCCATCTCTATGAACATGAAACTATCTACAACGCCATCTTCAGAAACATGGGAGTATCTACACCGCCATCTGTATAAACATGGAAATATCTACACCACTATCTGTTTTAACATGGAAATATCTTCACTGCCATCTGTATAAACATGGAAATATCTACACCGCCATCTGTATAAAGATGGAAATATCTACACCGCAATCTGTATAAATATGGAAATAACTACAACGCTATCGCTATAGACATGGAAATATCTACACCGCTATCTGTATAAACTTGGAAATAACAACACCGTTATCTGTATAAACATGGAAATAACTACAGCGCTATCTCTATAAACATGAAAACACTTGCACCACCATCTCTATAAACATGGAGATATTTACACCGCTATCTCTATAAACATAGAAATAGCTACACCGCCATCTCTATAAACATGGAAATATCTTCACCGCCATCTGCATAAACAAGGAAATATCTACACAGACATCTGTATAAACATGGAAATATCTACACTGCCATCTGTATAAACTTGAAAATATCTACACCTTCATCTGTAGAAAGATGGAAATGTCTACAAAGCGATCTGTATAAACATGCGAATTTCTACACTGCTACTTGTATAAACATGGAAATATCTACACCGCTATCGGTATCAACATGGAAATAACTACACCGCAATCTGTATAAACATGGAAATATGTACAATGCTATCTCTGTAAACATGGAAATATCTACACAGCTATCTGTGTAAACTTGGAAATATCTACACCGCTATCTGTGTAAGTTTGGCAATACCTACACCGCAATCTGTGCAAAGATGGAAATAGCTACACCGCTATCTCTGTAAACATGGAAATATCGACACCGATATCTGTATAAACATGGAAATATCCACACTGCCATCTGTATAAACATGGAAATACCTACAACGCTTTCTCTATAAACATGAAAATATCTACACTGCTATCTCTATATACATGGAAATGACTACACCTCCATCTCTATAAACATGAAAATATCTACACCGCCATCTTCGGAAACATGGATGTATCTACACCGCCATCTGTATAAACATGGAAATATCTACACCACGATCTGTATAAACATGGAAATATTTACACCGCTATCTGTATAAACATGGAAATATCTGCATCGCTATCTCTATAAACATGGAAATATCTACAAAGCCATCTGTATAAACATGGAAATACCTACACAGTCATGTGTATAAACATGGAAATATCTACACCGCAATCTGTATGAACAAGGAAATATCTACACCGCTACCTGTATAAATATGAAATATCTAAACCGCTATCTCTATAAAAATGGTAATATCTACACTGCTATCTGTATAAACATGGAAATATCCTCACTGCTATCTCTATGAACATGGATATATCTACACCGCTATCTCCATAAACATGGAAATATCTACACCGCCATCTCTATAAACATGGAAATATCTACACAGCCATCTGTATAAACATGGAAATATCTACACAGCCATCTGTATATACATGGAAATATCTACATCGCTATCTGTATAAACATGGAAATAACTACACCGCTATTTGTATAAACAAGAAAATATCTACACCGCCATCTGTTTAAACATGGAAATATATACACAGACATCTGTTTATACATGGAAATATCTACACCGCTATCTGTATAAACATGCTAATAACTACACCGCTATGTGTATAAATGTGGAAATATTTGCACCGCTATCCCTATAAACATGTTAAACCAACACCGCGATATGTATAAACATGGAAATATCTACACCATGATCTGTATAAACATGGAAACATCTATACCGTGATCTGTATAAACATGGAAATATCTACACCACCATCTCTTTAAACATGGAGATATCTGCAACGCCATCAACATAAACAACAAAATATCTACATTGCCATCTATGTAAACCTGGAAATATCTACACCGCCATCTCTATAAACATGGAAATATCTACACTGCCACTTGTAGAAAGATGGAAATATCTACACCGCCATCTGTACAAACGTGGAAATATCTACACCGATATCTGTATAAACATGGATATATCTACACTGTGATCTGTATAAACATGGAAATATTTACACGGCTATCTGTATAAACATGGATATATCTACACCGTTATCTGCATAAACATGGAAATATCTACACCGCCATCTGTATAAACACGGAAATATCTACACCGTTATCTGTATAAATATGGAATTATCTACACCACTATCTCCATCAACATGGAAATATATACACCGCCATCTCTTTAAACATGGAGATATCTACAACGCCATCTACATAAACAAGAAAATACCTACATTGCCATCTATATAATCATGGAAATATCTACACCGCCATCTCTATAAACATGGAAATACCTACACCGTGATCTGCATAAACATGGAAATATCTACACCGCAATCTGTATAAACATGGAAATATCTACACCACTATCTGTATAAACATGGAAATATCTACACAGCTATCTCTATAAACATGGAAATATCTACACCGCCATCTGTATAAACATGGAAATACCTACAAGTCTTCTGTATAAACATGGAAATATCTACACAGTCATCTGTATAAACATGGAAATATTAACACAGCCATCTGTATATACATGGAAATATCTACACCGCTATCTGTATAAACATGGAAATAACTACACCGCTATTTGTATAAACAAGGAAATATCTACACCGTGATCTGTATATACATGGAAATATCTACACTGCTATTTGTATAAACAAGGAAATATCTACACCGCTATCTGTATAAACATGGAAATAACTACACCGCTATTTGTATAAACAAGGAAATATCTACACCGTGATCTGTATAAACATGGAAATATCTACACCGCCATCTCTATAAACATGGAAATACCTACACCGCTGTCTGTATAAACATGGAAATATATACACCGCTATGTGTATAAACATGGAAATATCTCCACTGCTGTCTGTATAAACATGGAAATATCTCCATCGTTATCTGTATAAACATGGAAATATCTACAGCGCCATCTCTATAAACATTGAAATATCTACACTGCCATCTGTAAAAACATGGAAATATCTACACAGTCATCTGAATAAACTTGGAAATATCTACACCACCATCTGTATAAACATGGAAATACCTACAACACCATCTGTATACACATGGAAATATCTACACAGACATCTGTATAAATATCGAAATATCTGCACTGCCATCTGTATAAACATGGAAATATCTACACTGCCATCTGTAGAAAGATGGAAATATCTACACCGCTATCTCTATAAATATGCAAATATCTACACTGCCGTCTCTATAAACATGAAAATATCTACACTGCCATCTCCATAAAGATGGAAGTATCTACTCCGCCATGTGTATAAACACGGAAGTATCTACACCACCATCTGTGAAAACATGGAAATATCTACACCGCCATCTGCATGTCCATGGAAATAGCTACGCCGCCATCTGTATAAACATGGAAATATCTACACGGCCATCTGTGTATAGATGGAAATATCAACACCGCCATCTGTAAAAACATGGAAATATCTACACCGCTATCTGTATAAACATGGAAATATCTTCACAGCCATCTGTAAAAACATGGAAATACCTATACAGTCATCTGTATAAACATGGAAATATCTACAAGTCCATCTGTATACACATGGAAATATCTACACAGCCATCTGCATAAACATGTAAATATCTACAGTGCTATCTGTATAAACATGGAAATATCTACACTGCCATCTCCTTAAACATGGAACTAACAACTCCGCCATCTGTATAAACATGGAAACATCTACACCGCCATCAGTGTGAATAAGGATATATCTACAATGCCATCTGTATAAAGATATAAATATCTGCACCGCGAGCTGTATAAACATGGAAATATCTACATCGCTATCTGTATAAACGTGGAAATACCAACAACGCTATCGGTATAAACATGGAAATATCTACGACGCCATCTATATAAACATGGAAATATCTACACCGCTATGTCTATAAACATGGAAATACCTACACCGCTATCTCTATAAACATGGAAATATCTACTCCGCTGTCTGTATAAAGATGGAAATGTCTACACCGCTATCTGTATAAACATGGAAATATCTACACCGCGATCTGTATAAACATGTAAATATCTACAGCACCATCTCCATAAACATTGAAATATCTACACTGCCATCTGTAAAAACATGGAAATATCTACACATTCATCTGAATAAACATGGAAATATCAACACCACCATCTGTATAAACATGGAAATACCTACAATACCATCTGTATACACATGGAAATATCTACACCGCCATCTGTATAAAAATGGAAATACAAAGTTATCGGTATAAACATGGAAATATCTACACCGCCATTTGTATAAACATGGAAATATCTACACAGCCATGTGTATATACATGGAAATATCTACACCGCTATCTATATAATCATGGAAATAACTACACCGCTATCTGTGTAAACATGGAAATATCTACACCGCCATCTAAGTATCCACGGAAATATCTGCACCGCCATCTGTATAAACATGGAAATATCTACACGGTCATCTGTGTATAGAAGGAAATATCAACACCGCCATCTGTACAAACGTGGAAATATCTGCACCGCTATCTGTATAAACATGGAAATATCTACACCACGGTCTGTATAAACATGGAAATATCTAAACCGCTATATGTATAAACATGGAAATATCTGCACTGCTATCTCTATAAACATGGAAATATCTACACCGTGATCTGTATAAACATGGAAATATTTACACCGCTGTCTGTATAAACATGGAAATTTCCACACCGTTATCTGTATAAATATAGAAATAACTACATCGCTATCTCTATAAACATGGAAATATCTACACAGCCATCGGTATAAACATGGAAATACCTAAAAAGTCATCTGTGTAAACATGGAAATATCTACACCACCATCTGTATAAACATGGAAATATCTACAGTGCCATCTGCATACACATGGAAATACCTACACGGCAATCTGTGTATAGATGGAAACATAAACACCGCCATCTGGACAAACTTGGAAATATCTACACTGCTATCTCTATAAACATGGAAATATCTACACTGTGGTCTGTATAAACATGGAAATATCTACACCGGTATCTGTATAAACATGGAAATATCTACACCACGATCTGTAAACATGGAAATATATACACCACTATGTGTATAAACATGGAAATATCTGCACCGCTATCTCTATAAACATGGAAATATCTACAAAGCCATCTGAATAAACATGGAAATACCTACACAGTCATGTGTAGGAACATGGAAATATCTACACAGCCATCTGTATAAACATAGAAATATCTGCACAGCCCTCTGTATAAATATGGAGATATTTGCATACGCATCTGTATAAATATGGAAATATCTGCACCGCTTTCTGCATAAACATGGAAATACCTACACCGCTGTCTGTATAAACATGGAAATATGTACACCGCTATGTGTATAAACATGGAAATATCTCCACTGCTGTCTGTATAAGCATGGAAATATCTCCACCGTTATCTGTCTAAACATGGAAATATCTACAGCGCCATCTCTCTAAACATTGAAATATCTACACTGCCATCTGTAAAAACATGGAAATATCTACACAGTCATCTGAATAAACCTGGAAATATCTACAACACCATCTGTATAAACATGGAAATACCTACAATACCATCTGTATACACATGGAAATATCTACACAGACATCTGTATAAATATGGAAATATCTACACCTTCATCTCTATAAACATGGAAATATCTACACTGCCATCTGTAGAAAGATGGAAATATCTACACCGCTATCTCTATAAATATGGAAATATCTACACCGCCATCTCTATAAACATGAAAATATCTACACTGCCATCTCCATAAAGATGGAAGTATCTACTCCGCCATGTGTATAAACACGGAAGTATCTACACCACCATCTGTGAAAACCTGGAAATATCTAAAGCGCTATCTGTATACACATGGAAATATCTACACCGCCATCTGCATGTCCATGGAAATAGATACGCCGCCATCTGTATAAACATGGAAATATCTACAAGGCCATCTGTGTATAGATGGAAATACCAACACCGCCATCTGTACAAACATGGAAATATTTACACCGCTATCTCTATAAACATGGAAATATCTGCACTGCCATCTGTAAAAACTTGGAAATACCTATACAGTCATCTGTATAAACATGGAAATATCTACAATGCCATCTGTATACACATGGAAATATCTACACAGCCACCTGTATAAACACGTAAATATCTACACTGCTATCTCTATAAACATGGAAATATCTAGACAGCCATCTCTATAACCATGAAAATATCTACACTGCCATCTCCATAAACATGGAACTAACTACTCCGCCTTCTGTATAAACATGGAAGCATCTACACCGCCATCAGTGTGAATATGGAAATATATACAATGCCATCTGTATAAAGATATAAATATCTGCACCGCTATCGGTATAAACATGGAAATATCCACATCGCAATCTGTATAAACGTGGAAATACCAACACCGCTATCGGTATAAACATGGAAATATCTACACCGCTATCTGTATAAACATGGAAATATCTTCACCGCGATCTATATAAACATGGAAATATCTACACCGTTATCTGTATAAACATGGTAATATCTACACCACCATCTATATAAACATGGAAATACCTACACCGCCATCTGTATAAACATGGAAATATCTACAATGCCATCTGTAGAAAGATGGAAATATCTACACTGCAATCTGTAAACATGGAAATATCTACAGCGATATCTGTAAAAACATGGAAATATTTACACCGCTATCTGTAAAAACATGGAAATATCTACACCGCGATCTGTATAAACATTGAAATATCTACACCGTGATCTGTATAAACATGGAAATATCTACACCGCTATCTGTATAAACATGGAAATATCTACACAGCTATCTCTATAAACATGGAAATATCTACACCGCCATCTGTATAAACATGGAAATACCTACAAAGTCATCTGTATAAACATGGAAATATCTACAACGCCATCTGTATAAACATGGAAATATCTACACCGCTATGTCTGTAAACATGGAAACACCTACACTGCTATCTCTATAAACATGGAAACATCTACACCGCTATCTGTATAAACATGGAAATATCTACACCGCTATCTGTATAAACATGGAAATATATACAATGCTATCTGTGTAAACATGGAAATACCTACAGAGCTATCTGTGTAAACTTGGAAACATCTACCAAGCTATCTGTGTAAAAATGGAAATATCTACACAGCAATCTGTGCAAAGATGGAAATATCTACACCGCTATCTCTGTAAACATGGAAATATCTACACCGCTATCTGTATAAGCATGAAAATATCTACACCGCTATCTGTATAATCATGGACATATGTTCACCGCAATCTGTATAAACATGGAAATATCTTCACAGCAATCTGTGCAAAGATGGAAATATCTACACCGCTATCTCTGTAAACATGGAAATATCTACACCGCTACGTGTATAAACATGGAAATATCTACACCGCTGTCTGTATAAACAAGGAAATATCTACACCGCCATCTGTAGAAACATGGAAGTATCTACACCGCAATCTGTATAAACATGGAAATAGCTACACCGATTTCTCTATAAACATGAAAATATCTACAATGCTATCTCTATAAACATGGAAATATCTACACCTCCATCTCTATAAACACGAAAATATCTACACCGCCATCTTCAGAAACTAGGATGTACCTACACCGCTATCTGTATAAACATGGAAATATCTACACCACTATCTGTATAAACATGGAAATATCTTCACTGCCATCAGTATAAACATGGAAATATCTACACCGCCATGTGTATAAAGATGGAAATATCTACACTGCAATCTGTATAAATATGGAAATAACTACACCGCTATCAGTATAGACAAGGAAATATCTACACCGCCATCTGTATAAACATGGAAATATCTACACTGCCCTCTGTATAAAGATGGAAATATCTACACCGCAAGCTGTATAAACCTGGAAATATCTACACCGCTATCTGTATAAACATGGAAATACCAACCCCGCTATCTGTACAAACATGGAAATATCTACACCGCTATCTCTATAAACATGAAAATACTTACACCACCATCTCTATAAACATGGAAATATTTACACCGCTATCTCTATAAATATGGAAATATCTACACCGCCATCTCTATGAACATGAAACTATCTACAACGCCATCTTCAGAAACATGGGAGTATCTACACCGCCATCTGTATAAACATGGAAATATCTACACCACTATCTGTTTTAACATGGAAATATCTTCACTGCCATCTGTATAAACATGGAAATATCTACACCGCCATCTGTATAAAGATGGAAATATCTACACCGCAATCTGTATAAATATGGAAATAACTACAACGCTATCGCTATAGACATGGAAATATCTACACCGCTATCTGTATAAACTTGGAAATAACAACACCGTTATCTGTATAAACATGGAAATAACTACAGCGCTATCTCTATAAACATGAAAACACTTGCACCACCATCTCTATAAACATGGAGATATTTACACCGCTATCTCTATAAACATAGAAATAGCTACACCGCCATCTCTATAAACATGGAAATATCTTCACCGCCATCTGCATAAACAAGGAAATATCTACACAGACATCTGTATAAACATGGAAATATCTACACTGCCATCTGTATAAACTTGAAAATATCTACACCTTCATCTGTAGAAAGATGGAAATGTCTACAAAGCGATCTGTATAAACATGCGAATTTCTACACTGCTACTTGTATAAACATGGAAATATCTACACCGCTATCGGTATCAACATGGAAATAACTACACCGCAATCTGTATAAACATGGAAATATGTACAATGCTATCTCTGTAAACATGGAAATATCTACACAGCTATCTGTGTAAACTTGGAAATATCTACACCGCTATCTGTGTAAGTTTGGCAATACCTACACCGCAATCTGTGCAAAGATGGAAATAGCTACACCGCTATCTCTGTAAACATGGAAATATCGACACCGATATCTGTATAAACATGGAAATATCCACACTGCCATCTGTATAAACATGGAAATACCTACAACGCTTTCTCTATAAACATGAAAATATCTACACTGCTATCTCTATATACATGGAAATGACTACACCTCCATCTCTATAAACATGAAAATATCTACACCGCCATCTTCGGAAACATGGATGTATCTACACCGCCATCTGTATAAACATGGAAATATCTACACCACGATCTGTATAAACATGGAAATATTTACACCGCTATCTGTATAAACATGGAAATATCTGCATCGCTATCTCTATAAACATGGAAATATCTACAAAGCCATCTGTATAAACATGGAAATACCTACACAGTCATGTGTATAAACATGGAAATATCTACACCGCAATCTGTATGAACAAGGAAATATCTACACCGCTACCTGTATAAATATGAAATATCTAAACCGCTATCTCTATAAAAATGGTAATATCTACACTGCTATCTGTATAAACATGGAAATATCCTCACTGCTATCTCTATGAACATGGATATATCTACACCGCTATCTCCATAAACATGGAAATATCTACACCGCCATCTCTATAAACATGGAAATATCTACACAGCCATCTGTATAAACATGGAAATATCTACACAGCCATCTGTATATACATGGAAATATCTACATCGCTATCTGTATAAACATGGAAATAACTACACCGCTATTTGTATAAACAAGAAAATATCTACACCGCCATCTGTTTAAACATGGAAATATATACACAGACATCTGTTTATACATGGAAATATCTACACCGCTATCTGTATAAACATGCTAATAACTACACCGCTATGTGTATAAATGTGGAAATATTTGCACCGCTATCCCTATAAACATGTTAAACCAACACCGCGATATGTATAAACATGGAAATATCTACACCATGATCTGTATAAACATGGAAACATCTATACCGTGATCTGTATAAACATGGAAATATCTACACCACCATCTCTTTAAACATGGAGATATCTGCAACGCCATCAACATAAACAACAAAATATCTACATTGCCATCTATGTAAACCTGGAAATATCTACACCGCCATCTCTATAAACATGGAAATATCTACACTGCCACTTGTAGAAAGATGGAAATATCTACACCGCCATCTGTACAAACGTGGAAATATCTACACCGATATCTGTATAAACATGGATATATCTACACTGTGATCTGTATAAACATGGAAATATTTACACGGCTATCTGTATAAACATGGATATATCTACACCGTTATCTGCATAAACATGGAAATATCTACACCGCCATCTGTATAAACACGGAAATATCTACACCGTTATCTGTATAAATATGGAATTATCTACACCACTATCTCCATCAACATGGAAATATATACACCGCCATCTCTTTAAACATGGAGATATCTACAACGCCATCTACATAAACAAGAAAATACCTACATTGCCATCTATATAATCATGGAAATATCTACACCGCCATCTCTATAAACATGGAAATACCTACACCGTGATCTGCATAAACATGGAAATATCTACACCGCAATCTGTATAAACATGGAAATATCTACACCACTATCTGTATAAACATGGAAATATCTACACAGCTATCTCTATAAACATGGAAATATCTACACCGCCATCTGTATAAACATGGAAATACCTACAAGTCTTCTGTATAAACATGGAAATATCTACACAGTCATCTGTATAAACATGGAAATATTAACACAGCCATCTGTATATACATGGAAATATCTACACCGCTATCTGTATAAACATGGAAATAACTACACCGCTATTTGTATAAACAAGGAAATATCTACACCGTGATCTGTATATACATGGAAATATCTACACTGCTATTTGTATAAACAAGGAAATATCTACACCGCTATCTGTATAAACATGGAAATAACTACACCGCTATTTGTATAAACAAGGAAATATCTACACCGTGATCTGTATAAACATGGAAATATCTACACCGCCATCTCTATAAACATGGAAATACCTACACCGCTGTCTGTATAAACATGGAAATATATACACCGCTATGTGTATAAACATGGAAATATCTCCACTGCTGTCTGTATAAACATGGAAATATCTCCATCGTTATCTGTATAAACATGGAAATATCTACAGCGCCATCTCTATAAACATTGAAATATCTACACTGCCATCTGTAAAAACATGGAAATATCTACACAGTCATCTGAATAAACTTGGAAATATCTACACCACCATCTGTATAAACATGGAAATACCTACAACACCATCTGTATACACATGGAAATATCTACACAGACATCTGTATAAATATCGAAATATCTGCACTGCCATCTGTATAAACATGGAAATATCTACACTGCCATCTGTAGAAAGATGGAAATATCTACACCGCTATCTCTATAAATATGCAAATATCTACACTGCCGTCTCTATAAACATGAAAATATCTACACTGCCATCTCCATAAAGATGGAAGTATCTACTCCGCCATGTGTATAAACACGGAAGTATCTACACCACCATCTGTGAAAACATGGAAATATCTACACCGCCATCTGCATGTCCATGGAAATAGCTACGCCGCCATCTGTATAAACATGGAAATATCTACACGGCCATCTGTGTATAGATGGAAATATCAACACCGCCATCTGTAAAAACATGGAAATATCTACACCGCTATCTGTATAAACATGGAAATATCTTCACAGCCATCTGTAAAAACATGGAAATACCTATACAGTCATCTGTATAAACATGGAAATATCTACAAGTCCATCTGTATACACATGGAAATATCTACACAGCCATCTGCATAAACATGTAAATATCTACAGTGCTATCTGTATAAACATGGAAATATCTACACTGCCATCTCCTTAAACATGGAACTAACAACTCCGCCATCTGTATAAACATGGAAACATCTACACCGCCATCAGTGTGAATAAGGATATATCTACAATGCCATCTGTATAAAGATATAAATATCTGCACCGCGAGCTGTATAAACATGGAAATATCTACATCGCTATCTGTATAAACGTGGAAATACCAACAACGCTATCGGTATAAACATGGAAATATCTACGACGCCATCTATATAAACATGGAAATATCTACACCGCTATGTCTATAAACATGGAAATACCTACACCGCTATCTCTATAAACATGGAAATATCTACTCCGCTGTCTGTATAAAGATGGAAATGTCTACACCGCTATCTGTATAAACATGGAAATATCTACACCGCGATCTGTATAAACATGTAAATATCTACAGCACCATCTCCATAAACATTGAAATATCTACACTGCCATCTGTAAAAACATGGAAATATCTACACATTCATCTGAATAAACATGGAAATATCAACACCACCATCTGTATAAACATGGAAATACCTACAATACCATCTGTATACACATGGAAATATCTACACCGCCATCTGTATAAAAATGGAAATACAAAGTTATCGGTATAAACATGGAAATATCTACACCGCCATTTGTATAAACATGGAAATATCTACACAGCCATGTGTATATACATGGAAATATCTACACCGCTATCTATATAATCATGGAAATAACTACACCGCTATCTGTGTAAACATGGAAATATCTACACCGCCATCTAAGTATCCACGGAAATATCTGCACCGCCATCTGTATAAACATGGAAATATCTACACGGTCATCTGTGTATAGAAGGAAATATCAACACCGCCATCTGTACAAACGTGGAAATATCTGCACCGCTATCTGTATAAACATGGAAATATCTACACCACGGTCTGTATAAACATGGAAATATCTAAACCGCTATATGTATAAACATGGAAATATCTGCACTGCTATCTCTATAAACATGGAAATATCTACACCGTGATCTGTATAAACATGGAAATATTTACACCGCTGTCTGTATAAACATGGAAATTTCCACACCGTTATCTGTATAAATATAGAAATAACTACATCGCTATCTCTATAAACATGGAAATATCTACACAGCCATCGGTATAAACATGGAAATACCTAAAAAGTCATCTGTGTAAACATGGAAATATCTACACCACCATCTGTATAAACATGGAAATATCTACAGTGCCATCTGCATACACATGGAAATACCTACACGGCAATCTGTGTATAGATGGAAACATAAACACCGCCATCTGGACAAACTTGGAAATATCTACACTGCTATCTCTATAAACATGGAAATATCTACACTGTGGTCTGTATAAACATGGAAATATCTACACCGGTATCTGTATAAACATGGAAATATCTACACCACGATCTGTAAACATGGAAATATATACACCACTATGTGTATAAACATGGAAATATCTGCACCGCTATCTCTATAAACATGGAAATATCTACAAAGCCATCTGAATAAACATGGAAATACCTACACAGTCATGTGTAGGAACATGGAAATATCTACACAGCCATCTGTATAAACATAGAAATATCTGCACAGCCCTCTGTATAAATATGGAGATATTTGCATACGCATCTGTATAAATATGGAAATATCTGCACCGCTTTCTGCATAAACATGGAAATACCTACACCGCTGTCTGTATAAACATGGAAATATGTACACCGCTATGTGTATAAACATGGAAATATCTCCACTGCTGTCTGTATAAGCATGGAAATATCTCCACCGTTATCTGTCTAAACATGGAAATATCTACAGCGCCATCTCTCTAAACATTGAAATATCTACACTGCCATCTGTAAAAACATGGAAATATCTACACAGTCATCTGAATAAACCTGGAAATATCTACAACACCATCTGTATAAACATGGAAATACCTACAATACCATCTGTATACACATGGAAATATCTACACAGACATCTGTATAAATATGGAAATATCTACACCTTCATCTCTATAAACATGGAAATATCTACACTGCCATCTGTAGAAAGATGGAAATATCTACACCGCTATCTCTATAAATATGGAAATATCTACACCGCCATCTCTATAAACATGAAAATATCTACACTGCCATCTCCATAAAGATGGAAGTATCTACTCCGCCATGTGTATAAACACGGAAGTATCTACACCACCATCTGTGAAAACCTGGAAATATCTAAAGCGCTATCTGTATAAACATGGAAATATCTACACCGCCATCTGCATGTCCATGGAAATAGATACGCCGCCATCTGTATAAACATGGAAATATCTACAAGGCCATCTGTGTATAGATGGAAATACCAACACCGCCATCTGTACAAACATGGAAATATTTACACCGCTATCTCTATAAACATGGAAATATCTGCACTGCCATCTGTAAAAACTTGGAAATACCTATACAGTCATCTGTATAAACATGGAAATATCTACAATGCCATCTGTATACACATGGAAATATCTACACAGCCACCTGTATAAACACGTAAATATCTACACTGCTATCTCTATAAACATGGAAATATCTAGACAGCCATCTCTATAACCATGAAAATATCTACACTGCCATCTCCATAAACATGGAACTAACTACTCCGCCTTCTGTATAAACATGGAAGCATCTACACCGCCATCAGTGTGAATATGGAAATATATACAATGCCATCTGTATAAAGATATAAATATCTGCACCGCTATCGGTATAAACATGGAAATATCCACATCGCAATCTGTATAAACGTGGAAATACCAACACCGCTATCGGTATAAACATGGAAATATCTACACCGCTATCTGTATAAACATGGAAATATCTTCACCGCGATCTATATAAACATGGAAATATCTACACCGTTATCTGTATAAACATGGTAATATCTACACCACCATCTATATAAACATGGAAATACCTACACCGCCATCTGTATAAACATGGAAATATCTACAATGCCATCTGTAGAAAGATGGAAATATCTACACTGCAATCTGTAAACATGGAAATATCTACAGCGATATCTGTAAAAACATGGAAATATCTACACCGCTATCTGTAAAAACATGGAAATATCTACACCGCGATCTGTATAAACATTGAAATATCTACACCGCGATCTGTATAAACATGGAAATATCTACACCGCTATCTGTATAAACATGGAAATATCTACACAGCTATCTCTATAAACATGGAAATATCTACACCGCCATCTGTATAAACATGGAAATACCTACAAAGTCATCTGTATAAACATGGAAATATCTACAACGCCATCTGTATAAACATGGAAATATCTACACCGCTATGTCTGTAAACATGGAAACACCTACACTGCTATCTCTATAAACATGGAAACATCTACACCGCTATCTGTATAAACATGGAAATATCTACACCGCTATCTGTATAAACATGGAAATATATACAATGCTATCTGTGTAAACATGGAAATACCTACAGAGCTATCTGTGTAAACTTGGAAACATCTACCAAGCTATCTGTGTAAAAATGGAAATATCTACACAGCAATCTGTGCAAAGATGGAAATATCTACACCGCTATCTCTGTAAACATGGAAATATCTACACCGCTATCTGTATAAGCATGAAAATATCTACACCGCTATCTGTATAATCATGGACATATGTTCACCGCAATCTGTATAAACATGGAAATATCTTCACAGCAATCTGTGCAAAGATGGAAATATCTACACCGCTATCTCTGTAAACATGGAAATATCTACACCGCTACGTGTATAAACATGGAAATATCTACACCGCTGTCTGTATAAACAAGGAAATATCTACACCGCCATCTGTAGAAACATGGAAGTATCTACACCGCAATCTGTATAAACATGGAAATAGCTACACCGATTTCTCTATAAACATGAAAATATCTACAATGCTATCTCTATAAACATGGAAATATCTACACCTCCATCTCTATAAACACGAAAATATCTACACCGCCATCTTCAGAAACTAGGATGTACCTACACCGCTATCTGTATAAACATGGAAATATCTACACCACTATCTGTATAAACATGGAAATATCTTCACTGCCATCAGTATAAACATGGAAATATCTACACCGCCATGTGTATAAAGATGGAAATATCTACACTGCAATCTGTATAAATATGGAAATAACTACACCGCTATCAGTATAGACAAGGAAATATCTACACCGCCATCTGTATAAACATGGAAATATCTACACTGCCCTCTGTATAAAGATGGAAATATCTACACCGCAAGCTGTATAAACCTGGAAATATCTACACCGCTATCTGTATAAACATGGAAATACCAACCCCGCTATCTGTACAAACATGGAAATATCTACACCGCTATCTCTATAAACATGAAAATACTTACACCACCATCTCTATAAACATGGAAATATTTACACCGCTATCTCTATAAATATGGAAATATCTACACCGCCATCTCTATGAACATGAAACTATCTACAACGCCATCTTCAGAAACATGGGAGTATCTACACCGCCATCTGTATAAACATGGAAATATCTACACCACTATCTGTTTTAACATGGAAATATCTTCACTGCCATCTGTATAAACATGGAAATATCTACACCGCCATCTGTATAAAGATGGAAATATCTACACCGCAATCTGTATAAATATGGAAATAACTACAACGCTATCGCTATAGACATGGAAATATCTACACCGCTATCTGTATAAACTTGGAAATAACAACACCGTTATCTGTATAAACATGGAAATAACTACAGCGCTATCTCTATAAACATGAAAACACTTGCACCACCATCTCTATAAACATGGAGATATTTACACCGCTATCTCTATAAACATAGAAATAGCTACACCGCCATCTCTATAAACATGGAAATATCTTCACCGCCATCTGCATAAACAAGGAAATATCTACACAGACATCTGTATAAACATGGAAATATCTACACTGCCATCTGTATAAACTTGAAAATATCTACACCTTCATCTGTAGAAAGATGGAAATGTCTACAAAGCGATCTGTATAAACATGCGAATTTCTACACTGCTACTTGTATAAACATGGAAATATCTACACCGCTATCGGTATCAACATGGAAATAACTACACCGCAATCTGTATAAACATGGAAATATGTACAATGCTATCTCTGTAAACATGGAAATATCTACACAGCTATCTGTGTAAACTTGGAAATATCTACACCGCTATCTGTGTAAGTTTGGCAATACCTACACCGCAATCTGTGCAAAGATGGAAATAGCTACACCGCTATCTCTGTAAACATGGAAATATCGACACCGATATCTGTATAAACATGGAAATATCCACACTGCCATCTGTATAAACATGGAAATACCTACAACGCTTTCTCTATAAACATGAAAATATCTACACTGCTATCTCTATATACATGGAAATGACTACACCTCCATCTCTATAAACATGAAAATATCTACACCGCCATCTTCGGAAACATGGATGTATCTACACCGCCATCTGTATAAACATGGAAATATCTACACCACGATCTGTATAAACATGGAAATATTTACACCGCTATCTGTATAAACATGGAAATATCTGCATCGCTATCTCTATAAACATGGAAATATCTACAAAGCCATCTGTATAAACATGGAAATACCTACACAGTCATGTGTATAAACATGGAAATATCTACACCGCAATCTGTATGAACAAGGAAATATCTACACCGCTACCTGTATAAATATGAAATATCTAAACCGCTATCTCTATAAAAATGGTAATATCTACACTGCTATCTGTATAAACATGGAAATATCCTCACTGCTATCTCTATGAACATGGATATATCTACACCGCTATCTCCATAAACATGGAAATATCTACACCGCCATCTCTATAAACATGGAAATATCTACACAGCCATCTGTATAAACATGGAAATATCTACACAGCCATCTGTATATACATGGAAATATCTACATCGCTATCTGTATAAACATGGAAATAACTACACCGCTATTTGTATAAACAAGAAAATATCTACACCGCCATCTGTTTAAACATGGAAATATATACACAGACATCTGTTTATACATGGAAATATCTACACCGCTATCTGTATAAACATGCTAATAACTACACCGCTATGTGTATAAATGTGGAAATATTTGCACCGCTATCCCTATAAACATGTTAAACCAACACCGCGATATGTATAAACATGGAAATATCTACACCATGATCTGTATAAACATGGAAACATCTATACCGTGATCTGTATAAACATGGAAATATCTACACCACCATCTCTTTAAACATGGAGATATCTGCAACGCCATCAACATAAACAACAAAATATCTACATTGCCATCTATGTAAACCTGGAAATATCTACACCGCCATCTCTATAAACATGGAAATATCTACACTGCCACTTGTAGAAAGATGGAAATATCTACACCGCCATCTGTACAAACGTGGAAATATCTACACCGATATCTGTATAAACATGGATATATCTACACTGTGATCTGTATAAACATGGAAATATTTACACGGCTATCTGTATAAACATGGATATATCTACACCGTTATCTGCATAAACATGGAAATATCTACACCGCCATCTGTATAAACACGGAAATATCTACACCGTTATCTGTATAAATATGGAATTATCTACACCACTATCTCCATCAACATGGAAATATATACACCGCCATCTCTTTAAACATGGAGATATCTACAACGCCATCTACATAAACAAGAAAATACCTACATTGCCATCTATATAATCATGGAAATATCTACACCGCCATCTCTATAAACATGGAAATACCTACACCGTGATCTGCATAAACATGGAAATATCTACACCGCAATCTGTATAAACATGGAAATATCTACACCACTATCTGTATAAACATGGAAATACCTACAAGTCTTCTGTATAAACATGGAAATATCTACACAGTCATCTGTATAAACATGGAAATATTAACACAGCCATCTGTATATACATGGAAATATCTACACCGCTATCTGTATAAACATGGAAATAACTACACCGCTATTTGTATAAACAAGGAAATATCTACACCGTGATCTGTATATACATGGAAATATCTACACTGCTATTTGTATAAACAAGGAAATATCTACACCGCTATCTGTATAAACATGGAAATAACTACACCGCTATTTGTATAAACAAGGAAATATCTACACCGTGATCTGTATAAACATGGAAATATCTACACCGCCATCTCTATAAACATGGAAATACCTACACCGCTGTCTGTATAAACATGGAAATATATACACCGCTATGTGTATAAACATGGAAATATCTCCACTGCTGTCTGTATAAACATGGAAATATCTCCATCGTTATCTGTATAAACATGGAAATATCTACAGCGCCATCTCTATAAACATTGAAATATCTACACTGCCATCTGTAAAAACATGGAAATATCTACACAGTCATCTGAATAAACTTGGAAATATCTACACCACCATCTGTATAAACATGGAAATACCTACAACACCATCTGTATACACATGGAAATATCTACACAGACATCTGTATAAATATCGAAATATCTGCACTGCCATCTGTATAAACATGGAAATATCTACACTGCCATCTGTAGAAAGATGGAAATATCTACACCGCTATCTCTATAAATATGCAAATATCTACACTGCCGTCTCTATAAACATGAAAATATCTACACTGCCATCTCCATAAAGATGGAAGTATCTACTCCGCCATGTGTATAAACACGGAAGTATCTACACCACCATCTGTGAAAACATGGAAATATCTACACCGCCATCTGCATGTCCATGGAAATAGCTACGCCGCCATCTGTATAAACATGGAAATATCTACACGGCCATCTGTGTATAGATGGAAATATCAACACCGCCATCTGTAAAAACATGGAAATATCTACACCGCTATCTGTATAAACATGGAAATATCTTCACAGCCATCTGTAAAAACATGGAAATACCTATACAGTCATCTGTATAAACATGGAAATATCTACAAGTCCATCTGTATACACATGGAAATATCTACACAGCCATCTGCATAAACATGTAAATATCTACAGTGCTATCTGTATAAACATGGAAATATCTACACTGCCATCTCCTTAAACATGGAACTAACAACTCCGCCATCTGTATAAACATGGAAACATCTACACCGCCATCAGTGTGAATAAGGATATATCTACAATGCCATCTGTATAAAGATATAAATATCTGCACCGCGAGCTGTATAAACATGGAAATATCTACATCGCTATCTGTATAAACGTGGAAATACCAACAACGCTATCGGTATAAACATGGAAATATCTACGACGCCATCTATATAAACATGGAAATATCTACACCGCTATGTCTATAAACATGGAAATACCTACACCGCTATCTCTATAAACATGGAAATATCTACTCCGCTGTCTGTATAAAGATGGAAATGTCTACACCGCTATCTGTATAAACATGGAAATATCTACACCGCGATCTGTATAAACATGTAAATATCTACAGCACCATCTCCATAAACATTGAAATATCTACACTGCCATCTGTAAAAACATGGAAATATCTACACATTCATCTGAATAAACATGGAAATATCAACACCACCATCTGTATAAACATGGAAATACCTACAATACCATCTGTATACACATGGAAATATCTACACCGCCATCTGTATAAAAATGGAAATACAAAGTTATCGGTATAAACATGGAAATATCTACACCGCCATTTGTATAAACATGGAAATATCTACACAGCCATGTGTATATACATGGAAATATCTACACCGCTATCTATATAATCATGGAAATAACTACACCGCTATCTGTGTAAACATGGAAATATCTACACCGCCATCTAAGTATCCACGGAAATATCTGCACCGCCATCTGTATAAACATGGAAATATCTACACGGTCATCTGTGTATAGAAGGAAATATCAACACCGCCATCTGTACAAACGTGGAAATATCTGCACCGCTATCTGTATAAACATGGAAATATCTACACCACGGTCTGTATAAACATGGAAATATCTAAACCGCTATATGTATAAACATGGAAATATCTGCACTGCTATCTCTATAAACATGGAAATATCTACACCGTGATCTGTATAAACATGGAAATATTTACACCGCTGTCTGTATAAACATGGAAATTTCCACACCGTTATCTGTATAAATATAGAAATAACTACATCGCTATCTCTATAAACATGGAAATATCTACACAGCCATCGGTATAAACATGGAAATACCTAAAAAGTCATCTGTGTAAACATGGAAATATCTACACCACCATCTGTATAAACATGGAAATATCTACAGTGCCATCTGCATACACATGGAAATACCTACACGGCAATCTGTGTATAGATGGAAACATAAACACCGCCATCTGGACAAACTTGGAAATATCTACACTGCTATCTCTATAAACATGGAAATATCTACACTGTGGTCTGTATAAACATGGAAATATCTACACCGGTATCTGTATAAACATGGAAATATCTACACCACGATCTGTAAACATGGAAATATATACACCACTATGTGTATAAACATGGAAATATCTGCACCGCTATCTCTATAAACATGGAAATATCTACAAAGCCATCTGAATAAACATGGAAATACCTACACAGTCATGTGTAGGAACATGGAAATATCTACACAGCCATCTGTATAAACATAGAAATATCTGCACAGCCCTCTGTATAAATATGGAGATATTTGCATACGCATCTGTATAAATATGGAAATATCTGCACCGCTTTCTGCATAAACATGGAAATACCTACACCGCTGTCTGTATAAACATGGAAATATGTACACCGCTATGTGTATAAACATGGAAATATCTCCACTGCTGTCTGTATAAGCATGGAAATATCTCCACCGTTATCTGTCTAAACATGGAAATATCTACAGCGCCATCTCTCTAAACATTGAAATATCTACACTGCCATCTGTAAAAACATGGAAATATCTACACAGTCATCTGAATAAACCTGGAAATATCTACAACACCATCTGTATAAACATGGAAATACCTACAATACCATCTGTATACACATGGAAATATCTACACAGACATCTGTATAAATATGGAAATATCTACACCTTCATCTCTATAAACATGGAAATATCTACACTGCCATCTGTAGAAAGATGGAAATATCTACACCGCTATCTCTATAAATATGGAAATATCTACACCGCCATCTCTATAAACATGAAAATATCTACACTGCCATCTCCATAAAGATGGAAGTATCTACTCCGCCATGTGTATAAACACGGAAGTATCTACACCACCATCTGTGAAAACCTGGAAATATCTAAAGCGCTATCTGTATAAACATGGAAATATCTACACCGCCATCTGCATGTCCATGGAAATAGATACGCCGCCATCTGTATAAACATGGAAATATCTACAAGGCCATCTGTGTATAGATGGAAATACCAACACCGCCATCTGTACAAACATGGAAATATTTACACCGCTATCTCTATAAACATGGAAATATCTGCACTGCCATCTGTAAAAACTTGGAAATACCTATACAGTCATCTGTATAAACATGGAAATATCTACAATGCCATCTGTATACACATGGAAATATCTACACAGCCACCTGTATAAACACGTAAATATCTACACTGCTATCTCTATAAACATGGAAATATCTAGACAGCCATCTCTATAACCATGAAAATATCTACACTGCCATCTCCATAAACATGGAACTAACTACTCCGCCTTCTGTATAAACATGGAAGCATCTACACCGCCATCAGTGTGAATATGGAAATATATACAATGCCATCTGTATAAAGATATAAATATCTGCACCGCTATCGGTATAAACATGGAAATATCCACATCGCAATCTGTATAAACGTGGAAATACCAACACCGCTATCGGTATAAACATGGAAATATCTACACCGCTATCTGTATAAACATGGAAATATCTTCACCGCGATCTATATAAACATGGAAATATCTACACTGTTATCTGTATAAACATGGTAATATCTACACCACCATCTATATAAACATGGAAATACCTACACCGCCATCTGTATAAACATGGAAATATCTACAATGCCATCTGTAGAAAGATGGAAATATCTACACTGCAATCTGTAAACATGGAAATATCTACAGCGATATCTGTAAAAACATGGAAATATCTACACCGCTATCTGTAAAAACATGGAAATATCTACACCGCGATCTGTATAAACATTGAAATATCTACACCGCGATCTGTATAAACATGGAAATATCTACACCGCTATCTGTATAAACATGGAAATATCTACACAGCTATCTCTATAAACATGGAAATATCTACACCGCCATCTGTATAAACATGGAAATACCTACAAAGTCATCTGTATAAACATGGAAATATCTACAACGCCATCTGTATAAACATGGAAATATCTACACCGCTATGTCTGTAAACATGGAAACACCTACACTGCTATCTCTATAAACATGGAAACATCTACACCGCTATCTGTATAAACATGGAAATATCTACACCGCTATCTGTATAAACATGGAAATAGCTACACCGCGATCTGTATAAACATGGAAATATCTACACCGCGATCTGTATAAACATGGAAATATCTTCACAACGATCTGCATAAACATGGAAATATCTACACCGCTATCTGTATAAACATGGTAATATCTACACCAGCATATATATAAACATGGAAATATCTACACCGCCATCTGTATAAACATGGAAATATCTACAATGCCATCTGTAGAAAGATGGAAATAACAACACCGGAATCTGTGTAAACATGGAAATATCTACACCGCTATCTGTATAAACATGGAAATATCTACACCGCGATCTGTATAAACATGGAAATATCTACACCGCGATCTGTATAAACATGGGAATATCTTCACCACGATCTGCATAAACATGGAAATATCTACACCGCTATCTGTATAAACATGGTAATATCTACACCACCATCTATATAAACATGGAAATATCTACACCGCTATCTGTATAAACCTGGTAATATCTACACCACCATCTATATAAACATGGAAATATCTACATCACCATCTGTATAAACATGGAAATGTCTACAAAGCCATCTATATAAAAATGGAAATATCTACACCGCTATGTCTATAAACCTGGAAATACCTTCACCGCTATCTCTATAAACATGGAAATATATACACCGCTATCTTTATAAACACGGAAATATCTACACCGTTATCTGTATAAACGTGGAAATATCTTCACCACGATCTGTATAAACATGGAAATATCTTCACCGCTATCTGTAAATATATGGTAATATCTACAACACAATCTATATTAACATGGAAATAGCTACACCGCCATTTGTATAAACATGGAAATATCTACAATGCCATCTGTAGAAAGATGGAAATATCTACACCGCAATCTGTGTAAACATGGAAATATCTACACCGATATCTGTAAAAACATGGTAATACCTACACCACTATCTATATAAACATGGAAATATCTACACCACCATCAGTAGAAACATGGAAATATCTACACAGCCATCTGTATATACATGGAAATATCTACAACGCTATCTGTATAAATATGGAAATAACTACACCGCTATTTGTATAAACAAGAAAATATCTGCACTGTGATCTGTATAAACATGGAAATGTTTACACCGCCATCTGTATAAACATGGAAATACCTATACAGTCATCTGTGTAAACATGGAAATATCTACACCACCATCTGTATAAACATGGAAATATCTACAATGCTATCTGCACACACATGGAAATACCTCCACAGCAATTTGTGTATAGATGGAAACATCAACACCGCCATCTGTACCAACTTGGAAATATCTACACTGCTATCTCTTTAAACATGGAAATATCTACACTGTGGTCTGTATATACATGGAAATATCTACACCGGTATCTGTATAAACATGGAAAAATCTACACCACGATCTGTATAAACATGGAAATATATACACTGCTATCGGTATAAACATGGAAATATCTGCACCGCTATCTCTATACACATGGAAATATCTACAAAGCCATCTGTATAAACTTGGAAATACCTACACAGTCATGTGTAGGAACCTGGATATATCTACACTGCCATCTGTATGAACATAGAAATATCTACATAGCCCTCTGTTTAAATATGGAGATATCTGCATAGGCATCTCTATAAACATGGAAATATACGCACTGCTGTCTGTATAAACATTGAAATACCGACACCGCTGTCTCTATAAACATGGAAATATGTACACGGCTATGTGTATAAACATGGAAATATCTCCACTGCTGTCTGTATAAACATGGAAATATCTCAACCGTTATCTGTATAAACATGGAAATATCTACAGCGCCATCTCTATAAACATTGAAATATCTACACTGCCATCTGTAAAAACATGGAAATATCTACACAGTCATCTGAATAAACATGGAAATATCTACACCACCATTTGTATAAACATGGAAATACCTACAATACCATCTGTACACACATGGAAATATCTACACAGACATCTGTATAAATATGGAAATATCTACGCCGCCATCTGTATAAACATGGAAATATCTACACGGCCATCTGTATAAACATGGAAATATCTACAATGCCATCTGTATACACATGGAAATACCTACACGGCAATTTGTGTATAGATGGAAACATAAACTCCGCCATCTGTACCAACTTGGAAATATCTACACTGCTATCTCTATAAACATGGAAATATCTACACTGTGGTCTGTATAAACATGGAAATACTACACCGGTATCTGTATAAACATGGGAATATCTACACCACGATCTGTATAAACATGGAAATATATACACCGCTATCGGTATAAACTTGGAAATATCTGCACCGCTATCTCTATAGAAATGGAAATATCTACAAAGCCATCTGTATAAACTTGGAAATACCTACACAGTCATGTGTAGGAACATGGAAATATCTACACTGACATCTGTATAAACATAGAAATGTCTACACAGCCCTCTGTATAAATATGGAGATATCCGCATAGTCATCTGTATAAACATGGAAATATCTTCTCCGCTGTCTGTATAAACATGGAAATACCGACACCGCTGTCTCTATAAACATGGAAATATGTACACGGCTATGTGTATAAACATGGAAATAGCTCCCCTGCTGTCTGTATAAACATGGAAATAACTCCACCGTTATCTGTATAAACATGGAAATATCTACAGCGCCATCTCTATAAACATTGAAATATCTTCACTGCCATCTGTAAAAACATGGAAATATCTACACAGTCATCTGAATAAACATGGAAATATCTACACCACCATCTGTATAAACATGGAAATACGTACAATACCATCTGTATACACATGGAAATATCTACACAGACATCTGTATTAATATGGAAATATCTACGCCGCCATCTGTATAAACATGGACATACCTACACGGCCACCTGTGTATAGATGGAAATATCTACACCGCCATCTGTACAAACATGGAAATATCTACACCGCTATCTCTAGAAACATGGAAATATCTACACTGCCATCTGTAAAAACATGGAAATACCTATACAGTCATCTGTATAAACATGGAAATATCTACAATGCCATCTGTATACACATGGAAATATCTCCACAGCCATCTGTATAAACATGTAAATATCTACACTGCTATCTCTATAAACATGGAAATATCTACACCGCCATCTCTATAAACATGAGAATATCTACACTGCCATCTCCATAAACATGGAACTAACTACTCCGCCATCTGTATAAACACGGAAACATCTACACCGCCATCTGTGTGAATAAGGAAATATCTACAAAGCCATCTGTATAAAGATATAAACATCTGCACCGCGAGCTGTATAAACATGGAAATATCTACATCGCTATCTGTATAAACATGTAAATACCAACACCGCTATCGGTATAAACATGGAAATATCTACAAAGCCATCTATATAAAAATGGAAATATCTACAACGCTATGTCTATAAACATGGAAATACCTTCACCGCTATCTCTATAAACATGGAAATATATACACCGCTATCTGTATAAACACGGAAATATCTACACCGCTATCTGTATAAACATGGAAATATCTTCACCACGATCTGTATAAACATGGAAATATCTACACCGCTATCTGTAAAAACATGGTAATATCTACACCACTATCTATATAAACATGGAAATATCTATACCGTCATCTGTATAAACATGGAAATATCTACAATGCCATCTGTAGATAGATGGAAATATCTACACCGCAATCTGTGTAAACATGGAAATATCTACACCGATATCTGTAAAAACATGGTAATATCTACACCACTATCTATATAAACATGGAAATATCTACACCGCCATCAGTATAAACATGGAAATATCTACACAGCCATCTGTATAAACATGGAAATACCTACAAAGTCATCTGTATAAACTTGGAAATATCTACAACGCCATCTGTATAAACATGGAAATATCTACACCGCTATGTCTATAAACATGGAAATACCTACACCGCTATCTCTATAAACATGGAAATACCTACACCGCTATCAGTATAAACATGGAAATAACTACACCGCTATCTGCATAAACATGGAAATATCTATGCCGCGATCTGTATAAACATGGAAATATCTACACCGCGATCTGTATAAACATGGAAATATCTTCACCGCGATCTGTATAAACATGGAAATATCTACACTGCTATCTGTATAAACATGGTAATATCTACACCGCCATCTATATAAACATGGAAATATCTACACTGCCATCTGTATAAACATGGAAATACCTACAATGCCATCTGTAGAAAGATGGAAATATCTACACCGCAATCTGTGTAAACATGGAAATATCTACACCGATATCTGTAAAAACATCAAAATATCTACACCGCGATCTGTATAAACATGGAAATATCGACACAGCTATCTCTATAAACATGGAAATATCTACACCGCCATCTGTATAAACATGGAAATAACTATACAGTCATCTGTATAAACATGGAAATATCTACAATACCATCTGTATACACATGGAAATACCTACACGGCAATTTGTGTATAGATGGAAACATCAACACTGCCATCTGTACCAACTTGGAAATATCTACACTGCTATCTCTATAAACATGGAAATATCTACACTGTGGTCTGTATAAACATGGAAATATCTACACTGGTATCCGTATAAACATGGAAATATCTACACCACGATCTGTATAAACATGGAAATATATACACCGCTATCGGTATAAACATGGAAATATCTTCACCGCGATCTGTATAAACATGGAAATATCTACACCGCTATCTGTATAAACATGGTAATATCTACACCGCCATCTATATAAACATGGAAATATCTACACTGCCATCTGTATAAACATGGAAATACCTACAATGCCATCTGTAGAAAGATGGAAATATCTACACCGCAATCTGTGTAAACATGGAAATATCTACACCGATATCTGTAAAAACATCGAAATATCTACACCGCTATCTGTATAAACATGGAAATATCTACACCGCGATCTGTATAAACATGGAAATATCGACACAGCTATCTCTATAAACATGGAAATATCTACACCGCCATCTGTATAAACATGGAAATAACTATACAGTCATCTGTATAAACATGGAAATATCTACAATGCCATCTGTATACACATGGAAATACCTACACGGCAATTTGTGTATAGATGGAAACATCAACACTGCCATCTGTACCAACTTGGAAATATCTACACTGCTATCTCTATAAACATGGAAATATCTACACTGTGGTCTGTATAAACATGGAAATATCTACACTGGTATCCGTATAAACATGGAAATATCTACACCACGATCTGTATAAACATGGAAATATATACACCGCTATCGGTATAAACATGGAAATATCTGCACCGCTATCTCTATAGACATGGAAATATCTAAAAAGCCATCTGTATAAACTTGGAAATACCTACACAGTCATGTGTAGGAACATGGATATATCTACACTGCCATCTGTATGAACATAGAAATATCTACACAGCCCTCTGTTTAAATATGGAGATATCTGCATAGGCATCTCTATAAACATGGAAATATACGCACTGCTGTCTGTATAAACATTGAAATACCGACACCGCTGTCTCTATAAACATGGAAATATGTATACGGCTATGTGTATAAACATGGAAATATCTCCACTGCTGTCTGTATAAACATGGAAATATCTCCACCGATATCTCTATAAACATGGAAATATCTACAGCGCCATCTCTGTAAACATTGAAATATCTACACTGCCATCTGTAAAAACATGGAAATATCTACACAGTCATCTTAATAAACATGGAAATATCTACACCACCATCTGTATAAACATGGAAATACCAAAAATACCATCTATATACACATGGAAATATCTACTCAGACATCTGTATAAATATGGAAATATCTACGCCGCCATCTGTATAAACATGGAAATATCTACACGGCCATCTGTGTATAGATGGAAATATGTACACCGCCATCTGTACAAACATGGAAATATCTACACCGCTATCTCTATAAACATGGAAATATCTGCACTGCCATCTGTAAAAACATGGAAATACCTATACAGTCATCTGAATAAACATGGAAATACCTACAATGCCATCTGTATACACGTGGAAATATTTACACAGCCATCTGTATAAACATGGAAATATCTACACTGCTATCTCTATAAACATGGAAATATCTACACCGCCATCTCTATAAACATGAAAATATCTACACTGCCATCTCCATAAACATGGAAATAGCTACTCCCCCATCTGTATAAACATGGAAACATCTACACCGCCATCTGTGTGAATAAGGAAATATCTACAAAGCCATCTGTATAAAGATATAAATATCTGCACCGCGAGCTCTATAAACATGGAAATATCTACATCGCTATCTGTATAAAGGTGGAAATACCAACACCGCTATCGGTATAAACATGGAAATATCTACAACGCCATCTATATAAACATGGAAATATTTACACCTCTATGTCTATAAAGATGGAAATACCTACACCGCTATCTGTATAAACATGGAAATATCTACACCACTATCTATATAAACATGGAAATAACTACACCGCCATCTGTATAAACATGGAAATATCTACAATGCCATCTGTAGAAAGATGGAAATAAGTACACCACAATCTGTGTAAACATGGAAATATCTATACCGATATCTGTAAAAACATGGAAATATCTCCACCGCTATCTGTATAAACATGGAAATATCTACATCGCGATCTGCATAAACATGGAAATATCTACACCGCTATCTGTATGAACATGGAAATATCTACACCGCGATCTGTATAAACATGGAAACATCTACACAGATTTCTCTATAAACATGGAAATATCTACACCGCCATAAGTATAAACATGGAAATACCTACAAAGTCATCTATATAAACATGGAAATATCTACAAAGCCATCTGTATAAACATGGAAATGTCTACAACGCCATCTATATAAAAATGGAAATATCTACACCGCTATGTCTATAAACCTGGAAATACCTTCACCGCTATCTCTATAAACATGGAAATATATACACCGCTATCTTTATAAACACGGAAATATCTACACCGTTATCTGTATAAACGTGGAAATATCTTCACCACGATCTGTATAAACATGGAAATACCTTCACCGCTATCTGTAAAAATATGGTAATATCTACAACACTATCTATATTAACATGGAAATAGCTACACCGCCATCTGTATAAACATGGAAATATCTACAATGCCATCTGTAGAAAGATGGAAATATCTACACCGCAATCTGTGTAAACATGGAAATATGTACACCGATATCTGTAAAAACATTTTAATACCTACACCACTATCTATATAAACATGGAAATATCTACACCACCATCAGTATAAACATGGAAATATCTACACAGCCATCTGTATATACATGGAAATATCTACAACGCTATCTGTATAAATATGGAAATAACTACACCGCTATTTGTATAAACAAGGAAATATCTACACTGTGATCTGTATAAACATGGAAATGTTTACACCGCCATCTGTATAAACATGGAAATACCTATACAGTCATCTGTGTAAACATGGAAATATCTACACCACCATCTGTATAAACATGGAAATATCTACAATGCTATCTGTACACACATGGAAATACCTCCACAGCAATTTGTGTATAGATGGAAACATCAACACCGCCATCTGTACCAACTTGGAAATATCTACACTGCTATCTCTATAAACATGGAAATATCTACACTGTGGTCTGTATAAACATGGAAATATCTACACCGGTATCTGTATAAACATGGAAATATCTACATCACGATCTGTATAAACATGGAAATATATACACCGCTATCTGTATAAACATGGAAATATCTGCACCGCTATCTCTATAGACATGGAAATATCTACAAAGCCATCTGTATAAACTTGGAAATACCTACACGGTCATGTGTAGGAACATGGATATATCTACACTGCCATCTGTATGAACATAGAAATATCTACACAGCCCTCTGTATAAATATGGAGATATCTGCATAGGCATCTCTATAAACATGGAAATATCTGCACCGCTGTCTGTATAAACATGGAAATACCGACACCGCTGTCTCTATAAACATGGAAATATGTACACGGCTATGTGTATAAACATGGAAATATCTCCACTGCTGTCTGTATAAACATGGAAATATCTCCACCGTTATCTGTATAAACATGGAAATATCTACAGCGCCATCTCCATAAACATTGAAATATCTACACTGCCATCTGTAAAAACATGGAAATATCTACACAGTCATCTGAATAAACATGGAAATATCTACACCACCACCTGTATAAACATGGAAATACCTACAATACCATCTGTATACACATGGAAATATCTACAAAGACATCTGTATAAAAATGGAAATATCTACGCCGCCATCTGTATAAACATGGAAATATCTACATGGCCATCTGTGTATAGATGGAAATATGTACACCGCCATCTGTACAAACATGGAAATATCTACACCGCTATCTCTATAAACATGGAAATATCTCCACTGCTGTCTGTATATACATGGAAATACCTCAACCGTTATCTGTATAAACATGGAAATAACTACAGCGCCATCTCTATAAACATTGAATTACCTACACTGCCATCTGTAAAAACATGGAAATATCTACACAGACATCTGTATAAATATGGAAATATCTACACCGCCATCTGTATAAGCATGGAAATATCTACACCGCTATCTCTATAAACATGGAAATATCTGCACTGCCATCTGTAAATACATGGAAATACCTATACAGTCATCGGAATAAACATGGAAATATCTACAATGCCATCTGTATACACATGGAAATATCTACACAGCGATCTGTACAAACTTGTAAATATCTACAATACTATCTCTATAAACATGGAAATGTCTAGACCGCCATCTCTATAAACATGAAAATATCTACACTGCCATCTCCATAAACATGGAACTAACTACTTCGCCATCTGTATAAACACAGAAACCTCTACACCGCCATCTGTGTGAATAAGGAAATATCTACAAAGCCGTCTGTATCAAGATACAAATATCTGCACCGCGAGCTGTATAAACATAGAAATATCTACATCGCTATCTGTATAAACATGGAAATACCAACACCGCTATCGGTATAAACATGGAAATATCTACACCGCCATCTGTATAAACATGGAAATATCTACACTGCCATCTGTAGAAAGGTGGAAATATCTACACCGCTATCTCTATATCATGGAAATATCTGCACAGCCATCTGTAAAACATGGAAATACCTCTACAGTCATCTGTATAAACATGGAAATATCTACAATGCCATCTGTATACACATGGAAATATCTACTCCGCCATCTGTATAAACATGGAAACATCTACACCGCCATCTGTGTGAATAACGAAATATCTACAATGCCATCTGTATAAAGATATAAATAACTGCATCGCGAGCTGTATATACATGGAAATATCTACATCGCTATCTGTATAAACGTGGAAATATCAACACCGCTATCGGTATAAACATGGAAATATCTACAACGCCGCCTATATAAACATGGAAATATCTACACCGATATGTCTATAAACATGGAAATACCTACACCGCTATCTCTATAAACATGGAAATATCTACACCGCTATCTGTATAAACATGGATATACCTACACTCAATCTGTGTAAACATGGAAATATCTACACCGCGATCTGTATAAACATGGAAATATCTACACCGCGATCTGTATAAACATGGTAATATCAACACCGCCATCTCTATAAACATGGAAATATCTACCCCGCCATCTGCATAAACATGGATATATCTACAATGCCATCTGTAGAAAGAAGGAAATATCTACACCGCAATCTGATTAAACATGGAAATATCTACACCGATATCTGTAAAAACACGGAAATATCTACACCTCTATCTGTATAAACATGGAAATATCTACACCGTGATCTGTATAAACATGGAAATATCTACAATACAATCTGTATACACATGGAAACATCTACACAGTCATCTGTATAAATATGGAAATACCTACACCGCCATCTGTATAAACATGGAAATATCTACACTGCCATCTGTAGAAAGATGGAAATATCTACACAGCTATCTCTATAAATATGGAAATAACTACACGGCCATCTCTATAAACATGAACACATCTACACTGCCATCTCCATAAAGATGGAATTATCTACTCCGCCATGTGTAAACACGGAAATATCTACACCACCATCTTTGTAAACATGGGAATATCTTCAGCGCTATGTGTATATACATGGAAAGATCTACACGGCCATCTGCATGTCCATGGAATTATTTACGCCACCATCTGTATAAACATGGAAATATCTACACGGCCTTTTGTGCATAGATGGAAATATCAACACCGCCATCTGTACAAACATGGAAATATCTAAACCACTATCTCTATAAACATGGAAAAATCTGCACTGCCATCTGTAAAAACATGGAAATACCTATACTGTCATCTGTATAAACATGGAAATATCTACAATGCCATCTGTATACACATGGAAATATCTACACAGCCATCTGTATAAACATGGAAATATCTACACTGCTATCTCCATAAACATGGAAATATCTACACCGCCATCTCTATAAACATGAAAATATCTACACTGCCATCTCCGTAAACATGGAACTAACTACTCCGCCATCTGTATACACATGGAAACATCTACACCGCCATCTGTGTGAAAAAGGAAATATCTACGATGCCATCTCTATGAAGATATAAATATCTGCACCGCGAGCTGTATAAACATGGAAATATCTATATCGCTATCTGTATAAACGTGGAAATACCAACAGCGCTAACGGTATAAAAATGGAAATATCTACAACGACATCTATATAAACATGGAAATATCTACACCGCTATGTCTATAAACATGGATATACCTACACAGCTATCTCTATAAACATGGAAATATCTACACCGCTATCTGTATACACATGGAAATATCTACACTGCTATCTGTATAAACATGGAAATATCTACACAGCGATCTCTATAAACATGGAAATATCTACACCGCGATCAGTATAAACATGGAAATATCTTCACCGCGATCTGTATAAACATGGAAAAATCTACACCGCTATCTGTATAAAAATGGTAATATCTACACCACCATCTATATAAACATGGAAATATCTACACCGCCATCTGTATTAACATGGAAATATCTACAATGCCATCTGTAGAAAGATGGAAATATCTACACCGCAATCTGTGTAAACATGGAAATATCTACACCGATATATGTAAAAACATGGAAATATCTACACTGCTATCTGTATAAGCATGGAAATATCTACCCCACGATCTGTATAAACATGGAAATATCTACACCCCTATCTGTATAAACATGGAAATATCTGCTCAGCTATCTCTATAAACATGGAAATATCTACACCGCCATCTGTATAAACATGGAAATACCTACAAAGTCACCTGTATAAACATGGAAATATCAACACAGCCATCTGTATAAACATGGAAATATCTACACAGCCATCTGTATATACATGGAAATACCTACACCGCTATCTGAATAAACATGGAAATAACTACATCGCTATTTGTATAAACAAGGAAATATCTACCCCGTGATCTGTATAAACATGGAAATATCTACACCGCAATATCTATAAACATGGAAATATCTACACCGCTATCTGTATAAACATGGAAATATCCACACCGCTATCTCTATAAACATGGAAAAATCAACACCGCCATCTCTATGAACATGGAAATATCTACACCGCCATCTCTATAAACATGGAAATATCTACACCACGATCAGTATAAACATGGAAATATCTACACCGCTATCTGCATAAACATGGAAATATCTGCACAGCTATCTCTTTAAAAATGGAAATATCTACACCGCCATCTGTATAAACATGGAAATACCTACAAAGTCATCTGTATAAACATGGAAATATCAACACAGCCATCTGTATATACATGGAAATATCTACACAGCCATGTGTATATACATGGAAATATCTACACCGCTATCTATATAAACAAGGAAATAACTACACCGCTATCTGTTTAAACATGGAAATATCTACACTGCCATCTACATATCCTTGGAAATATCTGCGCCGCCATCTGTATATACATGGAAATATCTACACGTTCATCTGTGTATAGATGGAAATATCAACACCGCCATCTGTACAAACATGGAAATATCTGCACCGCTATGTGTATAAACATGGAAATATCTACACCGTGGTCTGTATAAACATGGAAATATCTACACCGTGATCTGTATAAACATGGAAATATCAACACCGTTATCTGTATAAACATGGAAATTTCTAAACCGTTATCTGTATAAATTTGGAAATATCTACACCGCTATCTCTATAAACAAGGAAATATCTACACCGCCATCTGGATAAACATGGAAATACCTATACAGTCATCTGTGTAAACATGGAAATATAAACACCACCATCTGTATAAACATAGAAATATCTACAATGCCATCTGTATACACATGGAAACACCTACACGGCAATCTGTGTATAGATGGAAACATCAACACCACCATCTGTACAAACATGGAAATATCTACACTGCTATCTCTATAAACATGGAAATATCTACACTGCGGTCTGTATAAACATGGAAATATCTACACCGTTATCTGTATAAACATGGAAATATCTACACCACGATCTGTATAAACATGGAAATATATACATCGCAATCTATATAAACTTGGAAATATCTGCAACACTATCTCAATAGACATGGAAATACATACAAAGCCATCTGTATAAACATGGAAATACCAACACAGTCATGTGTAGGAACATGGAAATATCTACACTGCCATCTGTATAAACATAGAAATATCTACACAGCCCTCTGTATAAATAAGGAGATATCTGCATAGGCATCTCTATAAACATGGAAATATCTGCACCGCTATCTGTATAAACATGGAAATACCTACACCGCTGTCTCTATAAACATGGAAATATGTACACGGCTATGTGTATAAACATGGAAATATCTCCACTGCTGTCTGTATAAACATGGAAATATCTACAGCACCATCTGTATAAACATGGAAATACCTACAATACCATCTGTATACACATGGAAATATCTACACAGACATCTGTATAAATATGGAAATATCTACACCGCCATCTGTATAAACATGGGAATATCTACACTGCCATCTGTAGAAAGATGGAAATATCTACACCGCTATCTCTATAAATATGGAAATATCTACACCGCCATCTCTATAATCATGGAAATATCTACACCACCATCTGCATATCCATGGAAATATCTACGCCGCCATCTGTATAAACATGGAAATATCTACGCGGCCATCTGTGTATAGATGGATATATCAAAACCGCCATCTGTACAAACATGGAAATATCTACACCGCTATATCTATAAACATGGAAATATCTGCACTACCATCTGTAAAAACATGGAAATACCCATACAGTCATATGTATAAAGTTGGAAATATCTACACAGCCCTCAGTATAAATATGGAGATATCTGCATAGGCATCTCTATAAACACGGAAATATCTACATCGCTATCTGTATAAACGTGGAAATACCAACACAGCTATCGGTATAAACATGGAAATAACTACAACGTCATCTATATAAACATGGAAATATCTACACCGATATGTCTATAAACATGGAAATACCTACACCGCTATCTCTATAAACATGGAAATATCTACACCGCTATCTGTATAAAGATGGAAATATCTACACCGCGATCTGTATAAACATGGAAATATCTACACCGTGATCTGTATAAACATGGAAATATCTTCACCACGATCTGTATAAACATGGAAATATCTACACCGCTATCTGTATAAACATGGTAATACCTACACCACCATCTCTATAAACATCGAAATATCTACACCGCCATCTGTATAAACAGGGAAATACTTACAAATTTATGTGAATAAACATGGAAATATCTACACCGCCATCTGTATAAACATGGAAATATCTACACAGCCATGTGTATGAACATAGAAATATCTAAACCACTATCTATATAAACATGGAAATAACTACACCACTATTTGTATAAACATGGAAATATCTCCACTGCTGTCTGTAAAAACATGGAAATATCTACACCGCGATCTGTATAAACATGGAAATATCTCCACCGCTATCTGTATAATCATGGATATATCTACACACCTATCTCTATAAACATGGAAATACCTTCAACGCCATCTGTATAAACATGGAAATACCTACAAAGTCATCTGTATAAACATGGAAATATCTACACAGCCATCTGTATATACATGGAAATGTCTACACCGCTATCTGTATAAACATGGAAATAACTACACCGCTATTTGTATAAACGAGGAAATATCTACACCGCCATCTGTTTAAAACTGGAAATATATACACAGACATCTGTCTATACATGGAAATATCTACACCGCTATCTGTATAAACATCCTAATAACTACACCGCTATCTGTATAAATGTGGAAATATTTGCACCGCTATCCCTATAAACATGGTAATATCAACACCGAGATCTGTATAAACCTGGAAATATCTACACCACGATCTGTATAAACATGAAAATACCTACACCGCGATCTGTATAAACATGGAAATATCTACACCGTGATCTGTATAAACATGGGAATATCTACACCGCCATCTCTATAAACATGGAAATATCTACACACCTATCTGTATAAACATGGAAATATCCACACAGCTATCTCTATAAACATGGAAAAATCAACACCGCTATCTCTATGAACATGGAAATATCTACACCGCCATCTCTATAAACATGGAAATATCTACACCATGGTCACCATAATCATGGAAATATCTAAACCGCTATCTGTATAAACATGGAAATATCTCCAGTGCTATCTCTATAAACATCGAAATATCTACACAGCCATCTGTATCAACATGGAAATAATTACAAATTTATCTGTATAAACATGGAAATATCTACATCGCCATCTGTATAAACATGGAAATATCTACACAGCCATGTGAATATACATGGAAATATCCACACCGCTATCTACATAAACATGGAAATAACTACACCGCTATTTGTATAAACATGGAAATATCTCCACTGCAATCTCTATAAACATCCAAATGTCTACAACGCCATCTGTATAAACATGGAAATACTTACAAATTTATCTGTATAAACATGGAAATATCTGCACCGCCATCTGTATAAACATGGAAATAACTACACAGCCATGTGTACATACATGGAAATACCTACACCGCTCTCTATATAAACATGGAAATAACTACACCGCTATCTGTATATACATGGAAATATCTACACCGCCATCAACAAATCCATAGAATATCTCCGCGGCCATCTGTATAAACATGGAAATATCTACACGGTCATCTGTGTATAGATGGAAGTATCAAGACCGCCATCTGTAGAAACATGGAAATATCCTCACCGATATCTGTATAAACATGGAAATATCTACACCGCGGTCTGTATAAACATGGAAATATCTACACCGCCATCTACATATCTATAGAAATATCTGTGACGCCATCTGTATAAACATGGAAATATCTACATGTTCATCTCTGTATAGATCGAAATATCCACACCGCCATCTGTACAAACATGGAAATATCTGCACCGCTATCTGTATAAACATGGAAATATCTTCACCGTGGTCTGTATAAACATGGAAATATCTACACCGCTATCTGTATAAACATGGAAATATCTACACCGCTATCTCTATAAACATGGAAATATCTACACCGCTATCTCTATAAACATGGAAATATCTACAAAGCCATCTGTATAAACATGGAAATATCTACAATGCCATCTGTAGATAGATGGAAATATCTACACCGCAATCTGTGTAAACATGGAAATATCTACACCGATATCTGTAAAAACATGGTAATATCTACACCACTATCTATATAAACATGGAAATATCTACACCGTCATCTGTATAAACATGGAAATATCTACACCGCTATCTGTAAAAACATGGTAATATCTACACCACTATCTATTTAAACATGAAAATGTCTACACTGACATCTCAATAAAGATGGAAATATCTACTCCTCCATGTGTATAAACACGGAAATATCTACACCACCATCTGTGAAATCATGGAAATAACTTCACCGCAATCTGCATAAACACGGAAATATCTACACCGCCATCTGCATGTCCATGGAAATAGCTACGCCGCCATCTCTATAAACATGGAAATATCTACACGGCCATCTGTGTATAGATGGAAATAACACCGCCATCTGTACAAACATGGAAATATCTACACCGCTATCTCTATAAACATGGAAATATCTGCACTGCCATCTGTAAAAACATGGAAATACCTATACAGTCATCTGTATAAACATGTAAATATCTACACTGCTATCTGTATAAACATAGAAATATCTACACCACCATCTCTATAAACATGAAAATATATACACTGCCATCTCCATAAATATGGAACTAACTACTCCGCCATCGGTATAAACATGGAAACCTTTACACCGCCATCTCTATAAACACGGAAATAGCTACACCCCTATCTGTATAAACATGGAAATATCCACACCGCCATCTGTACAAACATGGAAATATCTGCACCGCAATCTGTCTAAAGATGGAATTATCTACACCGCGGTCTGTATAAACATGGAAATATCTAAACCGCTATCTGTATAAACATGGAAATATCTACACCACTATCTCTATAAGCATGGAAATATCTACACCGTGATCTGTATAAACATGGAAATATTTACACCGCTATCTGTATAAACATGGAAATATCTACACCGTTATCTGTTTAAACATGGAAATACCTACAACGCCATCTGTAGAAATTTGGAAATATCTACACCACCATCTGTATAAACATGGAAATAACTACAAAGTCATCTATATAAACATGGAAATATCTACACAGCCATCTGTATAAACATGGAAATATCTGCAGAGCCATCTGTATATACATGGAAATATCTACACCGCTATCTGTATAAACATGGAAATAACAACACCGCTCTTTGTATAAACAAGGAAATATCTACACCGCTGTCTCTATAAACATGGAAATATGTACACTGCTATGTGTATAAACATGGAAATAACTACACCGCTCTTTGTGTAAACAAGGAAATATCTACACCGCTGTCTCTATAAACATGGAAATATGTACACTGCTATGTGTATAAACATGGAAATATCTCCACTGCTATCTGTATAAACATGCTAATAACTACACCGCTATCTGTATAAATGTGGAAATATTTGCACCGCTATCCCAATAAACGTGGTAATACCACCACCGCGATCTGTATAAACATGGAAATACCTACACCATGATGTGTATAAACATGGAAATATCTGCACCGTGATCTGTATTAACATGGAAATATCTACACCGTGATCTGTATAAACATGGAAATATCCACACCGCGATCTGTATAAACATGGAATTATCTACAACCCTATCTGTATAAACATGGAAATATCCACACAGCTATCTCCATAAACATGGGAAAATCAACACCGTTATCTCTATGTACATGGAAATATCTACACCGCCATCTCTATAAACATGGAAATATCTACACCGTGATCTGTATAAACATGGAAATATCCACACCGCGATCTGTATAAACATGGAAATATCTACACCGCTATCTGCATAAACATGGAAATATCTCCACTGCTATCTCTATAAACATCGAAATATCTACACCGCCATCTGTATAAACATGGAAATACTTACAAAGTTATCTGTATAAACAGGGAAATATGTACACCGCCATCTGTATAAACATGGAAATATCTACACAGCCATGTGTATCTACATAGAAATATGTACACCGCTATCTATATAAACATGGCATTAACTACAACGCTATTTGTGTAAACATGGAAATATCTCCACTGCTGTCTCTATAAACATCGAAATATCTACAATGCCATCTGTATAAACATGGAAATACTTACAAAGTTATCTGTATAAACATGGAAATATCTACACCGCCATCTGTATAAACATGGAAATATCTACACAGCCATGTGTACATACATGGAAATATCTGCACCTCTCTCTATATAAACATGGAAATATCTACACTGCTATCTGTATACACATGGAAATATCTACACCGCCATCTACATATCCATAGAAATAACTGCACGGCCATCTGTATAAACATGGAAATATCTACACGTTCATCTGTGTATAGATGGAAATATCAACACCGCCATCTGTACAAACAAGGAAATATCTGCACCGCTATCTGTATAAACATGGAATTATCTACACCGCGGTCTGTATAAACATGGAAATATCTACACCGCCATCTGTATAAACATGGAAATACCTATACAGTCATCTGTGTAAACATGGAAATATCTAAACCACCATATGTATAAACATGGAAATATCTACAATGCCATCTGTATACACATGGAAATACCTACACGGCAATCTGTGTATAGATGGAAACATAAACACCGCCATCTGTACAAACATGGAAATATCTACACTGCTATCTCTATAAACATGGAAATATCTACACTGCGGTCTGTATAAACATGGAAATATATACACCGCTATCTTTATAAACATGGAAATATCTGCACCGCTATCTCTATAAACATGGAAATATCTACAATGCCATCTGTATACACATGGAAATACCTACACGGCAATCTGTGTATAGATGGAAACATAAACACCGCCATCTGTACAAACATGGAAATATCTACACTGCTATCTCTATAAACATGGAAATATCTACACTGCGGTCTGTATAAACATGGAAATATATACACCGCTATCTTTATAAACATGGAAATATCTGCACCGCTATCTCTATAAACATGGAAATATCTACAAAGCCATCTGTATAAACATGGAAATACCTACACAGTCATGTGTAGGAACATGGAAATATCTACACTGCCATCTGTATAAACATAGAAATATCTACACAGCCCTCTGTATAAATATGGAAATATCTGCATAGGCATCTGTAAATACATGGAAATATCTGCACCGCTATCTGTATAAACATGGAAATAACTACACCGCTGTCTCTATAAACATGGAAATATGTACACCGCTATGTGTATAAACATGGAAATATCTCCACTGCTGTCTGTATAAACAGGGAAGTATCTCCACCGTTATCTGTATAAACATGGAAATATCTACAGCGCCATCTCTATAAACATTGAAATCTACACTGCCATCTGTAAAAACATGGAAATATCTACACAGTCATCTGAATAAACATGGAAATATCTACACCACCATCTGTATAAACATGGAAATACGTACAATACCATCTGTATACACATGGAAACATCTACACAGACATCTGTATAAATATGGAAATATCTACACCGCCATCTGTATAAACATGGAAATATCTACACTGCCATCTGTAGAAAGATGGAAATACCTACACCGCAATCTCTATAAATATGGAAATATCTACACCGCCATCTCTATAAACATGAAAATATCTACACTGCCATCTCCATAAAGATGGAAGTATCTACTCCGCCATGTGTATAAACACGGAAATATCTACACCACCATCTGTGTAAACATGGAAATATCTACACCGCTATCTGTATAAACATGGAAATAACTACACCGCCATCTGCATGTCCATGCAAATATCTACGCCGCCATCTGTAGAAACATGGAAATATCTACACGGCCATCTGTGTATAGATGGAAATATCAACACCGCCATCTTTACAAACATGGAAATACCTACACCGCTATCTCTATAAACATGGAAATATCTGCACTGCCATCTGTAAAAACATGGAAATAACTATACAGTCATCTGTGTAAACATGGAAATATCTACAATGCCATCTGTATACACATGGAAATATCTACACAGCCATCTGTATAAACATGTAAATATCCATACTGCTATCTCTATAAACATGGAAATATCTACACCGCCATCTCTATGAACATGAAAATATCTACACTGCCATCTCCATAAACGTGGAAATAACTACTCCGCCATCTGTATAAACATGGAAACATCTACACAGACATCTGTGTGGATAAGGAAATATCTACAATGCCATCTGTGTAAAGATATAAATATCTGCACAGCGAGCTGTATAAACACGGAAATATCTACATCGCTATCGGTATAAACGTGGAAATACCAACACCGTTATCGGTATAAACATGGAAATATCTACAACGCCAACTATATAAACATGGAAATATCTACACAGCTATGTCTATAAACTTGGAAATACCTACACCGCTATCCCTATAAACATGGAAATATCCACACCGCCATCTGCATATCCATGGAAATATCTACAACGCCATCTGTATAAAGATGGAAATATCTACATGGCAATCTGTGTACAGATGGAAATATCAACACCCCCATCTGTACAAACATGGAAATATCTACACCGCTATCTGTATAAACATAGAAATCCTACACTGCAGTCTGTATAAACATGGAAATATCTACACTGGTATCTCTATAAACATGAAAATATCTACACCACGATCTGTATAAACATGGAAATATTTACACCGCTATCAGTATAAACCTGGAAATATCTACACTGCTGTCTCTATAAATATGGAAATACCTACACCGCCATCAGATATAAACATGGAAATAACTACACAGTCATGTGTAGGAACATGAAAATATCTACACAACCGTTTGTATAAACATGGAAATATCTACACAGTGATCTGTATAAACATGGAAATATGTACAGCAATCTCTGAATAAAGATGGAAATATCTACACCGCTATCTGTAAAAACATGGAAATATCTACACCACTATCTGTATAAATATGGAAATATTTACACCGCTATCTCAATAAACATGGAAATATCTACACCGCTATCTGTATAAACATGGAAATATGTACACCGCCATCTGTATTAACATGGAAATATGTACAGAGTCATCTGTATAAACCTGGAAATATCTACACTGTCATCTACATAAACATGGAAATATCGACACAGCCATCTGTATAAACATGGAAATATCTACACCGCAATGTGTATTAACGTGGTAATATCTCCACTGATATCTGTATAAACATGGACATATCTCCACCGCAGTCTGTATTAACATGAAAATATCTACACCGCTATCTCTATAAACATGGAAATATCTACACTGCCATCTGTTCGAACATGGAAATATCTACACAGTCATCTGTAGAAATATGGAAATATCTACACCGCTATCTCTATAAACATGGAAATAACTACACCGCTATCTCTATAAACATGGAAATATCTACACCACTATCTCCATCAACATGGAAATATGTACACCGCCATCTCTTCAAACATGGAGATATCTACAACGCCATATACATAAACAAGAAAATATCTACATTGCCATCTATATAAACATGGAAATATATACACCGCCATCTCCATAAACATGGAAATATCTACACTGCCATTTGTAGAAAGATGGAAATATCAACACCGCCATCTGTATAAACGTGGAAATATCTACACCGCTGTCTGTATAAACATGGAAATATCTCCACCGCAGTCTGTATAAACATGGAAATATCTACACCGCTATCTGTATAAACATGGTAATATCTACACCACCATCTATATAAACATGGAAATATCTACACTGCCATGTGTATAAACATGGAAATATCTACACCGCCATCTGTATAAAGATGGAAATATCTACACCGAAATCTGTGTAAACATGGAAATATCTACACCAATATCTGTAAAAACATGGAAATATCTACACCGCTATCTGTATAAACATGGAAATATCTACAACGCGATCTGTATAAACATGGAAATATCTACACCGTGATCTGTATAAACACGGAAATATCTACGCAGCTATCTCTATAAACATGGAAATACCTACACCGCCATCTGTATAAACATGGAAATACCTACAAAGTCATCTGTATAAACATGGAAATATCTAAACAGCCATCTGTATAAACATGGAAATAACTACACAGCCATCTGTATATACATGGAAATATCTACAGAGCTATCTGTATAAACATGGATATATCTACAACGTGATCTCTATAAACATGGAAATATCTACACCGTGATCTGTATAAACATGGAAATAACTACACCGCTCATTGTATAAACAAGGCAATATCTACACCGCCATCTGTTTAAACATGGAAATATATACACAGACATCTGTTTATACATGGAAATATCTACACCGCTCTCTGTATAAACATGCTAATAACTACACCGCTCTCTGCATAAATGTGAAAATATTTTCATCGCTATCCCTATAAACATGGTAATATCAACACCGCGATCTGTATAAACATGGAAATATCTACACCATGATCAGTATAAACATGGAAATATCTGTACCGCGATCTGTATAAACATGGAAATATCTACCCCGTGATCTGTATAAACATGGAAATACCGACACCGCCATCTCTATAAACATGGAAATATCTACACCCCTATCTGTAAAAACATGGAAATACGCACACCCCTATCTCTATAAACATGGAAAAATCAACACCGCTCTCTCTATGTACATGGAAATATCTACACCGCCATCTCTATAAACATGAAAATATCTACACCGCGATCAGTATAAACATTAAAATATCTACACCGCTATCTCTATAAACATGGAAATATCTCCACTGCTATCACTATAAACATCGAAATATCTACACCGCCATCTGTATAAAGATGGAAATACTTACAAATTTATCGGTATAAACATGGAAATATCAACACCGCCATCTGTATAAACATGGAAATACCTACACAACCATGTGTATATACATGGAAATATGTACAACGCTATCTATATAAACATGGAAATATCTACACCGCCATCTACATATCCATGGAAATATCTGCGCCGCCGTCTGTATAAACTTGGAAATATCTACATGGTCATCTGTGTATAGATGGAAATACCGCCATCTGTACAAACATGGAAATATCTACTCCGCTATCTGTATAAACATGGAAATATCTACACTGCGGTCTGTATAAACATGGAAATATCTAAACCGCTATCTGTATAAACGTGGAAATATCTACACCGCTATCTCTATAAACATGGAAATGTCTACACCGTGATCTGTATAAACATGGAAATATTTACACTGCTATCTGTATAAACATGGAAATATCTACACCGCAATGTGTATTAACGTGGTAATATCTCCATTGATATCTGTATAAACATGGACATATCTCCACCGCAGTCTGTATTAACATGAAAATATCTACACCGCTATCTCTATAAACATGGAAATATCTACACTGCCATCTGTTCGAACATGGAAATATCTACACAGTCATCTGTAGAAATATGGAAATAACTACACCGCTATCTCTATAAACATGGAAATAACTACACCGCTATCTCTATAAACATGGAAATATCTACACCGCTATCTCCATCAACATGGAAATATGTACACCGCCATCTCTTTAAACATGGAGATATCTACAACGCCATCTACATAAACAAGAAAATATCTACATTGCCATCTATTTAAACATGGAAATATATACACCGCCATCTCCATAAACATGGAAATATCTACACTGCCATTTGTAGAAAGATGGAAATATCAACACCGCCATCTGTATAAACGTGGAAATATCTACACCGCTGTCTGTATAAACATGGAAGTATCTCCACCGCATTCTGTATAAACAAGGAAATATCTACATCGCTATCTGTATAAATATGAAATATCAAAACCGATATTTCTATAAAAATGGAAATATCTACACTGCTATCTGTATAAACATGAAAATATCCTCACTGATATCTCTATGAACATGGATATATCTACACCGCCATCTGTATAAACATGGAAATATCTACACCGCTATCTGTATAAACATGGAAATATCTACACCGCTATCTGTATAAACACGGAAATACCTACACCGCGATCTGTATAAACATGGAAATATCTACACCGCGATCTGTATAAACATGTCAATATCTTCACCACGATCTGTATAAACATGGAAATATCTACACCGCTATCTGTATAAACATGGTAATATCTACACCACCATCTATATAAACATGGAAATATCTACACTGCCATGTGTATAAACATGGAAATATCTACACCGCAATCTCTGTAAACATGGAAATATCTACACCGAAATCTGTGTAAACATGGAAATATCTACACCAATATCTGTAAAACCATGGAAATATCTACACCGCTATCTGTATAAACATGGAAATATCTATAACGCGATCTGTATAAACATGGAAATATCTACACCGCGATCTGTATAAACATGGAAATATCTACGCAGCTATCTCTATAAACATGGAAATACCTACACCGCCATCTGTATAAACATGGAAATACCTACAAAGTCATCTGTATAAACATGGAAATATCTAAACAGCCATCTGTATAAACATGGAAATAACTACACAGCCATCTGTATATACATGGAAATATCTACACAGCTATCTGTATAAACATGGATATATCTACAACGTCATCTCTATAAACATGGAAATATCTACACCGTGATCTGTATAAACATGGAAATAACTACACCGCTCATTGTATAAACAAGGCAATATCTACACCGCCATCTGTTTAAACAAGGAAATTTATACACAGACATCTGTTTATACATGGAAATATCTACACCGCTCTCTGTATAAACATGCTAATAACTACACCGCTCTCTGCATAAATGTGAAAATATTTTCATCGCTATCCCTATAAACATGGTAATATCAACACCGCGATCTGTATAAACATGGAAATATCTACACCATGATCTGTATAAACATGGAAATATCTGAACCGCGATCTGTATAAACATGGAAATATCTACCCCGTGATCTGTATAAACATGGAAATAACGACACCGCCATCTCTATAAACATGGAAATATCTACACCCCTATCTGTAAAAACATGGAAATACGCACACCCCTATCTCTATAAACATGGAAAAATCAACACCGCTCTCTCTATGAACATGGAAATATCTACACCGCCATCTCTATAAACATGAAAATATCTACACCGCAATCAGTATAAACGTTAAAATATCTACACCGCTATCTCTATAAACATGGAAATATCTCCACTGCTATCACTATAAACATCGAAATATCTACACCGCCATCTGTATAAAGATGGAAATACTTACAAATTTATCGGTATAAACGTGGAAATATCAACACCGCCATCTGTATAAACATGGAAATACCTACACAACCATGTGTATATACATGGAAATATGTACAACGCTATCTATATAAACATGGAAATATCTACACCGCCATCTACATATCCATGGAAATATCTGCGCCGCCGTCTGTATAAACTTGGAAATATCTACATGGTCATCTGTGTATAGATGGAAATATCAACACCGCCATCTGTACAAACATGGAAATATCTACCCCGCTATATGTATAAACATGGAAATATCTACACTGCGGTCTGTATAAACATGGAAATATCTAAACCGCTATCTGTATAAACGTGGAAAGATCTACACCGCTATCTCTATAAACATGGAAATGTCTACACCGTGATCTGTATAAACATGGAAATATTTACACTGCTATCTGTATAAACATGGAAATATCTACACCGCAATGTGTATTAACGTGGTAATATCTCCATTGATATCTGTATAAACATGGACATATCTCCACCGCAGTCTGTATTAACATGAAAATATCTACACCGCTATCTCTATAAACATGGAAATATCTACACTGACATCTGTTCGAACATGGAAATATCTACACAGTCATCTGTAGAAATTTAGAAATATCTACACCGCTATCTCTATAAACGTGGAAATATCTACACCGCTATCTCCATCAACATGGAAATATGTACACCGCCATCTCTTTAAACATGGAGATATCTACAACACCATCTACATAAACAAGAAAATATCTACATTGCCATCTAT